>NW_027287538.1:18629621-19002121 GCF_022747635.1 Hetaerina americana | reverse complement strand
CCGTGACGTGGGTCGAGCGTGGAGGTTCGCGTTAACAGAGCTCCTCACTACACCACAGCTCAGAGCCGACTGCCTTTTTCAGCGTCGCTTGCCAACATACCCCCCTCCAATCGCAGCCCGTCAGAGCGGTGCTGGGCGCGCCTGGGGCGGCGCGCCCAGCCCAGGAGTCAGTACACTTATTTTCCGGACGAACCCTGTATATATGTGGGTCGCTGAAATCTAGTGGGTAGAGCGTTGGACTGCTGACCCGCGGGTCCTGGGTTCGATTCCCGGACAAGGCACTCTGGGCACCTGCAGCTCCACCCAAGCTAAAGTGATTTTTCGGACACCAGGTCTTCCTGGGAAACCATAACCAGCACAGGGAAAGGAGCTGGCCCCCCTACCCTGGTGTGTGAATTTCACACGCCGTCGGGCTTAGTACTGGGTGAACTCTACCATCACCTACCAAACCGATCTTCGGGTTGATTACTGTGTTTATGGTTCAAAGATACCGTGTATAAAATAATGCAAATAAAAGTCTCATACAATTCTTCCAAAAGTCATCTATTTTGTAAATATATAGTATATATAACACTTTTGTGAAAGTCTCCCGGACGGGAATAATAATGTATGCAAGTATATAAAGCTAGCACTAGTGGAAAAAGGCAAAAACCCGGAAACACAAAAAAAAGAAACTCACAAGGTTTTTTTTTGTGTCTGTGTTTTTGTCTTTTTCCACTTGTGCAAGCTGCATAAAAAATATACATATATATATATATATATATATATATATATATATATATATATATATATATATATTTATATACATACATATATATACATATATATATATATATTTATATACATACATATATATACATATATATATATATATATATTTATATATTTATATACATACATATATATACATATATATATATATATAATTATATATTTTTATTGAATATATATATATCCACACATAAATACACACCCACGTGTGTGTGTGTATGCATCTGTGCAATCTAGAGCTTCAATATGGTCTGTATAAAACGTATCTACGCATAAGCGAAAAGGTCACTGCCACACGACACTCACTTCACACACGCTTTTCATGGACCTTGTAAATGAAAATGATATTTGTGGTATTTTGATTTTTTTCTTGTGACCCTCGCTTTCTCCCGACGGCGATTAGTCTCCAGCAGCCATTTATTTCCGGCTGGCACGTTGCTCTCAATTATACTTCGTTGGCGCTTTTTGCGGCCGAGGTAGCTCATCACGCAACGTTATCTGTAAGGAATTTAGAAACAAATATTTCGGTTCACTTTGGGACCTAAGGCGGATTTGGGGCTTCAGTGCTAAGAGCGACTTCAATCGTTCCCCTTGGTGTCGTACGCAGATAATTCCTAATGTTATGACAAACATTTTGTAAAAAAATTGAATGTCTATGGTTCGTCCATGCTTCCACGCAGTCGAGCAGTTAGCAGTTGAATGCATCTGGCAAAAAGAATAATTAAAGTTCCCATTCATTTCAGATTTCCTAGGATTCAAATTGGGAAGCGCTTAGGAACACAGAATTAACAATATCTTTTGACCCCTTATGACGTTTTTTTTCATATATTCCCCTTTTAACTATTATATCCATTACCTCCCGTAAGTAAGGTTTATACGATGATATCATTTACAGGCTTATAGGGAAACACATCCTCATTTCACAGAAATCGGAAATCATTATTTTAGAAACAGTGATATGAAATTTAATACCTAGAAGAATCGTGGGAAATTTTCGTTATCACGATAGCGGTATCAAAATGTTGTGTAATGTGTGATGACAACGCATAAGCAGTATATAATTTTCCCTGTTAATTACAAATTCTGTAAATTAATTTAATTTAAAACATTGATTAATATGCGCTATCAACCTCATTTTAGTGTAATGTAAAACCAACCAACCTTTTCCCGGAGAACGTCGAAAAGGATATTATAATTGATATAATAAACATGATATGGTTAAGTTTAATGACACCGTAATGAGCGATATATTATTTCTCGTTATTGGCTAATACGATTATGTCATCTCACCATCGATTATCAATTTTGGTAAGAGTATTTAGTAGCTCTCCAAATTATCCTGTTTCCTACCAATTTCTGTATTCATAGTTTCTTACACGTGCATTTCCCATTACTTTCTTCTCAAAATTCATCCTTGACTTTCCAGCTCTTCGCTCCCCAGTTCTTCCCGCGACTCTCTAGCCGTTTTCTCCATATATATGTATATATGAAAAGCGCGGGTGATAATGCTCACCCTTGTCTCAACCCTCTTCCTAACACTGCCATCCAGACTCTCCATCCGCCGCTCGCCCCTGAGGAGACCTCCAAGAGGTCCAAGTCAGTGGAAGGAAACCTGTTTTCTTCATCCGGAACTTTGTTCCATTGGAAGCAAAGTTGGGAGTGCTTGTAGCAATGATTTTTGGGGAATGCCTATTTTTGTTAGCAATGTATGGGCGGGAAGGGGCTGTCCTGCGGATGGGGTTCCTAGAGAGGGATGTATGTTATTTTTAGTATGCATATATTTTTTTTACTTTTAAATTCTTTTTTAAATTTCTGCTGTGTTAGGATTAGGGTTTAATGCAAGGGATTGGAAGTAGGCGATAATGTGGGTAGTTGATTATGACTTAGGATTAAGCTGATCTGGGTTTTGTCTGCCTGGGAACGGGGAAGAATTTGACGAAAGGTAGGGAATCCTGCGTCAGATCCAGTTGGGGTATCTTTGGGTGGCATATATTACTGAGAATTTTTTGGCAATGGAGCGAGAGGAAGGTTTAGTGAAGGATAGCATTGGAGGTAAATTTGATGCGCTTTTTCTAATTGGGGTGCTCGTACCAGGGAGATTTTGATGAGGATATTTGCATTTGCCCTTTGGGAGTGAGGTGGACCAGAGGGAGGCTTTGAGAGGGTTTTTGCAGGTTTTGATGTAGTTTGCATAGCTAATTAGAGATTTGGAAATTATGGAGTCTATTAGTATTATCTCCAGTTCCTTTTGGATTTTTCGGTTCTGGAGGGGATCGAGATGGTGCGGGGTCTAACGTACTGGCTTCCCACCCAGAGGGCGTGGGTTCAAATCCCGGCGGTGTTGAATATTTTTCAGAGGTATCTCGATCCCTACTTGATGTGCTTTGTGGAGGGCACATTGAGTGAGTTTGAGTGGCTTAAAGGGTACCAATGTGATTTATATTAGTCTCCCTCTTATTCTGGTGAGTATCCTAGATAAGGCTCTTAATTCATTCCCCTTAACAAGCACTTTTTCATTTGTTACTCAGTCTACCCATTTTATTTTCATAATTCTTCGGGAACACCACGTTTCCAACACGTCTGATTCAACCTTTCTTCAGTACTCTGATCTTCCACGTCTTGCTATGCTTCAAACATCTTGCTCCATTAACCTATCATGAAGGTGTTGAATATTTTTCAGAGGTATCTTTATCCCTACTTGAGGTGCTTAGTGGAGGGCACTTTGAGTGAGTACGCCGTCCGTCGGATTGGACGTTAAGCTGCGGACCCCTTGGCGCCTTTCGTAAGGAGTAGGCTTATGCCGACGCCGGGTTTCTCTTCATCCTTTCCTGTCCATCCCCTATGGCGCAAATGACCTCAGCTGTTGGTCGCCTCCCCTAAAAACTACTACTACTTCGGTTCTGGATAAACCAGGGCGCACCCCCAATTCTACGGATGATCTTGTTCTGTCAGACGTAACGATCTGTTCTGGAGGCGTAACGGAGGAAGGAGGAATTTTGGACCAAATGTGTGAGGCGTAGAGGAGTTGTGGAAGCAGATTCGAGTGTACGATGTCAAGTTTGGAGTCGAGGGATGTTAGTGAGGAACGGGTCAAAAGTGGTTGATGGGCGAAGGCGGATTTATGGATTTTCGCTAGCTTTGATTCAACATTGTTGTTTGACGGAGAGTTTCACGTCAAATATGACTCCAAGGAAGGTGACCGAGTTTTTTTTAGGGGAAAATTTTTTGGTTTAACTTGAGGTAATAATGGATGGATTTGGCTCTGGTGTTTGAAAAATAGATTTTGGTACATCTGTCAATTTTGACTTCTGACCTCCTCTCCGCAAGCCAGTCTTCAAACAGATCCAAATGGGCCTGCAGAGCTTCATCGGTTTTACTAGGCCACCAGCTTTGAGCAAAGATGGCTGTATCATCAGCATACATATAGGAAGAGGTGGGTTAGGTTGGTTTTGGGGACGTCACCAATGAATATGTTAAATAGGAGTGGGCTGAGGACAGCGCCTTGAGGATGGGGTTGTGGATGAGGTGGAGTAGTGAAATGCGTTGTAGGAAATGGAAAATGAACGATTTGAATGGAAGGAGTAAATAACTTTCACGAGGTATATGAGGATGTTTTTCAGCCATAGCTTGTACAGCAGTCCCTCATGCCAGGCTTAATCAAAAGCCTGGCTAATGTCAAGAAGGACTGCTGACGTGACTAATTTCTCATTGAACCCTGCAGTAACTAAGTCGGTGAGTCGGTCGATTCGGTGAACATTTGAAGTCTTTTCGATGAAACCGAATCATTCTGGGGAGTAGAGGGGAAAGGGGAGTGATTTTAAGCATGCTAGGATGATTTTTTTCGAGTACTTTGCCTGGGGCAGAAGTTACGCAAATACATGTTGGTAATGTCACCTATCCCTCCAATCTACTCCTATAATCAGCAACACATTAATTAATTGTATCCAATTCAGATTATATATCAGACCCTGATCGCATATCAACCTAATCTCTCAAATTCCTCCCCCCCCCCTTGTGTTACCCTATGCACCGACATATTTAATGCCTGCCTTGCATCTTTCTACTCCCGCTCCTCCTGGAAGTCATCCGACGTAATCATGTTTCCCAAACCTTGCAAAACCCTTTATGAAATCAATATATATATATATATATATATATATATATATATATATATATATATATATATATATATGCTTTCGAAGACGTAACACGGAAGTGCCGAATAGTACAATACACGGTAACACACAATATAGAAACACAAAAAAAGAAGAACACTCACAAGTTATTTCTTGATATTTCGACGGAAACACTCCGTCTTCATCTGAAGATATAGAAGATTACTTCTACGGAGTGTTTCCGTCGAAATATCAAGAAATAACTTGTGCGTGTTCTTCTTTTTTTGTGTTTCTATATTGTGTGTTACTGTGTATTGTACTATATATATATATATATATATGGGTTAACGCCCAACCACTTTGAGTACTAGCTGCTGGCTATATATATATATATGGGTTAACGCCCAACCACTTTGAGTACTAGCTGCTGGCTATATATATATATATATATATATATATATGTATATATATATATATATATATGGGTTAACGCCCAACCACTTTGAGTACTTGCTGCTGGCTATATATATATATATAGCCAGCTATATATATATATATATATATATATATATATATATATATATATACATATACAGCCAGCAGCTAGTACTCAAAGTGGTTGGGCGTTAACCCGTGCTTGAATTCCGCTGCTTCGGTGCAACAATTGTCCACCCCTTCAGCGTCAATGATTGTGCAAACGGCACTTAAAAGGAAACAATGGCGATCGAATGTGTGAGTGACGAACGTGTAACTTTCCAAATTCTTTTGAATCCACCTAGTTGTGATTGAAAGATAATATGAAATTTGATTTCTGTTATCGTTTTGGCCGTATCAACACGGGGAGAAATGGGGATGTGGGACCAGATTGATTTTTAGTAGCCTTAGGGAAATGAAATGCCTCGATTATCCCATAGATAGAGCCTTGGGATGACTGGAGGGTTCCCGAATTATACCTGAGATATGAAGTTATACAAAATCATCTAAAAAAAACTTTTTGATTTACTCAGTATCAGATGTAAGTAAAAATTGGTCTGTCCCTACATAACCTTTAAGTGTAGGAGATGAGATGTTCTCTTATCTATCAAACAACATCCAAGTTGATTATTTGTTTTTTTAGTGAAAAAATTGGAGGAAAGATAGGATTTGTCAGTGTAGTAAAAGAGATATCTTGTATAGATGTCGAATGAGACACGCCTTTGTTTCAAAGCAGTATTTAAAGTGTCTGTGAAGGGCTTAAGAAGGATTTTTGACGAATTTGTTTGGATATTTCGCCCAACTATACATATTTGCAGGTTGAGGTCGTAAGGTATCTCTCTAGAAATGGACCAACGCCAAATCTAGTCCTATCTCAACGCTCCCTTCGGTGGGTGGGATAAATGAATCCCCTCCTTGGTCGCTCTTGAAATACGTCAAGGATTGATACTGTCAAACGTGGCTTAACCAGAACCATTCAGTTTTGGTGACACTGCAACCTGCCTAATGTTTTGAGAGATAAACCCTGACGATGATAATTTCAGCTTAAGACTTTCGTAGGTTGTAAGAAGTGTACTGTAGGAAATTATTTTCCTTGTTTCCAGTCTATCTTTTGTGAATCGTCGATGAATCATTTTAAGCTCAATAGATGCAAGCTGGACTGGAACTGCGATCGAGCTTGTGGCGTGAGACTTATTTCTACTTGACGTCTTAAAAATTCAGATAATAATGAAAGCCTGCTCGCACTCAAAGCAACGAGGGCGGTTTCCTTCACTGCTTTATTCCGCCTTGCGACGCTGGAACCGCAAAAATATTCAAACATCCTGTCCGTATCAAAATGACGGACGATGTATCTGTCAAGGAGTTGCACGCCTCCTTTGTCCCCGGTAAATGTATTCCATTTGCTGAGCGGATGGCTTCACGCTTATCCGATCTAAATTCCTTCCATCTGGATGTTCTTTGTATTTTGGCCACTGTAACTCGGATTCTCTTTGAATTGAAATTGTCACAAGGTTTCTTAGCCAAAAAAATGGGTGACTTTTAGCATCATGTTTGACGAAACGCCCTACGTTATAAATCTACATTTACATGCCCCTGCGAGGCATCAATAGGCTGTGTGGGAGGGGCTGATTCAACAAGAAAGGGCAGCAAATCAAAAGTGAAGTTTTCCTTAATTGTTAATTACCAAAAAATATGCAATATTATTAAAAAAAATGGAGATAATTTTACCTATAGGCACATGCAATACAGTATCAATTATGAAATACTTCTCTATGGATGCAAGACGAGCAGATTGTGTCAAGAGGGACAGTAAAATACGAGATTAAGGTTATTTGAATTAATAATCTCGTAAAATTATATGAATCAATGCTAGCGTACTCGGATATTTAGAAGGAAAAAAGACAAATTATTTTTTCGATCTAACGCAGTCGTTTACAGTTATTCTAATCTCTTTTCGTTGATGGGAATAATAACATCTTCAATAGATAAGTGTTGGTTCTGCGCATTATCTTTCTAAATCTATTGCCATTATCTCTCCTACCATAGTAACACCTCCCTCAGGTCTCGATGTGAACGGTAGTGGGAGTACAGAAATACAGGACAAGTCGAGAAGCTGCTTCGGTAAACTCCACGGCGAAGGGTTACCAGCTCTGTTGAAGTTCTCCGCTTATCAGATAAATGTGATCCGTTGTCTCAAATGCCTTACAATGGTGGAAATACGATCAATTGGGTCTTGGAATAAACACGTTTCAACGCGGAGTTTTTCTTAGTGTCCGGCAGTGACTAACTGCGAGATTCTTTGCCCGCATACTTCCTTACTCACTGGTCGAACGAGTTTCCGAATGAGATATTTCAATGCGTGCATGAACGGATTATTGATGGCTTTGAAGTTGTGTGAGGTGCGGTACATGGTGCTTTGAGTTGCAAAAGTCTTCGCTCCATAGGTCCTTAGCTGAGATGACCCTGGTTCTTTGCCTGCAAGAAAAGATGGAATGTTGTGGCGGATCATTTATGGGTGGTAGTTAATAATGCTCTCATCAGGTATTATGCTATATTTTTGTATTGATTTCTGTGAATAAACAGGTTAACTAAAATGAGAAGTACCAAGTTCTTTTCATCCGATGTTATTTATTTACACCAAGTAATAATCTACTTCAGCAGTCATATTCCTTGTCACATGTTGGAAACCATGCATCCGTTGGAAATATAGTAGTCTTAGGCGTGGTTACGTGGAATGGCAACATATTCATGACGAAATAATTGCTATTTTGCACTAGTAATAAAATTTATTTCTTAATATTAATGTAATTAACTGAAACACGTTTGAATATTAATTTATTATCTGGTGAGGAATGGTAATTATATGTTCGTTAACAGCATCAGTTTAGTCTCAAACTTTATCAGCCCATTCGCTGTTTATGTTCGTCTAGTTATGTTCTTTTTGGGAGAAAGCCATTATATTGACCGCGGAGTAGACATCAAAACTGACCAACCAAATGTCAAAAGTCTTCGCCTAGCTCTTTCTTTGACCACTAAGTCTTGTTTGTCTTTGGAAGTTTCTTTTGCCCGGATAACGTTTCGTTTATATTTTGGCTTCCACTGTCTGATGGCTGGTTATTGGGTGGAAAAACCTGCGTGTCATCCTACTTCACTTCAATCCTGTTCGTATGGTTGACCGCAGTGATCACAATGCCCACGAGAGCAGAGAGAACGGCCGATTGTTGCGAAGGGTGTGGTTTACTCGGTGGAATCATTCGTCAGACTCTGCGGTTGGTGGGGGGATGCATCAGTGGGTGGCATGTTCTCGCAGGTTCTGTTGCGAGAGATGCTTATGTTAGAATACACATCACATTGCTGTTATTACGTCCCACCATTGAAATCCCTGCTATCAAGGCTAATGGTAGCATTGCACGCGAGACTATCTCCCTCAAGAGGCCCTCCGTTGGCCGTCTCTGGTCCTTAATTTGGACATTCAGTTGAATCTGTCACTCCCAACTCCCGCTAAGGGTATCGTCCATTATTAGAGAGATAGGAAGGCTAACTTTGGGTTACTGAAATTATTCTTGTCAGGACCAATGAACACGTCCGTGAGATATCACTTGGAGAAAATGTCGAGCAGTGACAACGCAAAACAGATTTTTAAGACAATATCAAAACACGTACAGAAATAAAGAGGAAACTCTCATGTATATTTTTACATATGAATGGCCATAGTTTCACTCTTAGGTCGTCCCTCGTACGACGAAGCCAAATCGTAAAAATACGGATGTGAGTTTCCTTTTTATTTTTGTGTATGTTCATCTAATAAAATTGATTCTCCTTTTGTCGAAGGGTCAACCTCCTGGCTACGACATATCCACCGGTAGTAAGTTTTACGATAACCTTTTTCTAATTCTTATCATGTCTTCGTTTTAATAAACAAATTTAAATGTCTTAATTGGCGAAGTGCTCCTGATTAGTATATATATATATGTATATATATATATATATATATATATGATATATATATATATATATATATATATATATATATATATATATATATATATATATATATATATATATCATATATATCATATAAATCCGGGAATCGAAACCGGGGATCCTCCGGTCAGTAGTCCAACGGTCTACTCCCTGGACTACCGCGAAAAAATTTATAAATATTTATAAATACGATATATACGAAGACCCATAGAGTTAACCATCGATTTTTAGACGGTCGATTAAAATATTTTATTTGTGGGAACTCAATGCTTTATTATTGTGTTGTGACTTCTTCCTGATTTCCACTCAACGCAGTAGTAGTAGTATTAGGGGAGGCAACCGATAGCTGAGGTCATTTGCGCAATAGGGGATGTACAGGAAAGGATGAAAGGTGGAGAGAAACCCGGCGTCGGCATTAGCCAACTCTTTACGAAAGGCGCCAAGGGGTCCGCAGCTTAACGTCCCATCCGACGAACGGCGTACTCACTCAAAGTGCCCTACACAAAGCACCTCAGGTAGGGATCGAGATACCTTTGAAAAATATTCAACACCGCCGGGTTGAACCCGGGCTCTCTGGGTACGATAGCCACCGGACAATCTCGAACCCCATTTCAACGCAGTGCTCAAACCAGGCACGATAAAATACACCGATCCGGAAGTGTTTGGTTTGCACTGCGATCATTCTGACTCGGCAGCAGCCCTCAAATGCATCAGACCACAGCCGGAATGAAGCCGCCGACACTTCGCAATGCAATTCCGCTTTTCCTGGAAGGATCGTTTTATTGAGGATGTAGAAGCAAGTGTTCGTCCTTGGCGAACGAGTAATGCATCTCGAGGCCGCTCTCGACACTACGCCACCTGGGCGAGTCTTGGGATTTCCCGGGAATGGTTGTTAATGCACTTGCACGACGCATGACGGGTCAGAGGTCAGGCCAATAGAGGTGCTATTATATTTCCTAGTGCCGGTTGAAGAGCAAGGGTTGCTCGCAACTGGCGTCGCTTTTGACTGACTCGATTTGATGGATGGAATTTGTTTTTTTGTTGCTCTAGTATTAGTATTCGAGTAAGGTATGCGCCATTTTTTTCATCGTCTCCAGTATACATTTACTGCTAAACCCTGAGGTTAAACGGCTTGTCAACTTGATCAAAGGGAAATGATTGCAATATCTTTTACCCCCTGCTCACCGCTAATGAACATTTGCGCTTCGCTTTGCATTGGAAAAGAGGACGGAGCTTGATCATCCAGACAGTTTTCAGGTAATATTGATACATTTCCGGATAAAATAACTATGATAGCTTATATATCGAGAGTTGACATTAATTGGAAAAATATACTAATGGGTTTTTAAAGCATACTATCTAGTAATACCGATTGAATAACATATTATTCCCTAACAGCACATTGGCAGATTGCACCACCAGTGTTAGATAAGCGATTGACGTCACAACTGACAGATTCGGGTGTTTGTTCTTTCCGTCGAACGAAACGTAACCATAACGAAATCAGACGCAATCGCTCCTATGTTGTTTAATTAAAAATCATAATTTGAAACTTTACTTGACACACCCATTGTTGCTTGATGTAAATAGAAATATGTGTGTGTCTTTATGAATGTGCTAAAGTATATTCATGCGTAAGAGCGTATTTATACATGAATAGCTGGCGACCTAAGAACCCCGCTAGACTCTATTTAGGCTTCCGTTAATAAGTTGTTGACCCATCACCCCTTTGTTGCAAATGCCTTATCTTCATCCCTGGTGCCAATTTATTCCTATCCCTGCAAATTTCAAATTTAAGGCATTTTCCCCCACGGAATAGTAAAATAGGGTAATATTAACCAAATGATAACATTTTTCTATTATATATAGATTTATTAGCGAACCAGTTTCGATTTATACTACAAATGCAAAATCTTCAGGTACAAAATTGCAGTCAAATGTCATCATGTAACATTTTAAGAAAAATAGCCTAGCTAGAACGATGGGGCCTCAATCCCCTTCGAAGCACTCCCCTTGAGACCTCACACACTTATCCCAGCGTCTCTTACACTTTTCAAAGTAATCAGCAAAGTACTTTTTCGGATGGTTATTAGCTGTCTCGTCATAGCATGTCTCTATCTCGTCAACCGACTTTTGGGATGACTGGGATTTTGTTTTAGGGTCATATCCGTAGACCCATGGCTAACTCTAGTTAACACCTTTTTTTAGAGAACTTGGGTCATCGTTTGCGGCTTTGAGCAAGTCCCCTGCAACTGCAGCATTAAATTATTTACGTTTACGAGATAAAGATGAATGTGACGAGGCAGCTGATAACCGTTCGGAAAAAGACTTAGATGCCGATTGATCTGAAAAGTGTAAGAGACGCTAGGATAAGCGCGTGTGAGATTTCAAGTGGAGTACTATGTGGGAGACTAGAAGGTTTCATTGTTCTCGGCAGGCTATTTTTCTTCAAATGTTGTACGGCTGGATCCTTTACGGATTGACCGCGTATATATATATATATATATATATATATATATATATATATATATATATATATGATCTATATATATATATATATATATATATATATATATATATATATATATATATATATAGTATATATATATATAGTATATATAAATTTTACGGGTAGGAAGGGGAGAGAAAGGTAAGTAAGGGGTAAATGTCGCATTTGCCATGAAAACTGTGTTCCTTTTCCACATTGTGAAATATTATGAATTGACACTTTGAACCTTGTCCCTCTGCTTCACGTTTCCCTCCACTCAGGGTATGCCTCTTACCAGAATTGGACTCATACGAGTAACTCTTTACGCGCGAATCTATCCTATGCAATTAACGTAAATCCTAGAATTCATCTAAGTATTCCAAGCTCAGATTCTAGTTGAAAAAGCTTTTAAAATGTTTTTTTTTTCGCTTTCTTATGTAGGTGTTTGGCGGTCTTCCGCATCGGAAAACCACATTTAGAAAAGGGATGTCCTCGCGGGGAATTCTCAGCCTCTGGGCATTTTTTACCTTTGATCCAAATTCTCTTCTCGGGACGTATGCGCAATTTTTGGTCTTCTTATTTCATTAAGGATTAGGGATTAAGTCTGCGGCGACCTTCTTAAAGTCTTCGCCTTTGCATTTCTTGCTTGGGCGGGTCCCACGGATCTTCTGCCGCTATCTCTATATCCCTGTAATTATTTCAATATTCTTACCTCATCTATTCGTTCTATGTGTTTTATCAATCTATTTCTGTTTTATTCTATCGTGTCTTCGATGACGAGAGATCGAGCGTGTTACGTCTTATCTTAAGCACGTGCATGTATTCTTTTCCTGTACATTCGTGTGTAGCCAGCAACTCTTCTTAAGAACTTTAGATGTTTGTAATCTTTGTTCATTACTTTTGCAATATTGCAGTTCTAGATTCCGTATATTCCACGAGAAATTACCATCATTTCATAAAATTTTTTAAGTTCTCTTCTATTTCATTAGTTTTTTAAGTTGTACTGTGCCGTCAATGTATCATAATCTGTTAATTTTCCTGTGTATGTATATTTCATGGCATTAAAATCACTTCGTTCCAAGAAATATTAAAGAGCTTGACTATTTATAAACCTTGACAATTTAATAACCGAATCCTTATTTCCAAAAATTATTATTTTTTGGTTAAATTTGGAATTTTCGATGTTTCCTTTCCCTAGCTGGAATTTCAGTGAGTTTGCCGGAAAGTGGAGTAGACACATAGAGACAGACATAAATTCATTCAGCACAGGTTCGCATTTAGAAAAGAAATAAGTATACATACATGTATACATTAAAAAAAAACATGAACACAGTAATCAAACCGAAGGTCGGTTTGGTAGGTGATGGTAGAGTTCACCCAGTACTAAACCCTAAATGGCGTGTGAAAGTCACACATCAGGGTAGGGGGGCCAGTTCCTTTCCCTGTACCGGTTATGGTTTCCCAGGATAAATTTCCCAGGAAAATCTGGTGCCCGAAAAATCACATAGCTTGGGTGGAGCTGCAGGTGCCCAGAATGCCTTGTCCGGGAATCGAACTCGGGACCCTCAGGTCAGTAGTCCAACAATCTACCCACTGGACTACCGCAACCAACACATTTATACAAATACACATTATGCATACTCATACAAACACACACACACACATAGTAGTAGTTTTGAGAGGAGGCGACCGACAGCTAAGGTCATTTGCGCCATAGGGGAAGGACAGGAAAGGATGAAGGGTGGAGAGAAACCCGGCGTCGGCATTAGCCTACTCTTTAAGAAAGGCGCCAAGGGGTCCGCGGCTTAACGTCCCATCCGACGGACGGCGTACTCACTCAAAGTGCCCTCCACGAAGCACCTCAAGTAGGGATCGAGATACCTCTGAAAAATATTCAACACCGCCGGGATTTGAACCCGCGCCCTCAGGGTGGGAAGCCAGTACGTTAGCCCCCGCACCATCTCGATCCCCACACACACACACACACACACACACACACACACACACACACACACACACACACATATATATATATATATATATATATATATATATACACACACACATATATATACATATACATGCATATACCCATATGTATATATATATATATATATATATATATATTCAGTTGTCGGTCGCCTCCCTTTAATACTACTACTAGGAATGTCTAAGTAAAGAATGACGTTTGTGGGAAAAAGCAGGGAGAGCGTAATATGTAATAAAGGTTACGGTTGAGTGAAACGCTTGTTCTTTTGCATATGAGTGAAACGTTTTTCACTTATCTTATCCGCTCAGCACTTATCCTCACCTGAATCAAAGTTTTGAGGAAGCCTTTCTCTGAAGCCACAAGTCATTGCTCGGCGAACCGAGGTATTTTTTCCGCAAGTACCTGAACGATATATGGCGAAAAAATTTCGTACCCAACAAACCTTTTCATTTTTTTTCAAATCATCGACCCGAATCGAGAATCTAATCTGCGGCAACCGGCTATCACGTTTTACATGATCGCGTTTTTGGGAGTTTTCTGACTCTCCCTAGCTCTTTTCTACGACTTAGATGCATAAAGGAGGCCCATTACCTCATCTTCAAGGCATGGCGAGTCGAAAGTCTGAGGTGGCGAAAAGAGAGATCTCCTCCAGTCAGTCGGGAAAACAGGTCGAAATTCATATTTTCAAAATCGCTCGAACAGCTCGCATTCATTTCATACGTTTGAAATCCTTGGAGTCAAAAATGTATTCCATCCATTAATCGCCATCTCAATTTTGACCCTGAAATATTTCCAGCATTTTAACGATTATCTTAGCCCTAACTGGACTACCATACCATTTCTATACCACTATTAGAGGAAGACTCACTTCTGCTTTCCTGTGCATTTTAAACTGCCATGAAAACTCCTCTTTCAATCCTATTTTCCACGTCACTTACATAAATTCTAAAAAACTTTGTAAAAATCTCGTCTGTTATGTCTTGCTCTAACCAGCTCTCGGTTCCAATAATGAAATCGGCTTCGATACATTTCATCATACGGTAAAAATTGGCTTTTTTGTTGTTCACATTTCGGCACGAGAGTACTTCTACGGAAATAGCTTAATCCTTATGCAATTACGAGGGTCATCCGGAAAGTAGTACCCGTTCGTGAAATAAAGACACAAAAGTAAATATTAACAAACATAAAAAATTTTATTTGAAAGAGGATACTTTAAACTACTTCTCAACATAATCTCCAAGCAAATTAAGGCATTTGTCATAACGTGTGACAAGTTTCTGTATTCCTGCTGCATAGTCCTTCGCCGCCAGCTCATTGAGATACGCGAGGGACCCATCTTGCACAAATTTTTGCATAATGCAGATGGTGTTTAACAATTTCATGAACAATTGTTCGAGAAACATTGGGAAAATGCTCACAGATGTCATCAATTGTGACGCGCCGATCGTTCCTCACGAATTCGTCAACTGAGCTCACCAGTTGGTCTGTAATGACAGACGGTCTCCCCGAACGCTCATCGTCGTGTGTGTTCCCCCTCCCCATGTTGAAGTTGCGACACCACCGCCGAACAGACGACTCGTCCATTACATTGTCTCCATACACCTCCTTTAATTGGCGATGAATATCACATGGGCGAACGTTTCTTGCATTGAGGAATTTAATCACTGCCCTCACTTCACAACTGGCGGCGTTCTCAATTTTTTTAAACATTGTAAACAATCACAGAAACAACACAGGCAATGCTAGCGTCACGCAACTTGGCTCAGAGAAGGCAGACAAGCCACTGAAGCTATCTGACCTCGTCCAGCGGCTACTCGCGTCGTCAGCACTTCATGCGGCACGAACGGGTACTACTTTCCGGATGACCCTCGTAATTGCAATTTCCCTTCCCGAGGCTGCTAATCACTCAAGGCATTATTTTTTCCCTGCTTATTCTCGTGTGCTCAGTGTAATCTTTCATTACATATTCCGTGATTCTTGGCTGAATTATTATATGAAAGACCAATTGAATGCTTTTCAAGTAAATTCCCACTTGTTAGCTTATTTTCCAATCCACCAATTATGCTAAACTCTCTTCATATGTTCCTGAATCCGATGCGCTACCTTTTGCGATATCTCAACGGTATTATATACTGCCGAACGATTAAGAGGCTTCCGGCAAGATGCAAGGAAAAGCCGCAAGTTAATTAAGTCCAAGTCTCTAACAAAAATTTCCCAATCTATGAGTGGTTTACCGGGTTCAAAAAGTGCGTAAAAATCGTCGATTGGTGGTGCTGTGACGTCTAGCATTGACTAAATACAACACGTTAAACGCCGTAGAAACCTCCCAGCACCAGATTTGGTGGCAAACTTTATTTGAGAAAGACAAAAAATATTGAAAAAACAAAAAAAGAGGACTGTTGCTTAGTTTCAACTTTTGTGTTCCGTTTACTAAAAACATTGGAATGGATAAGTTTCGAACATAATTGGAGGAAACATTCAAGAGAAGATCCTATGAAAGAAGACCGAGATATAAGTACTAAGTGAACGAATTTCGAAGGACGTAGAGCAGAGAAATTATCCGGCAGGGGGTAAGAGGGAATGAATTAAAGCTGAATAGAGCAGAATATAGGGTAAGCCAATCTGGAATCCTGACGATGTTCGTACGACCGAACGGACGAACAGTTTGACGAATGACTGAAATACTGACGAAGACGGTGCAATTATAGTGAAAATGGCATGAAAAACGTGAAAACGGAATCAAATATTTGCAAGATGGCGAATCGATGAAGTAGAACTCGTCATCCTGGTTACAATGTATGTATTTATCAGTTTTATAGTAACGATCGGTTTTCTTTTTTCCGCGATGATGATTGGACCCTGATCATTTTATCGAAAGGAAAACCTTTATCAATTTGGATAGTTTCTCTGAGTTTTAACCATTTAAAAATTACCACTATTACTCGTATATAAATGAAATAAGTAAATGATATCGACCGATTATTTTTATCATATTTATTGTAATTTAAATATCATATCTTTTCCAAGGTATCCATTATCAAGTATAGAGAGGTCGAATCAACCGGAAGACATAGAGTACGATCGATACTCCGTATCGACGAGGAGGATTGCTGTTAGTAAATACTGACTTGCGAACTTACCTACCGTCAGTACTGTGGCGTACGTCGTGCGGTCTACGATTGGCACCTTTGGAAATCTTATATAGAGGAGACGTTCACGCCACACTATCGCTTCACTTTTGTTTTCACCCAGCTCAATTTCGTCCGGAATTCGGTGCCGCGGTCAATCAATCTCGCCCGCCGGCCTCCGCCCATTTCCCTCGCACGCCCACAGGAGAAGTTCCCGAGAGCGACAGCGAAGACACGAGAGGAATGAAAAATAAAAGCGGCAAAGACACGCAAAGGATGTTTCTCTCCTGTTGGGGCATGATGGATTCCTCTTCCTCACTCCCTCCACACACTCCCTAATCCTACCTCCTCTACCATGTTTTCTTTCATTACCAACTCATTTCAGCACAATCATCATATCAATTCGTGGAGATTCTTTCACAATGGAACAAATCATTATATTCCGTAAGTTTCAGGGCATCATTCAAAAATGCTACTCAGAAGCATGAAGGAAAACTCATTTTCATTTTTTGCTAGCTATTGTTTGTCTAATTACCGCAAAAGTTATCAACCCGAACGTTGATTTGAATTGGCGAAGGTGGAGCTCACCCAATAGTAAGCTTAATGCAATAATTTTAGAGTGTGAAAATCATTCGCCTTGACCGGCATTCGAACCCAGTTCCCTCCATGTCCGGCCGAGTGCTTGAGCCAGTTAAACTATCGAGGCGTCCTCTTAAACTCTGAAATTTTGGGGCTTTTAAAGGAACAAGATGTTGTGACGAAACACCGTGCATAGAATTTCACAGGCATTCGTAGCCGCACGCGACTCGCCACAGTCCCCAAGGTTAAAGCCACCTTTAAACGCTTAGGCTGTGTTTAACCGTTGACAAATTACAGAAACTGCGGAAGATTCATTTAGTTCAACAATTTCAGAGTGTAAAAATCATTAACTTTGACCGGGATTCGAACCTGGATCCCTAAGCTCACCTGTGCGTGAAATTCACACATCAAGGTAACTAGGGAGGCCATCCCTTTGCCGCCTATGGTTTTCCAGGAATATCTGGTAATCGAAAAAATTACACAGCTTTGGTGAAGTTAAGGATACCCAGAAGCGTGCCCGGGAATCGAACCCGAGCTCTCTAGTTTTTTAGGCAAGCACTCTACCCAATGGATTATCACGTCCCTTATTTTATAGTCAATACAATCAAATTTAATGTACCGGAGAGCGGCTAGAAAGTTTCGTGATAGCAACAACATTATTTTTGCATGTCCAAATACAACAGCACGAATAGCATGTTATATTTCGGTTTTCATTTAGTATGCGGTCTACGGCCAAAATCCAAGATGTCGTCTGCAGTCTATAGGGAATTCCTTTCTCTTAAAAGTTGTAAGGTTGGTAGTGTAAATAGAAATACGTGTCTTCATTGTTTATAGGAACAAACAAAAATATAAATGACCCTCTCAATACTTATTGAAATACTATTGACGAAGATCTCAATACTTATTGACGAAGGAATTCTGTGTCTACTCGTACGGACCGTCCCATTCTTAAAAAAAGAAAGGTAATAGGATAGAAGATGATCACATTGTCGCAAGGGGCGTTCCTAACTGGTGCGACACAAAGGGTATCGGGGAAAGTCAGAATTACTACACCGAGTGTTACCCAAACAATCGTTTATTATACAAAATACAGTTAAAATGCACCATTTACAAAGATATACGCAACTTATGGATGGCTAGACCCTCAGTACACCAACGCGCGTCCGTCGGGAAGGGAGTATGGCAGGGCGGACGCGGTCACGACAAGCATAACCTAGGCAGAGCCCTCGTCCGTCGGGAAGGAAGGGAGTATGGCAGGGCGGACGCGGTCACGACAAGCATAACCTAGGCAGAGCCCTCGTCCGTCGGGAAGGAAGGGAGTATGGCCGGGCGGACGCGGTCACGACAAGCATAACCTAGGCAGAGCCCTCGTCCGTCGGGAAGGAAGGGAGTATGGCAGGGCGGACGCGGTCACGACAAGCATAACCTAGGCAGGGCCCTCGTCCGTCGTTGAGTCAGAAATAGGGCACGCTGTCGCGACAAGCGCAACATAGCCGAAGCATCGTGCTCTACCGGTCACCGCCAGATAACCAACTGACTGCTTTCCGTGTGACTATATGTTTTATTTGGGATTGCCGCCCTTGTGGCTTATCCCAATAAGGGGTGTTTTCGACAAGCGACTTTACCTATTAACTGACTGCTTTTCGCCCCTCGCCCCGCGATCAGGGCTTTTATACCCAATTCAGGAGCATTGTCGCTGGTCACGTGGGAGTTTTGGGGAAAACCAGGGAGGGAATACCATTGTTGTTGATCGCTTGGAAACATTGTCGTTGGTCATGTGGGAGTTTTGGGGAAAACCAGGGAGGGAATACCATGCTGCACACCTGCAACAATGCGTCGTTGATTGCTTGGGGTGGGTATTTGGAGGAGCCAGGAAGGGAGAACCATGTCGCATACTTGCGACATTACCCCGGTAGCAAATAAAATCAAGGGTCTAACCATTCCAGGAAAACAACATACACAAATTAAAAATACAAAACTTATTATAGAGCACTTGAACATAACCCAAAAATTTTCAACAGCAAGGGAAGCAGGAAAAGTTTTTCACAATCAGTTTCTCCCTTGAAAACAACAATTGTTTACGACACAATACAAATTTGAGAACAGTGGAGCATTGGACACATTCAGCATGTTAAGAATATTATCTTTCTGGTTTCGGCTGACTATTCCTGGCAGGTATTGGAAGCCATCATCAGCTGAGCATCCGGGAGGTAAAGTATGACCATTCATTCTCAAAACCTACTGTCATACTAACGTCCAAGCTTCTCACTCTTAACTGTGAATTGTATATGGGGCCTTAATTATGTGCACACCACAGCTCTGAGCAATTTTTACAAATTGCATTTTGAAATCACTCACCGCCAGGTAAAGTGAATCTGTGGTCAATTAAATATTTTGATCACCATCTACTGATGGGGCCGGAAGGGGGTGAGCCTCAAAAATCGTATTTTTCTGACTCCTTTGTTGCATGAGTAAAATGACTAGCAGGGCAATCCTTCCAGAATGCCGCGCTATTTTAACGTGAGCCACCTTGTAAAGGGGTAAAACATCACTTCCTCAGACGCCCGTAAAGACCAAGCCTGGTGTATTCATTCGCTCCGCTCCCTGGGTTGCCTTTTTAGGAGACCGGGAGCAGGGATAGAAGGTGTTAACACCCCATACTCGGCTAGCATCACCATAGTACTGAGTCATCTGGCTTCATGGGATAGCTGGGAAGAGTGCCGGGAGAGAGGGACACAACTAATTTGTTACAGAGTGAGAAGTTCTTCGGTTTGTAGTACAGCAGTGACCACTCCTTATCACCGGCCAATTGAGCAATCTTCTTTAAGATATATTTGACTCGCGCATCTTGTACCTGCCAGAAAATGCAACCCCAATCTTCTGTTTATACGGATGTATTTGCCTTAAAATATTCACCGTTTACTTAAAATTAACACAGAAAATCCACATTTTATAATCACGTTCTTTGGAATCCCAAACGACTACGAAGTTCTTTACACAGAGAGTTTTTCTTTCTGAGTCCAAAATTGTTTGTATTAACAATCAACCATTGGTCCAATGCTGGTTTAACGGCAAACATAGCAAGATCACTAATGAATCACTTTTTGGTACACTTAACACAGGGTACACTTAATAATCTTAAACATAGAAACACTTAGACCTAATGCACAAACACTTAATAATCTCAAACATAGAAACACTTAAACCTAATGCACAAGCACTTAATAATCTTAAACAGAAACACTTAACCCTAATGCACAAACACTTAATAATCTTAAACATAGAAACACTTATTTCGGCGTGAGGGCTTGGGAAGCTTGCACTCTTAGAGCCCGGCGACGTCGATATAGAAATCGTCTGGCCTTGTTATGTCTTTTCCGTCCTTTAGGGCCAACCTTAGCCTCTACAAGCGTAGAGGGGAGTCTACACTGTAGGGGAGCACAATGAGGAGAGACTGGGGAACTAAACGAGTTCTCGATTGAGTTCGGTCTGCATCCCTTTGAGGAGAGTCCATGCGAGGTGGATGCCCAGGATTCCTCAAATTCCCGCATGGTTGCATCCCACCAGCAACGGAACCGGCGCTCTTCGTACTGGTTCACCAATCCCACAACCTCTGGCTGGTTGAGATGTCCTGCGGGGGTGAGAGATGGCCTTTCCTCCGGGGGTACTCCTTCGGGGGAAAGCCACCAATCTTCCATCGTCCCGGTCCTCTTCACAAGACTCCCGGGTTGTACCAGGCAAATGTTTCCCCTCACGAGGCTCCATCGCCTCGGACGGAACTTCACTAAAATTGACACGCGACAAGTCTTTCATTGCGGAGGGGTCTGGCCAGAAGTTTTCGTCCTCAGCGTCTACCCAGTTACTGAGGGGTGCCTGAACTTCCTCCCGAAATGGCACCACCTCGACTACATAGCCCTTTTTTAATTTTTTCTCGCTGCTACGAATGTTACAAAGTAATATGGGGACGGTGCCTTCAGGTGACACCGAAGCAATACTCGGCAGAATAAATAAATCTCTCTCGCTTTCCACGACTCGCACCTCTTCGCCTTCAGCCATCTGACTCTTTACCTTCGACAACACAACGGATAACGGCGGTACTCTAATAGATTCCTCTAATATAATTTTTCTCGATCGGCCAATCCCATTACTAGCGCCGGTCTGAATTTCGCGAACTTTGCCATCGCACAAGGGGGCAACCAATCTATCTTCTGTTACTGGCGGAAAAACACAATCATCACCCGACTCCTTTATCCCAACCCGGGAGCCCGTGGAAACCTCAAAAACATCGCCAATAACTTCGTCGCACCGGGGGACAACAAATCGATCCTCTGTTACTGGCGGAAAACCACAATCATCACCCAACTCCTTTATCCCAAACCGGGAGTCGGTGGAAACCTCAAAGACATCGCCAATAACTTCGTCCCTAGCGGTGCAGCCTGATTGCGACGCGGGTGGCACCCTATCTATGACTCTTTCGGCCTTCGCCACCTCTGCTAATTTCTGTGAATCCTTATTTAGAGATCCGCTATCCTTATTCCCATCGTCCTTCGCTGTCGATTCCTCCATCGTTACTTGAAAACAACTTCCCTCCATACTATTATTTATTCGCGAGTTACATTTCATTATCTCTGCCGGAAGAGCACCTTGGTTTTTAGTGTCGCTTATCGTTTTTTCCTCAAGGAATGCTAAATCATACGTGGCCATTTGCGAATCATTGCCATTAATTATACTAGAAATGAAAGAATCAAACGCCTTGACCTCTTCCGAAACTCCAATTTCATGGGCGCCTCTGGGCTCGTTCATCTGTGATGTTACGGTATTAGATTTTAGGTCCGTCTCGTGTCCCTCACCCATTCTTATTTTCCGTTTATTGAACGATATACCTTTCCCGTAACGAACCATAAAATCAAGGCCTAGAAGACCGTCATAGCTCGTTTCCCCCAAATCCACTACTAAGACGTCATGGGGATATAATTTATCTTCGATCAAAAATGGCACGCAACTCTGTCCAATGATTGGTAAGGGATGACCCGACGCGCTTCGCACTCGAGAATTGTAATCAGAAATCTTTAATTGGCCAAAAGGAAATTTTTTATTGTTAATGATGGTAACGGCTGCTCCCGTGTCCACTAGAAAATTGTAATCTTTCCCTAAAATTTTGACTATTATTGTCCATCCCGCTTCTGGAGTGACCGCTAGAATTAAATCTGTCCCGACCTCCCGGTCGGGAGATCGGCGTTTCCCGCCACGAAGGGATTTTCGCGCCTCGGGCAGCGTTTGGGAAGATGGCCAGTCTTTTGACAGATGCCGCATATCACGAGCGGGCAATCTGTAGAGAAATGATTTTCATTACCACAATTAAAACACAAAGACGGCCTCGTTCCCCTCTCACTCTGTCTACATGCTCGAGCAATGTGACCGGTTTTACGGCAGCGAAAGCAAACGCGTGCGCCGTGATTATCCTTTGGTGCCCCTCCTTGCACCGGGGGAACCGATCTTACTTGGGAACCCCTCCCGACAGCCTGCGCGGCGTTAATTTGTTCCCCGGGAAACTGCCAACCTGCAACATTTGGCGGATTCGGGTGTATCCCTGACCAAGGCGTTATATTTGGAGACGGCGGCCACCTAGGGGGTGATTGACACAACCACGCATGAGACTGTTGTGGTGAGTTTACTTCTCTATTGACGGCGTAATTTCTGACACTAGCTTCTTCAACGCTTGCGAACCCTTCTGCCTCAATCAAGTTCGTTGGATTACGCACCAACACAAACCTGCCAATCTCTTCCCTCAGCCCAATTAAAAATTGCGCGAGAAGTCTACCTTCAATCATTCTCTTCGCTGTTTCTGAATCGATCTCGCCCCATGACTCGCGTAGCCTACGGGCGACATTGCGCAATCTGGTTGAAAATTCTGCGACGCTCTCCAGCGGTTTTTGTACACAAGTGTTAAATATTTTTTCTAACATGATTGGAGAGGCCTTAAGGGAAAATCTCCTTTTGAGATTAATGGAAAAGTCCGCGTATGAACCTAATATGTGATGATTTGCAGAGACAAAATCCGCGGCGGTTCCTCCAAGCCGAAGTTGAGCGACTCCTAAGGTCTGTGCTTCATTCCAACCACTAAGATGACTTACAATACGAACGCTTTCCAAAAATTTGTCAACCCCTATCTCATCTTCACCGCTAAACGTTGGAATTAAATGAAACTGGCTGCCAATAGCGGCGGTTTGCGCAGCTTCTCCGCAAACATTTTGGGGGCTCGTGCTACTTCCCGGCTGTTCTAACACATTAACCGAAGGTGTGAAGTCGAGTGTATTGCCGAGTTTAAATTCAGGGACGGTTCCTTGATAATCGAGAAAAGGGTTACAGTAACCAAGTCTATGAGGGTTAAGGCCATCCATCGCGAAATTTAATCCAATGCTAATTACGTTAAAATTTTGAGGGTGCTTAATTAATTTATTTTTTCATACTCCGAGTTTATCCGATACCCACGGTGGGCGCTGGTTGGGCTAATTTTCCGATTTAAAAAGGTACACGGGAACATGAAAATCTATGATACTATCGCATTCACTGAATAAATTACCAGTCCAACCGTTACCCCACACCTGACACCAATATGTCGCAAGGGGCGTTCCTAACTGGTGCGACACAAAGGGTATCGGGGAAAGTCAGAATTACTACACCGAGTGTTACCCAAACAATCGTTTATTATACAAAATACAGTTAAAATGCACCATTTACAAAGATATACGCAACTTATGGATGGCTAGACCCTCAGTACACCAACGCGCGTCCGTCGGGAAGGGAGTATGGCAGGGCGGACGCGGTCACGACAAGCATAACCTAGGCAGAGCCCTCATCCGTTGGGAAGGAAGGGAGTATGTCAGGGCGGACGCGGTCACGACAAGCATAACCTAGGCAGAGCCCTCGTCCGTCGGGAAGGAAGGGAGTATGGCAGGGCGGACGCGGTCACGACAAGCATAACCTAGGCAGAGCCCTCGTCCGTCGGGAAGGAAGGGAGTATGGCCGGGCGGACGCGGTCACGACAAGCATAACCTAGGCAGAGCCCTCGTCCGTCGGGAAGGAAGGGAGTATGGCAGGGCGGACGCGGTCACGACAAGCATAACCTAGGCAGGGCCCTCGTCCGTCGTTGAGTCAGAAATAGGGCACGCTGTCGCGACAAGCGCAACATAGCCGAAGCATCGTGCTCTACCGGTCACCGCCAGATAACCAACTGACTGCTTTTCGCCCCGCGATCAGGGCTTTTATACCCAATTCAGGAGCATTGTCGCTGGTCACGTGGGAGTTTTGGGGAAAACCAGGGAGGGAATACCATTGTTGTTGATCGCTTGGAAACATTGTCGTTGGTCATGTGGGAGTTTTGGGGAAAACCAGGGAGGGAATACCATGCTGCACACCTGCAACAATGCGTCGTTGATTGCTTGGGGTGGGTATTTGGAGGAGCCAGGAAGGGAGAACCATGTCGCATACTTGCGACAACATATTTCGAATATGTGTCGTGAATGAGAAAATGCCACCACATCTTTTACAAGAAGATATAAAGAGGTAACGAACGCGATGTTTTGCTACGATGCGTGCGAGGCGTGGTCGCCTAAAGATGTATTTCCCGTGAAGGAAAGAAACTCTTTTCACCTACATTAAGGTAGATGAACATTATATCAGCAGATTGAAATTATGTAACATTTTGGATTATAGTTTTTATTTGATTATAATATATCTTATTAATATATTTCACTAATAAATGTGTGTTATTCAGTTATTATATTATTATTCTTTATCAATTTATTTGGTCAAAGTATCATATATACTAAGATAACGCACAAGGTATGAACTACTTATTATATATACTTATAAATTCAAAGATTATTTGAGTAGCGTTAATGTTTATCGTGTGCCGTACACTTCATTTACGTCAGATCTAATAGTTTATTAGCTATACATTCCAGGGGGACGCTCGAGAAATTTAGTTGATTTTTGACAAACAAAAACATGACTATGAATAATGACGCCGGATGACAGCACTTTATTTAGATTTATTGATTAAAAGTATTATCTAATTGCTTTATTAAAATGTGATTTTTTGATATGTGCTTGGCAGTTAATATTCGTGGGTTGTAACCAAATGTCAATTATCCCGGAAAGAAAGGAGTGAAGGCAGACTTGGAGGGTAACGGTTTGAACGTAAGTAAAAAATTGATATTTATCTGTAAATCTGGACTGACCTTGCTTAATTATTCTTACGTTAAGTATTCAGCATATGCCAAGCATTTTGATTGGTGTTGGGCTGTTGAAGTCTGTGATAGAGGGGTGGACGTTTGACGAGCGAGGTAGAGGTGGGGAACGGATATGTGCATACTATGTCGGACGGAATGAAGGGAGGAAGGAAGCATGCGGAATTGAGGAAGGGTTAATTGTACAAGTGCGAGGTAACACGCTGGGTCGGGTTGGGTGTGATTAAGAAGTCTGGAGGTGGTTATTTTGTTACTTACCTTAATAATTACTATCCGAGATTAAGGAATGTAGGCGTATTCAATATGTGTCAATGCAAAACCTACCATAAACACTAGACTATCAGATAATGATTAGAAAAAACCACGTAAAACGCACACTTTAGAAGTTATTTCAATTAACCAATGGCAGTGGGCATAAAAATAATTTTAGGCTGATGTCAATGCAAGGCGTTTATAAATTTTTCAGAGGAAATGAACTGTTTCCCATCCATTGAAACGATTCTTTCATAAATGAAAAGAAATATTTTAACATGCGTGTTTGTGGAAAAAATGTAAAAAATAAAAAAAATAAAGAGAATGGAACGAAAAAATACATAAATCAAAATAATAATAATAATAATTAATTTTTTTAAAATATATTTTTAAAAAATCCTCACAACCTATTTACTCTTGCACCAACCCTAATAAAATACTTCCATATAAGTTCCAACCCTGCCTCAAAAGGATAGTTAATCCGAAGGAGTAGTTAATAGTGTTACTACCAACCGACGGACGGACGGAAAACCTACGTTAAAAGGCAGACAAATAAATTACGAAAATACATGTCTCAAATTAACTTGAGGAGCCATGATATATGATTTAATACAACAGCTATTAAAAAACTACAAACACAGTAATCAAACCCGAAGGTTGGTATAGTAGGTGATGGTAGAGTTCACCCAGTACTAAGCCCGACGGCGCATGAAATACACATATCAGGGAAGGGGGGGCAGTTCCTTTCCCTGTGCCGGTTATGGTTTCCCAGGAAGATCTGTTATCCGAAAAATCACACCACTTGGGTGGAGCTTAGGGTGCCCAGAGGGGCTTGCCCGGGCATTGAACCCGCGCCCTCCGATCAGTTGTCTAACTCTCTACCCCTGGACTACCGCAAGCCAAATCAATAACGATATTTAAAATAGCTTTTATCGGAATGTTTCTTTTGAGTTGTTTTGGTAAAAATATATTGAATTTATTTGTTTTTAGTCAACTTTTAATTCTTAATTCTCCCTTGTCCTGTGTGTTTGTGAGAAGTTACGAGTTAATTAGAAAGATGTACCTTCGCCCTTCATTCCCTCTCATTCCAGATTCCTCCCCCCTTCCTCACGTCTTCGGTATCCATCTCCCTGAAATTTTTCGTAGTGAAGAGTTCGTAACGGATTCTCTGCACAAGGATACTGGTTTGGGGGCATAATTCCCGGCCTACCTTCTCGGGTAAAGGAACTCCCATTCCGTGGCAGAGAGGGGGAGGGTGGGCGTGGGGAGATTGAGAAGGAGGACCTGGTGGCGATGGAATTAAGGCCCGAACTGGTTCAATGAATCTCTGGATCACGAGGGGTGAGTGAGTATGGATTTGGGAGGATCCAAGAGTTCTCTCCGGTGAGGGAGGAAATGGGTAATTGCCAGATTTGCAAACATTAGTAGAGGTCGTGGGAAAACGGAACTAATACCCCATTTCATTCGTTGGCTGAAGGCTCGTTAATGATATCGTTCATTGATCATCAATACTTCGATAGGAGACGTGGTGATAAAAAATGACTAAGTTTTCGGCCACTGAATTGATGGTCCCGGTTCCAGGTATGGATGATGAATGAATATGAATGATCCTCTGGGAAGTCTAATTAATTGAACGCAGTTGTGTTCTATGACCCGAGTCCTAAGATTCATTTTCTTTATTTCATTTAATTTTATGAGTGGCCTTGTTTTTGATAATAATTAACTAAATTTGACGCGTGTTGCCTAAGAAATGACTATGTATTTTAGCATCCGATGGTCTGTTTTCTATCCACTTAATTATACCCCAAAGGAAAATTTGAATGCTACCGAAATAACCCTGGGGACATGCTTGGACTCTTGGGATCAGAGGGAAATAGTTTACCTGCATTATAAAGTACATGCCGATAAATGGCGCCACCTACCATTTTGCAAAAATACTTGGACTTCTTACGAAATGATTCCTGTTGGTTGAGGCTTGTCTGTCTTCCCGTTAGTCTGTATGAGCGGAGCGAATCTCAGATGCCATAGAATTTAGCCTTTGGGGTAAAATTTGTTTAAAGAATCGAACCTTGCGATTGCTTCGCAAAAAAGTTTTTCATTTCTCCAGTCTAGGTCCTCAGCTCAGAAACAGGGAAATGAAACTGAGGAATTGCGAGGAAACTTTGGAGATAAGATGTTTTGGAATAAAAAGGAACGGCAGGATATGAAGCATGGAGACGTAGGATGCTGTAGTGGACTACGTTAGGTTATCTAGGTGGAATATCGGAAATACTTATGAAAAAATAGATGGAATTCCTTCGAGAAGAAAAATATTACAGCCGAAACAAATGTGGTGAGATGCTCAATTTTCTTTGGGATATTGACCCTGTACAGCAAGAGAATTCTTGGAGGTTTCTTATTATTTCTATCGCTTAAGAACGTATGTACTGTTTAGAGGAGCGAGGTGATTGAAAACAGTTTTCTTTAGAATAATCAATGCTGTAGAAGATCTAATCTTCCCTTTAATTCCATGTAATTCGTAATGTCATTTACCGCTTGGCTTTTAAAATTTTACATCTTTCATTTTTAAAGTGTTAATGTACTTGAATAAGATATTGAAAGAATGAATATTCTATTTAATAATCTTAATGGAAAGTATAGTTTAATTCAAAGAAACTGCGGGAAATGCCGCCACAGTAACTTTAATCGGGCACTTAATTTATATATAAATGCCCATTACAGTGCAACAATGTCGCAGGATAAAAATCTTTCGCCTAGACAGGGATGAAAAATCCTATTTTAGTAAATTTATTTTCCCCAGTATTAGAGCTTCATTTGGTAGAAGCATACGAGTATATTTTAACCTCAGTTTGAACGGTAAATAACTGGGCATAGGTTCATGAAGACCTCTGAACTGGCATACGAGTTAACCTTATCTAATATCATGTTCGAGTTCCATTCGCCCCAAATTTACTGTCGTAAATGTCGTTCTACCTCCATTTTATAATTTCCGTTTTGATAATTTTATACAATGAAAGAACGTAGTAATTTGCCTCTGGCGTTGCTTAACCATGGTCATGATGTATTCACAACTGCTTCCGAGTATCACCTATTATCTTTCATTACAGCAACTTATAAAAACAATTCACGGAAACTAAAGTAGGGGAAGGGTTGAAGAGATGAGAGACAGGTTCAACACCTGATGCGGATTAATGACCCGCATAAATGGAATTCTTTTCTTTCTTTCTGCCTGGGGATGGAACATCCCTTTGATGGGAGAGCTTCAGTGAGGAGGAAAATGCAAAAGGAATTACTGCAAAATTGCACCCACACGGCGGGGTGAGCAGCATGCCAACATTATACGCCGTTATTCTTGGTCTTGTTCTTCCACACGAAAGTTCATTTCCCTCACGATTTGGTAGACTTCCGTCAAAAATTCTCAGGGGATATACGTATATTAATATTAATGCAGTATTTTCCCAAAAAATTGTATTAATTAAAATAATTGTTTTAATACTCGCCTCTTCACCAGCTCTTAAACCTAATTACCGAAAAATATTTGTCCACGGGAAGAGCGGGCAAGTTTGTCCATCATATTTGCAAGTGTTGACTATTCTAAAATTTGTGTGAAAGAAATGCGAAATCGCGAGAACTAACCAGTCGATGGAAAGTACTATTGAAGTAGCTGAACACATTGACTCATGTGGCAAGAGAATTGTGATGAAAATTAAATTGACTGACATAGGGGACGGAAAATGAATGAAAATAATATACTCGAATGGAATTGTATACTGAATGAGTGAGGAAATAAGTGAGTCTTGAATTAATTTCATGAAACTTCGTCAATATGAATTATCAAATCTGAGTAATTATTTATAAGCAGCTCTCCAAACTATCTTGCCACCTGCCAATCTCCTCATCCTCATAGCTCCTCCTTTCTGGAGTCTGGCCTACGTAATTTGACGCCCGTTTCTCCTAATGGATCCCTTGTCTCCCTCAATATATTTCTTTCCTTACTTTATTACCAAATATATGATCTTCAGTATGCTAGAATTGGTCCAGTTATTTTTCATCTTCTCGGAAAAATTCTCCCTTTGGCTTCTCTCATTACCCACTTTTCGAAGGACTTCTTTCATTTGTCACCATTTCTATCCATTAATTTCGTGAAATACATGATTGAAAGAATTAAAATATAAAAATTAATCGAGCTTGGAGATAGTTAGAATATTTTTGCCTGGACTTTTCAGTGGCTACTAGGGAAAACGCTTTTGAGTTCATGGTGGTTGAATAAATGTTTTCGCAGGTCCAATTAACCTGAAATTATCTTATTCCAATGCCAAAATGGGTCTCAAACCCGTTAACTATAATTATTCAGTTGGATGGGGTCATATGATACATACTGTACGAGTAATTAATTAATCGTACTAATTCGTATCGTGTTTAATTAATTTTATAAAATGTATGTGTTTAATTCAAGTGTATGTAGGTATGTGTGTGTGTATGTATATAGTATATATACTATATATATATATACATATATATATATATAGTTATAGTATATATATATTAATAATTAGTCGTATAATCACGCCTACTATGCAGGAAGGATAACCATCCTGATCTCTTTCCGTCCCCATTGTTTAATGTAACATAATGAGTATCTTTGCCATTGTGATTGCGCTGCATAGCCCTCTGAGAAACGTAGCACGATGACAGCTTATTGATGACTTTGATTTCTTCCATATAGTTACGAGTTTCCATTCGAATTCCAAGTTACCGCCTACACTAAGGATGTGTATTTTTGAAATTTTAACCTTTTACTTGAACGCACAAGCATCTCTAAATCACGAGCGCTTTATTTTTTTCGAAAGAAAGCAGCGGCATCATACGCAATCGATTTACCTCCATATGATATTAATATATAAAGTGCTCACACGAGCTTGAGGTTTAAACAAAGAAGTACATATTAATGCTCCTTTAAGAATTCTCCTAGTTCTTAATTCGTTTGCGTAAGTTTACTATTTTGAAACTTTGCAATTTCCTTGAATTTGACTTTCATTTTAATACAGAATAAGCAACTTTGTTACATTCCAAGAGACGATCAATTTGCACTAATGTACTGTTTTATGATTTTAGCCTGGCCAATTCACGAAATGGGGACCTGGAGGATCGGAAAGGTCATAATTCTTGTGACAGTAAAGTGATTTTGAAATTTGGAAATAATTAAAGCAAGTGCATCTTCCTCTATCGTATATTCCGCTGTGCTAAATAATAATGGCATTATATGATGACGCAAAGAGAGGATGGCAATGGGAAGAACACACAAAAGAGAGACTGTGCACTTGCTTCAAAGATTCCAGAGCTTTTCTCCATCCCCAGAAGAGGTGGGAGAAAAGATAGTATCCCGTCGAAAATTCTCAGTTTAACCTATTCACGAAGAAAGGAAAAAATTAAGGTAAAATCTTCCATTTTCCCCCCTTTGACTCGCAGTTGCAATTTCAAAATCAGACTTAATCAGCTAGAATCGAGAGAAATTGCTGCTTGTGACTTTCCTACGGCGACGCTAATAGTTTTGAAATAGTATTGCCACGATGAAATATGTGATCAGTACAAAATTCAAACGGCCATAAAAGGCAGCTGTGTTTAGCCTGGTGTGAAACTCTTTTCCTTGAAGGTCTAAACGGTCTTGGGTTTAGAGTCCCATCCACTGGATTGGGTATTCTGACCGGACTCGAATATACACGCATTTGATTCTAATATGAAAAACTGTGACATTTAAATTCCAGTGCTAAAGGTTACTTGGAAGCTTAATGGACGATGAGTGTATCAGCAATTTATACGATACAAAAATAGCTCATGAGTGAGCGAAAAAGGAAGACAGGATTTAATATAAATAGAACTGGCAAAGAAGGACGCTGAGGCGAGATATTCATAAGACCAAGGATATTCAGAAAACCAAAGTGGAAGAAAGATTCATTAAGCATCTAAATCCACACAAAACTCCGCAGGTTGTCATGAGGACGTGTGGCAGGGGGTGTTAGCTCACCAGTCATTCAAGCACTAATGCAGAGATGCATGTACAGAAACTTACAAATACAGGTGCATAAATAATTAAAAATACATCTGCATTCATACATGCACCTATGTACGCGTATTTATACATGAAAAACTACGAAAAATAGTGCTGATGGTTATTTTTATTCCCCTAGTTTGTGTGAGTCGCAGCTGTTACTATCTCTTATTGTTCTCGGAAAAACAAAAATCTTGATCTTGAGTGTATGATCATGGTTTTCCAAGTAATTTTGAATTTAAAAAATATTTTCAGCATCTTCGGAAAACGGAATGGTCTCGATGTCACTTAAGGGACTCTATACCATACGATACATAACATAAATATGAATAAAATTGGTCAAACTCAGTATATCTGGGAAAATATTGTCGCCAGTAGGTTGAAAAATACATGTCCAACTTAAGCATTGAAAATATTCAATTCAATAGTTAATTTACTTTCAAAATGACTAAAAGTGATTTGATTATTTCCCATTCACGGTAATCAAAAAAAACTATTTCAGATCCGTACCGTCCCTTTTATTGGTCAATCCGATGCTGATTAACTGAGGGCAGTGTCACGCTTAAATTAAAAATTATCACAGTGATATAAATTTAATTACTCCGAAGATATTAGTATTTTCCCAGATATCCATAAGCAGAGAAATTAAGGTCCACGGAGGCAAAGCTAAATGCAAACGCGGCTTTGAGTGTCGTAGCAGAAACTTTCAAATCTCTCGCCTTCACCAGTGCTGTCGATATTCGTAAATGGCATGCAGACAAATTTTAATGTGATAATGACTTAACATCCAAACATAAATGTGTAAAATTGGGATTTTGTTTTCTGTTAATAGAGTCAGTAAGGCTGATGTTGTTGCGTCTGCGGCTGGAGAGATGCTTCCGTGGCCGTACCACTAACCTACGGCTGTGACTCATTCGTGTTCACTGCCAAGTCGTGCTTGCTTCAATGGCTTCAACCAACCATCCCTCCTCTCATGTTCCTACTTCCATCAAAATTCACTGTGGTGCAAATAGTATTTTACTGGAGCTAAACATAATTTTCTGGAATCGTAATTTAAGTTCATCGTTCATGTTGTCTCTCATTATAAGGGAACGCCAGAATTTTTCTATTCCACTTAGACGCCTATTGACTACCAAAGCGATGGACTAATAGCTATTACAATTAAGTAATTTCTCCGCGTCAGCGAATTACTAGAGGCTTGGAATACCTCGGAAATTAATCTTCAATACCTCAGAAGCAATGCGATTCTTTTCATTGGGTTATCCTAATGTTCTGCTTCACGAAAATATCGCCACTTAATGTAACAGATCTTTTTCTTTTCAGATGCACTAAGCAACTCTTCAAATCAGTTTGAAAATATATTTCCTTATGTCTCTTCCTAAGAATTTTCCTGGTCTTTGTAAAGAGTCTAATAAAAGAATAATCTTCGATGAAGACAAAAAGGGGAATTCTGTTTTTTACGTACAATTTAGATGTCGTGGCGTAGAAATTGCGGAAGACGAAACGCCAAATATTGACGAACTCAAATACGATTTCCCTATCCTTGACGGAAATAATTCCCCAAACAGGCAGTACGGACTATATAAAGAAGACCAATAAGAAAACGGGCTCACATGCAACAAAATCACTAATTACTTGGTGGCATTCTACTTATGCAGGACGGTCAATTCAGGAATACATTATCTCTATTGTGTTATTAACGAGTACACCACTACCATCCGACCCTAGAGTGCATGCTAGGTAGCGTTAGGACGCCAGCCATAAAGTGATTTGAGGGGGAAGTTACCTTCAAGTTTGAGGGGGAAGGTAACTTCCCCCTCAAATCACTTTATGGCTGGGGTAATGTTCCTAACTAATTCCTCCAGGGCATTCTGTATCCCCCTTGTGTTGTTGTCACTTTTAATGCGCGAAACAAGCGTTGTGGTAACAGCGTCTAAGGAATATAACTATCTTATTCAAAATAATGTTAAGATATTAACCCAATCGTACTTCTATAGGAGAGATCATGTCAATAAAATTAGAGGGATTAAGTGTAGAACAGATGGATTTAAGTTGTTATTTTTTCCACGAACGATAAGTGATCAGAATAGGATAATCTGACCGCGACAGGGTCTTATTCTGGTAAATATTAGTCTGGTGTGTATTAAATGCGTGCCATACACCCTCGCAGTGGCATGAAAGGTACTGAAACATCTAAAAATATCATTAACAGTTCAAAATAAATGAACCACAAAATTTATTCTTAGAGTCAATCACAAATTCCGTTTAATAGACTTGAAAGAACAACTACAAAGGTATATTTTTTCAACTACACAAATGATAATATGGACTCTTTAGAGTTAATATTCTTATTGGAATATATATGTTAACTGAGGAAACGCTGGATAACTGAGGAAGCATCGGGTTTTGTATTAAGAAGATTACAATAGATGTATATAATAGCTGTAATATTTGTTACTGCTACAAGGTACGCATAAAATCAAAAAATTAAATCTTTTTTTTTTCCAAATCTAAGTTCACTTTGCAATTTGCACACCAGAGATACAATGAGGAATCGTAAGGTGGTGTTTATACTCCACTAAATCTGTAGAAAGTCTTAAAAATGAGTTTTTCTAATGAACTTTAATTGAATAAATTTTCCATTCAATGTTTTCTTAATTAAGATTCTTCTTAATTAAGAATAATAAACCTTAGCACGTAGGCAAGTGAGGCTATATTATTTAATCCATCGATTGGGGAAAGTCAAAATGCGAAAAATGCATGAGAAGGAACTAGAGTGCATTTTATTCTCTGAAAAAGTATGAAGTCATGAAGAAACTCCACTGACTGATACCGTTTACATTTGCAAAATATGAAAACTCTTGATAGGTACGGAAACAACCCATTACCAAAGCCAACTTTGAGTTTTAAATAGAGTTAGAATTACTTCATTGCGGTGTGAAGAGTTTTATCGCTTGGTTTACCTGACATTTCTCAGGAGAGGCTATGAGTCATGGTTAGTTTTGGCATGAAAAACAATCAATGAATGAGTATACATGCATAGTATATGAGTGTGAGTTTATTGAAACGATCAAAATTGTGTTTTGGTGGAAGGAATAGCACCTACCCGGATCGATTGGTTCGGGGGCGGAACTCTTTCTTCACTGATAGACCATCGGACTTTGCGGTCCAAGTTCATTCTGCAATCAATCACCCATTAGCATTAATGTTCTAAATCGATATATTGCCAATCGCATTACTACAGGATCGTATGGCATGGGGGGAGAGAATATTCATAATTGAAGAAAAAATAAAAATATTGTCAATCAAATTGGGTGAAAATTCATGAAGTATGCTCGCTAATCACCTTACGTATATGTGTATAACCATAAACATGGTTCGTATTAAAAGTATTGAGAACAGGTTGGGAAACTCCCTGCCACTCATCCTAGTGGTGGCTTGCAGGGTACATTAATAATTTTTTTTTAATCTGACGGTTTCCTAATAGGATTGATTTCAGGAAGTATGTATTGGAAAGGCAATGCGTATAAAAATATGTGATATAGTACAAGGGATATAGGATTGGAGGAAGGACCGAGAACATTCTAGTTGAGAACTTAAAGGAGTGATAACGACAGTAAGCTAAAGTAAGATCTGGTGCTTTCCCGGCGTATTAGCTTGATGAAGTTTTCTCGGGTCAGGGGTTCCATGTTGGCCGACGTTTCGGTGCGCGACTCGTGCATCGTCCTCAGGGATGATGATTGCCACTCGGTTTTTGGCCGTCTTATATACGTTCGGCTGTCGGAGTTTTCACGGCGGACCGAACAACGGCAAAAGTAGGAATGGCTTCTTTATCGCGGAGTCTTGCCTTCTCTTCTTGTTAGGAGTCTTCCGGGAAAGCACCAGATCTTACTTCACCTACGTCTACGGGGAGGAGACGCATCGTAACATCCATGCCTTTGAGCACTTGCGGAAATACTTCGCGTCAATCCGCACCGAAACTAATTAAATTTATTGCTTTCAATAAAATTATTCATTTATCAGCACCCGGCATTGTGTTATGAAAATCAAAAAATCGAAAATAAGCGTGGAAATTATTACGCATCAAAAGGCAAAACACTCCTTCATAAAACACTGTGCACATGATCTTCTATTTCTCTATCTATCTTTATATATATATGAGTTCTGTCCCTCTCTTCCTTGATAAAGGTGGTCACGACCACCGAAAATTCGAAAAATAGTGAGTATCCTTTTTGTGTGTTTCTGTGTGTTTTTGTCTGTGTCCACTAGTGCTAAGTGTTATACATTATTATTCACGTCCGTGAGACTTTCAAAAGTGTTATATATATATATATATATATATATATATATATATATATATATATATATTTATATATATACATACACACACAATTCAGAGCATCTTGAATGCGGGCGATCTTCAACTAGGTTTGATCGAGTTTGAGTGTCCATAAATTTTTAATGCATAGCTTTTTCAATGAAATGGCTAGGTTTAATCTTACACGAGACAATACGACAAAAAATTCCATGGACTTAAAAATCCCATGAAAAAAAATAATGTTTTTATTTTTGGTTAGCATCTCCTCTCCCGGTCTTCCGCGCACCCAAATCAGCGAGCTGAAGAGAACTAGAAGTAGGAGATACCATCTATGGCTTCTTCCACCGAAATAATTTGAAGCGCTTGATGTTTCCCTAAAAATATATGGAAGCAGGGAGACCGTAAAGATTTATCTTTACGTTGGATAACTCGTGGTCAGGTTTTATTTTTTGGGCTAATCCTTTGTAATGAGATCACTGATAGAAAGAAATATACAATAATAATATGTAGAATAAAATTAGGACGTTTTTACCTGTTTCGTAGATTTCCGAAAAGCGTTTGATAGAGTGAATTGGGAAAATCTAATGAGTATATTGCAGAAAATAGGAATAGACTGGAGGGAAAAGAGGCTAATCCGCAACCTGTACATGTCTCCGACTGCTCAGATGCGAGTGGGGAACGGGAGGTTCGGAGGGGCAGTGTTAGGAAGAGGTGTAAGGCAGGGTTGCCCATTATCACCGTTGCTGTTCAACCTGTATGCAGAGGAAATGATCAAAGAGGCATGGGAAGAACTCGAGGTAGGAATGAAAGTGGGCGGGGAATTCGTAAAATCAGTTAGGTTTGCTGATGACCAAGCTTTAGTTTGTCAGTCAGCCAAGGGGCTGCAAGCATTGCTGAGTGAATTGGAAATTCAGTGCTAATATGGAATGAGATTAAATGTAAATAAAATAAAGCTTATACGGTTTTCAAGCAATAGAAAGGCTAGGCTTGACATTTAAACTGGAGGGCAAAAACTAGAGCAGGTGGAATAATTTACGTATCTCGGAAACGTTTTGGATCAACACGGTCAAAACATTAGGGTACGTTAGGAAAAGAATTCTCTTGGGAAGGAGGCTTTCACAAGGAGGAGGAAGTTAATGGCGGGACCTTGAGTATGGATGTTAAGAAAATATTCGTAAAAACTTTGATTTGGAGCGTACTTATGCACGGTGCAGAAACATGGCTATTTAAGCCGGAAGATAGGCGTAGATTGGAGGCTTTTGAAATGTGGGTGTGGAGAAGAATGGGGAAGGGGAAATGGACCGAAAGAAAAACAAATGAGGAGGTGCTGGCTAATGTGGGATTGTCTGGAGAAATCATAAGAAGGCAGCAAAGATGGATGAAAAGCATAATGATAGTCAATGGGATGTTGAAGACTGTTATAGAGGGGAGAATGTAAGCGAGGAAGGGGTAGGAATGGGATAGCATGTTGGACAGAATGAAGGGAGGATGGAATAATAGATCGCTGAAGAGGTGCCTTGATAGAGTTAAGCATAGAGTTGGGTTGTGTTTTGTCAGGAGAAACGAAATATTTTATTTGGCAGTTGTGTCCATCCAAAACCTACCTAAACTGATAGATCACCTAATTATTACTCAATTCTTTGCAGGAACCATTTCCCCAGAAAATACATCGTCCCTCGCGCAAGTATACATATGTGGTCGCAACGTGAATTCTGGAAAATTCGTCCACCGGTGACAAGTTTTTAGTGTCATAACTGTTCAAATACCGCTTACGAAATAGTTTAGGACACGACTGGACTTTATGGTTTGTGGAGACCTTTTTTTTGTATTTTGCGGAACTCGGAGACGTTTCAGTTTATGCGGCGGCGAAGTACTCAGCTGTATGACGACCCCTTATTGGTTAGGGTGAGATTGGAGAGGGTCACTATTACATGAAACAAACGGTCCAGATTTGAATTATTTTTCCTAATTAGGTGAAATGGAAGGGTTTGGAATGCCTTTTTTTAATGAAACAGGTTTTAGACGAATAGTATGCTGTGTGGTGAGCGGAGACGAGGCCCAAGCAACCTTTGGTGGTGAAATTGTTTAAATTCAGGGACCGGAGTGCAAGCTTTTGCAAATATTATGGTACGGGAGAATTTTGAGTGTGAATTCGATAATCACAAGCTTCTTCGAGGGATTTCCATGCCATTTAAGTCTTTTATTTTAATTTTCTAAGTGTTTACTTACACTCCCCTCAAAGAAAAATACCGTAATGCTCAGTATCAAGCCCATTTACGCTATGCCAGGGACACTTACATAAGTAAAGCAATAGCTCGAAAATATTTACGACAGCTAAAGTCAATTATGCAATGAAATTTTTTCCGCATAAATTATTTACTATTAACGTGACCGCGGGTTTATGCACTATTTTTTACAGAGTTATCATGCTTTAATATACTACTAGTTATGTAAATAGAATTGATATTTATTTGACTATCTTATTATAAGGAAATGGAAAAAATCAACTGAAAAGTGTTTATGTCTTTGATCTATGTTTTGCATTTTTAATAATCGTCTCTATAGAAATCCAGGCTGTCCTGGAACCAGTTATGTCAGTTTGAGAACAAACCATTTTATTTTATTAACTTCATATCACTCATTCAATAAATATGCCATGGAAATTCAGTCAGCAATCGATGCTTGGCAAAAACTTATCTTACTCTGAGGGGTGGTTTGACATTATCATGATAATTCTTCTATGCCATTCCTGCTGACAAGTATTTTACCACGGTAATTAATGTTAACTGATTATTGATGGAAGGTTAGCTTGCTCTGACACTTCTCGAAGGTGATTTCATTCCGGATAACAGCAAGTTACTCGGAGTTGGATAGCCACAATTCTCACAGCGCATGAAACAAAATTTATAAAGTATGTGTAGAAAGAGGTCTTCGTTTTCTAGGTTGTATTTGCTTTCTTAAATCCATATCAGCACGTGAATTTTGCCATAGTTTTTATCGTAGGAATGAGCTACAATTAACTAAAAGATCAAATTGACTAACTCAGTTACCCTATCCTTAACTAAAATAATTCAATAAAAAAAGGGAAATCAATTCGAGGCTCAGTAAATTTATTGCCAAGTTTTTTTTATCTTTAAATTTAAAAATGGAATTTTTCTGATTAAAATTGTTATTTCGATGATATTTTATTATATTTTTCTTTTACCCAACCGTACCACCGTGGTAGCATTGGAAACGGGTATGTAATTATTAAATTTGTATCTAATTTCCCACATCCACACAAATATATGCCAAATCTTGACCAACTCCAGCAAACATTTGACCTCGATTGTGAAATAAAAATTTTAATATCTCACAGTAATAAAAATAATTTGCGTCCAACCTTAGCGGAAAAATAATCAGACGAGTGACATTAATCCGGTTTCGCGATATTGAGTCGATTGATTTGATTTCACTAAGCGGTTTCTCTCGAGAAATAACTGCTTTTGCAAAATATCATTCCATTGCGCTGGTATACATTATTTTCTGCCTTATGACTTTTGGATTTTTTCCATTTAACACTTTTGTGGCTGGTCATCAATATTTCAATCCTAATTCAAAGAGTCCTGCAGCACTCCATTCATCTACATATACTCAAATGCCTCGAAATCCATCAAAAAGGATGCCAGATTCTTTCACATGACGCATAATCATTTATTCGGCATCAACTCCCTCTCACCCATTGCTAGCTCCTTTTTTTAATGTATTTTTTTAATTTTTCCGATATATGAATCTCTCTTTTTTTCTTCCTCACGGGATTTTCCCTTCAATTTTCTACCATTTGTTATTTTTTCAACTAATGCATTGTTTATCGTTGTGTGAATGCATACACAAATAATCTATGAGCCATCAAAAAGGTATGTGGCAAGGGTTGCAAGTATGAAGTGGAAAGGGCAAGGGACAAGGGAGAAGAATGGTTTTCAAAGAGTGAAGGAAGTGCGTCCATGTGCCATGTCCAATCCATCTAGTTCCTCTTTACCGTTGAGTTCTCCATATGACTATTTTGCTCTTCTAAACGTATATACGTACTTCCTGGTGCCCCACTTGCAACATTCTCTTCCAGCTATGCTATGGATAATAATCGTTAAAATAATCCACTTAGATTCGGAAAACCTGAATGTTTTGTGAATCCGTAGTACATTTTCCGCTGGAGGATTAAATGTGTGGATGTAGGCATAGATTAAATCAAAGGTTATCGAACCCAGAAATGCGTATTTTAATGCTTTGGGAAAGAGTCAAGGATCTGTCGACGATTCATTGCCTGGGAAAGAAAGAAAATTACTAAAATCCTTCGGAAGGAAGGGAGCAAGGTCTTTCGGCCGAGGAAAACCATCTGAGGCCCTCGAAAAGTCATCCTCCCCACCAACCACCTTCCTATCCGCAAAACTCCCTCCCCCCACCCCTCCCCTTCTCTTCCGCCGGGGACCAAACATTTCATTCACCCCCTCGGATCAGGTGTTTACGAAGCGGAAGAGCAGGTTCCCGAAACTCGGACCGTGGCCGCGGGAGGTGCCTATGGTGGAGGGCGGGGCGGGACGGGGCGCAGGAAGCGTGCGTGCTTCGACCGCAGATTAGTACGGGCGAGTGCTCTCGTGTGTGTGTGTTCCAGCATGGCGTCTGTGTGGACACGCTGGCGATTCGGGAACCGGACCTTGGAAAGCAGAAGACCCTGCCACGCAACCCGAGAAGTCTTATTCCTCCGCAGTGATCCACCGGTTTACCCGTCGCCGTATTGATAGCATGTGGACCGTCTCCGTCCAAACGGAAGAGCGGAGTGATAATGTACCATCCATCATCAGTATTTCAATCCTGAGAATTGTTTGCTGCTAACCTCCATTCCTCTCAATTCAGGGTTAATTCCCTCTCACCCCCTGCCAGATATCTTCACTATTTTACGTCCTTCTTTATTTACCGTATGTACTTGTTTCTTCTATTCCTCGTGGGGTCTTACCTTCAAGTTTCCCTTCTATTATGTCTCAAACTAAATTCAACGGAGTTCACTAGCTATGCTAGTATAGAGGCGAAGTAAGCAAGAACTAGGAGAACTCGGATACATATTTACCGGAGGCAGCCGGATGCTATGGTATAGTGAGGCTCAATTCAGTTTTGACAATTTAGATTTATCAAAGTTAATATTTAAAGAATTTTAAAATTAAAGTTAGTTTATTCTACTACTAATGGATCTTGTTCAAAGAATAAATCAAGTGTTGTAATATATGAAAAGATAAGTAATACTCATACCATCATGAGCCATTAATCAGATCATTAGTTTTTTCCAGGTCTCCAAATCATCGGAGATTACCTTCCAATTTTTTTCATCCTCTCGTTGTTCTTTGTGCTGAAATTTCGATTCACCTTCTTCTCGTAGCCTATCCATGGCCTTCCTAAAAAATTTTTCCCTCTAATTTTGATTTTCAGTAAGCTGTCGTGCCTCAGGATTTGTCCAATGAGTTCCACCATCTCCTTGTTAATGTGTACGCCATAAGCTTCTCTCTTTACCCACCCTTCTCTAAGTAGTTAATTTGTTGCTCTGTCTTTCCATTTCGTTTTCATTTTCATTTAAATCTATTAATGAATGATTTCATTCATTTGTATTCTTCTGTAGCACCTTTGCATTCTATCGCCTCCAATCTCCTTTTATACGCTGTTCCTCTCGCCTCTAAGTCTCATCCGTTATTGTTCACGGATTACGAACAGCAAATAGTATCACTAGTATGGACAAAATGAATGGTTCATGAATATGTCATACAGTTCACCCTTTTTTATGCTTTCGCAACTTGGACGGTATCAGCTGTGTGGGGAAAAGAAAAGGCGATGATGAGCGATGAATTATCAATAGTAGTCTAGGTCATTCCTTTCGAAGTAGGTTTTTAGTGAACCCAGGGGTTGAGCACTGCACTGAATTTTTGAACCCCACCTAATGTGGCACTACTCGTAAATAACATAAACCATGCGGTACCGTAAAACATTATTTATCTCCGGATATCTTCTAACTTATTTCAAGCCGTTCAATATACGTACCTTATCTCCTCTCCCCTTCATCTCCCTTACCCAACATAAATCACCATGCAATATGCCCTGCATTGAAAAAAGCAATACTTTTCCCGTTCTATGTGTAATTTTTGTTTGCTTTGTTTTCCATCCATTTAAGTACCTACATCTTCCTCCACGCTCACATTTTGGAAGTCTCCAGTCCACCTTTATCCTCTTGTCTCAACGACCAGGTTGCAGTTACAAAAATTACGCTTCATACCATTTTTCGCTTATCATTTCTTAACCCTATTGTCTAAAATTTGTTCTTTTCGGTGTTACTTTATGGAAATTGCATAACATATTGAAATGAAATGAAATCATTGACTTTGTAATTCCACACGCTTAATTTAAAAACACGACCCAGGTTTCAACGTTGATCTTGATGATGACGTTCAACGTCGAAACCTGGGTCGTGTTTTTAAATAAAGTGTGTGGAATTACAAAGTCAATAATTTCATTTCATTTCAACCTGATGATGACCTTCAACGTCGAAACCTGGGTCGTGTTTTTAAATTAAGTACGTAAGATTACAAAGTCAATAATTTCATTTCATTTCAACCATTACCTAAGGTCCAGATGAACAACTCTCTCCTCTTTGTGAAAACTCTTGCTACCCTACGCAATTCTTCTTGAAAAACTTCTTACTATTTTCTCAAGTAACTATTTAGGTAAGTGAATTGCTCTACCCGCTCCAGTTTGGCCCTCCAACTCTAATCGTTAATCTAGCCTTTGTACTTCTTCATAACGGCCTCACCTCCGTCTTCTCAAGCGATGCATATAGAATTTTAATGTAAGGCTTAATGATGAAAAGAATATGGTAATAAATCGTGGCAAATTAGCAAGTACTACGAAAGGCGGGTGAGGCGGAAAACCTGCCGAAAAACATTGCCGAGGGCAACGAATCGGTCACGTCCTGAGGGACAACCGTTTACTGATGTCCAAAATGGGAGGAACGGTAAAAGGAAAGGGGAAGGTCAAGGATGAATAATGAGGAGAAAGTGATGGGAGATGGCAAAGGATGGAAGAAAGGAATTAAGTGAGGAACGCAACAATAGGGCAGCCTTAAGAGATTCTGACAGCTAAACTTCGGATAGGAAGTCCGCTTAAATGACTTAAAAGGAAAATAATTGACCGAGTGTATCCTCAGAAAAATACCTGCAGATAAAAACGTAGGAATACTAAAACTAATACTATTAAAACTCTCTGGCTAACTTAGTCCTTCATTATTTTAATAACCTTCATAAAACTCTTTTTCAACTTAAGTATTCAATCCATTCGGCAGGTGGTAACATATATTTTATTATCTCCATCCTTCCTTTCCCTCAATTAAAATTCCTTCCATGTATTTTCAAGTTACGGCAATTATCAATCTCGAAAGATACACACCCAGCTACGAAGCCATCCTGTTTTTTTTTAACAATCCTTGCCAAACTTCTGTCCTTGACCTCTCTCTATAATCAACTCAAACGGAACTCCGTCTTCAGTCACTTAACTATCCCCTGTCGCGTCTTTATTCTCTCCGGCTTCCTTGTTGTCGATCGCCGCTTCCCGAAAGCCGATTTAACGACATTTTTAAGTGCTCTCATTGGGCCAATTAATCTCTTCCTCCTGATGTCAAGTCTCTTCCTTTTTTAATCACATCATATTAATTTGTGTTGCCATTGTGAAAAAATACGATCATCCCTGACAAATGTATCAATAGTGGGATTGATTTTATATAGTTTTCTAAGTCACTGTCCTCTTTTAGTCATGGACTCTTACATATATTCTTAATAAACATTATAAATGCCGAAGTTACGCAATATTCGATTGATACAAAGCTCGCAGAGTGAACTTTTATCGTTCATCAATATGAGTCAATGTGAGAACCGTTATTTAGCATAAAAACTACAGAATATCACCCCGAAGGTAGTTTTGATTGGTGAGCGCAGAGGGCACCTAGTACTGAGCTAAACGACGTGTGAAATTCGCACATTAGGGTAGCGGGTGGTTTCTTGCCCTTTCCCTTATAAGGTTTCCCAGGAAGATCTGGTACCTGAATAATCGCACAGGTTGGGTGAAGCTGAGGGTGCCCCTGAGGCATCGCCCGGAGTAGAATGATGTGCCCGGATGGTCATTCAAATATGAAATATTTTAGCAACCATCTTATTTTGTGATGGACCATGAACCGGGCACCGACATCTCATAGCCGTTCATTAAAAATTCAGAAGTCGACAAGTGATGCATGATATTTTTTACCCCAAGTTTATAAGTGGGGTCCCTCTGGGCACCCACAGCTTCACACAAACTGTGTGATTTTTCGGGTATCAGTTCTTCCTGGGAAATCTCAGGCGGCACAGGAAGCAAGGAATCGGCCCTCCCTGTGTGAATTTCACGCGTCGTTGGGCGTAGTAATAGATGAATTAGAACTCTTATCCTCAGCTATAAAACCTTCGGGTTGATTTGCTGTGGTGCTGATTATAGAATATAAGTGCAAAGTTTGTTTTCACCATCGTACAATACTTTAACCGTGGAAATGGACCATTTTTCATTTATCGAGACGTAGTAATCCTTCTTTGGTTCATTTAATGTATCTTTCATTCACAACAAGATAGATTGACTACTAATTCTAATAGCAGGGTCGTTGCATTTGAAATATGAACGTTTATCCTTCTGTGCAGCCTATTATGTTTTTAAGGAACTTTTTCATTCCAAGATACTTTAATTTGGAATGATACTTTTACGGTGATATGGTACATGTATTTTGTTTGCATTTAAAAAGAGTGTTGACGTGTTGAGATGTGTTGAAACTAGCGGCTAATTTAATTCATAATTATTCTGGGTTTCAAGATGATCTCGATAATCAAGCGCTAGGCCCTAAGAGCATTCAATCAAATTTTTGGATGACAACAAACATGCTATAAAATTTTTATGGCACCTTAATTAACTTTTGGAAGAAATATTATTATTTTGACTGACCAAGTCGGCCACGTACTATCTAAAATCATCATCTGGACATGAATAACCATCAAGTTGATGACTTTTATTGGCATACATATATATATATATATATATATATATATATATATATATATATATAACACAAATCATATTTTTAAAATGTATTGTTGAGGAAATTTAGTGCCCAAGAGGTAGAAGTGACGTGTTCAAAGAGTAAGTCGAGCGTTTGATTATTACTGCTTCAAATAAGTCAAATTATGTATCCGTTATTACTGCAATTACACTTTGGAATGAATATTTTTTGCGTCATATCTTCACTGCCTGCTCGTTAGAATTAAAAAATTACATGTTTTGCACGCAATACATTCTCACTTCAACAACCAGGAGTAAATACATTGACAGTCAAATTGAGCTTAATTAGAGAGGCACGAGTTATGACGGGGACTTTAAATAAGTACATAAAGAAAAATAGTTAAATACTTCGCATTGAGCGTCGTTGTTCTTGGCTTCAAAATGTGGCGGTTGCGGCAAGTGAATCGTCGATTGAATCCTTTTGAGATGCCGGTATGGAGAAGCATGGAGAAAACAAAATTGCCTGAATTGAAAAGAGTATAAGTACAGTAAGCGTTTTTTATTGTTCGAGTCTTAGTTAAAGAATTGTTTTCCTCATTGAATTTGAAAGCTTCGTAAGACGAATAAGTACACGGAATAAACCTAAAATATTTGGCAAGGTGATTGTGACAGCAAAATCGACGCAAATCAACGACAAATTGCACCTAGTTGAAACATTGAAACATTCCTGCCACGTATTCGTAGCGGTTTCTGACAGACAATAATGCGTTTCGGGGCAAATAACCAGTTTTGGATGGGCTGAGGTGGACGGGCTGGATGCCGATGTTTGTGAGAGGGAGGATGAGGAGTGGAAGGAAAGCGAGACGGTTAGAGGGGGAGGTAGAGGAATAAATGATAAAGAAATCAAGAGGAGAGGAGGTTTTAGTGGCTGAAAAAAATAGGGGATGGTCAGTTTTCGAGCTGTGAGGCGTTGTGGTGAAAAACATGTTTCAAAAGTGTCTTTCGCACGAAATGGGTGACGTTCGATTTTGAACATCACTGTACGATGCATATTGAATATCGCAATATTTCGCTTGAACGATATTATACGCATTGGTCTGTCGGTTGATTTGAGATTTCGTTGAACACAGGGAAGAAGTTCTATCCAATATGGTAGTAAATACTCTCGTGTTACCGTAAACTATTTTCCTTCGTCCACATACTTCTATTCATTCCGTCCAACATCATCATTTTTCTCCCACTACCTATCTTTCCCAACAATGTTCTCTCATGCATAGTCTTCACTAACTCCTAATACCCCCTGAATCCGCGTTTCCAGTGTCAAAATTTCCCCCAAAAATTTTCCCTTCCCCTACGATGATGATAGAACTGGAGCACAATACATTTCCACAGCAATTTTACATTAAGTCGTATTACTCTTTGAACAGCACGATATGGCAACTTATTTCTGTGTGTTTTCTTTGAGATCAGCCTAGTTTACCTAGAGACTCTATAGGTATATTTACACGTTTAGTGGTTATTAATAATTGTATAAATATCACCACAGCATCATTATCTCTCTAAATTATGTTAATGATAAACGACGGAATATAATATTGCATGAGCCAAATTTATATTGCAATGTCGTACGTTTATTTATCGCTGATAGGGGTCGGTACTTTGAAATAACGATCATTTCTCTGCGGTCTAAAAGCAGATAGCGACCCAGGACTGAATATGTGAAAAACTGAAATATAAAAACAGATCAATCCTCAACAATGGAAATAACGCAAGAATCCCAAAGAAAATAACGTGCGAACAGTAAAAATAGAAAGAAGGAAGGACATTATTCTTCATGAAACAAAACATTCGTTCTTAAAACCAAATACAACCTTTTAATTTTGCTTCATGAATCATTAAATTGTTTCGTGTCATTATAGATCGTGGTACCACTAACTTAGAAGTGATATCGCTTAACATGATGACTAATTGAATTGGAAAATTATCAGGCCGAAACGATTGAAAATTTCAAACATACTTGTACTTCACATATACAGTATTTTAATCAAAATAAGATCGCGATTACTCGGAAAATATCCATTATCCCAAATTTCCCTATAATTACTCTCTGTATCTTTACTGACTTGAGTTTACGTAAAATATAGGTATTTAAGTAAATGAGATATAATTTGGCGACCACTTGAGGGTTCACTTGAGTTGTAATTTTGCTGTAACATCATCATTTTTTTAATTATTTGGATCGATAATTAGGTTATTATAACCTTGGAAAAGAGGATGCTTGTGATGGATATACACTAAAGATTTTTTTCCTTTAACAATATTTTATCAAATAGACATAATCACTTCTTGGGAAGTTCATATAAATAGATCACCAAAATACACACTTTACCCTCCATTGTATTTTTTTCATCTAGTAAAGACGTTAGCCGACATTCTCGGTTAACAATACTTTGGTTTCAGAAGTGTTATATATAAAATGAAAAATCAACACTGTTAGGCTCAATATTATTACTTGGGTCATGTTTTTTTCTAATTTAAATTCATGCAATGAATGATAACGTTCGGAAAATTGTTCTACGTGGTAGATGGAATAATTATGGTTAAAAGATTTATTATATTATCGCTCGCATGAACAATGAGCGTTCATAAACCGCTATACTCCAATAAATATGTTAAATAGGTTAAAATAAATATGTCAATTTCCGTCGTAATTCCATTAGTATGCATGAAATGAATTATTCAGATAACGTCATTTGTTTTCCCTTTCATTCACATCTATTAAGTATCTAATCTGGAATCAAAAGCGAAGTCGCGTTCACTGATGTTTGAGTGGAATTGAAAATGAACCTTACCCGTAGGGTCATTTCTTATTATGGGCAAGGGTCAGTTCGTATTTATTCTCTAGTTTGTAAAACGTAACATTTGACATCGTCTCAATTGAATCATAGATCGAAGATTTCAGGATAATTCCTTACCTCATCGAAACCTCTTTCTGGAAAATATATTTCAATGTAAATAATATTTGAAAGGAATATTTAAGGTGAATCTAGTCTTCTCTATAGCATAATTTATGGTTTATGGTGTACAGCTGATGGTTTAAAATGTGGACAGAGGGATGAAGCGAAACGTGAGAAGCGGAAGCAAACTGCGATCTTTCGTTAGAGAACGCCATTAGACAAAGTAATGTGGTACTATAGCAAGTCGTTGATCAGCTATTTGATTCTATGGTATAAACCTACATAGATAACTCGGTAGAATAAACATATCTGTAGCTAAAAAGGTGATAGTTGACCGCAAGCACCTTAAGTAAATATATATAAAAAATAACATGGAACCTTTAATGTGGGGAATAGTTTTGCATTGATCAGAAACTTGGTCATCAAGGCATAAGGAGCAGCGTAGATTGGAAGTTTTAATGTTTGGGTGTAGAGATGAATGGCGAAAATGTAATGACAGAAAATAAAAGAAGCAATGACTTTCTACGCATAGTAGTGAAAGAGGGAATGTTGTTGGAGAAATTCGAAGAAGGCAGGGAGGCAAGTAAGTGCAGAAGATGCTGAGAGATAATTTTTGGTGCCAAAAACGTGGTTATAGAAGTGAGAATGCAGGGAAAGCGAGGGAGGAAAAGAGTGGTTATTCTGGCTGGAATTAAATGGGGTAGAGATTATGCAAAGTTGAAGAATGAGTTATTGAAACTTTGTGTGCGGAGTTTGAGGAATATTTGCGTAAAAATTGTAAACATTTAGGAGCACTATAGTGAGTAGCACCAGGGTCAATATCCTACCTTAGTAGTCTACAGCTAACAATAAAAGAAATATTTTAGTTTAACCATTGGAAAGTTTTGCTCCACTAAGCAGCTCTATACAGTAACCTACGGTTTTGAAAATGTGTGAGGACATTTTTAAGCTCTTTCTGATATATATATATATATATATATATATATATATATATATATATATATATATATATATATATATATATATATATATATCTATATGTGTGGGTCGCGGTAGTCCAGTGGGTAGAGCGTTGGACTGCTGACCGGAGGGTCCCGTGTTCGATTCCCGGGCAAGGCACTCTGGGCACCTGCAGCTCCACCCAAGCTGAAGTGATTTTTCGGGTACCAGGTCTTCCTGGGGAACCATAACCAGCACAGGGAAAGGAACTGGCCCCCCTACCCTGATGTGTGAATTTTCACACGCCGTATAGGGCTTAGTACTGGGTGATCTCTACCATCACCTACTAAACCGACCTTCGGGTTGATTACTGTGTTTATGGTTTATATATATATAAATATATGTAAATATATATATATATATATATATATATATATACTGAGATCCGTGGGTCTAATACGTCGCCAAGTGCCCCGATTCTTTGGCCAAGAGATGGCGTCGGGGGGCTGTTTCACCCTCCCACTTTGTATGCGTATTTCACTAAATGTATATGCATATGTATATTTATGTGTATATATATATATACATATACATATATATATGTATAAATATATATGTATACATATACTCGAAATATATATGTACACTTATATGTATGTAAATGATACATCAAGAAAAACTTTATTTTTTTATGTTGCGTACCGGGGGTGTTGCATGGCTAATCACCCCCTACAATACTCCCTATCGGTAGCTTGAAAGATACCAAAGTGTTTATATTCGTTTCCCTCTTCTTCTGGTGAGTATCCTAGATAAGGCTCTTAATTCATTCCCCTTACCAAGCACTTTTTCATTTGTTACTTAGTCTACCCATTTTATTTTCATAACTCTTCGGGAACACCACGTTTCCAACACTTCTGATTCAACCTTTCTTCAGTACTCCTATCTTCCACGTCTTGTATGTTTCAAACATCTTGCTTAATTAACCTATCATGGCGCCTTTAGTAAAGAGCAGGCTAATGCCGACGCCGGGTTTCTCTCCACTCTTCATCCTTTCCTGTCCATCCCTAATGGCGCAAATGACCTCAGCTGTCGGTCGCCTCCCCTAAATAATACTTCTACTACCTATCATAAATACTTAAATATTTCATCCACAAAATATTAAGTCGATACCCGGGTTTATTTGAAACATAAATGCCTACACGTGCCTAAGGTTACCGACCCCTTGCTTCTCTCATCGACGGGGATGTAAGGCTGTGGTTAAGACAACGAATACGAGTGGGATGGGGAGCTCAATTCGGGGTAAAAGATTTTTCGTTTCTGCGGTTTTATTGCTTCCAATCCCAAGATTATCTCGCAGTTATAACAGGGATGTTTCCGACCCATCTCCTTGGACACGCTCATTTTGAGGCAGCCGTGATTCGTGAACGGATATTTATCACTGTGAAAAACCGCCATCTTTGGGGCGAACCCAATTGGCCGGCTAATTACTCCGGAGAATGTCGGAAGAATAAATTCTACGCCGGCGACAACGACCATGGTAATTTTCGTGCGGTTGGACGATTGAAATCCTCGCCAAACGAATAAAAATAAATCTTTATGGGGTGAAACGGTGACTAATGAGCTTCACATGAAGTTTTTTGGAAATTCAGGAATGGAAATTATAGATTAGCATTATAAATATAGTTATTTCCTATAGATGAGTGTGGAATTATGTGTAATATTGTTCAGCTCATCTGATTTACTTCCCATTCTGTATTCACTATATTATCTTTGCTCCCTTCACGAAATGAGGAAAAGGTCTAACTTTTTCATCAATGGAACTGGACATGTGTCTCTAGGAACACTCAAAACCTAACAGTTTTTTTGTAAAATTACCATGTCGATCATAGAGAATAGCCGCGATAACAGCTGATGGGTGGCTGTCTCGTTTCAAGTTATTTTGGTCGAAAATCATTCCTAATAGATCCCATATGGCAATGTGAGACATATCGAGTTATCAAATTGTACCTACACGAATATCATTTCTGGTACAGAATATCAAATACAATAAATTTAAAGAAACAGACCCTGTAAATCACAAATTTTAAATTTGAATAGTTGTCCAGTTTTACTTAAGTTTTTTTTTTCAATTAGCTCACCTTAAACAGCTTAGCGGATGCATAAGCTTATTTTATTTTAAGTCGTGACTTATAAATAGGACCCTTGTGAGTCGATACACTTGTTCCAGCGGCGTTCCCATTCCTGGAACGCTCCCGCGAAGGCATCATCGGGAACCTCTCGAAGACACGTCGTCACGGCCACTTTGACGGCGTCCAAAGTCCCGTATCGCGTTCCTTTCAAACTCCTCTTTATCTTCGGGAACAGAAAGAAGTCCGGTGGCGCCAAGTCCGGGCTGTAGGGCGGGTGCGGCAGCGTTACCACGCCGTGCTTGGCCAAGAAGTCCGACACGACAAGCGCGGTGTGAGACGGCGCATTGTCGTGATGCAGCCGCCAGATGTTTTTGATCGCTGGCCGGACGCGGGCGACTCGTTTTCGAAGATTACACTGCTCTGCTATCATCCGAACACTAAGACGACTATCAGAGTTCAGTACATCGCGAACTTTTCGCACATTTTCGTCGGTGAGTGTCGTTGATGGGCGTCCAGGCCGTGGTTCGTCGTCGACCTCTTCTCTGCCCTCCACGAACATCTTGTGCCACCGAAAGATCATGTTTCTGGACATGGCTGACTCCCCGTAAGCCTGGTTAATCATACCGACAGTTTCGGTAGACGATTTCCCAAGCTTTACCGCAAATTTGATGGAATAACGCTGCTCCAAAAACTTCGGCATCGCGTTCCGTGACGTGGGTCGAGCGTGGAGGTTCGCGTTAACAGAGCTCCTCACTACACCACAGCTCAGAGCCGACTGCCCTTTTCAGCGTCGCTTGCCAACATACCCCCCTCCAATCGCAGCCCGTCAGAGCGGTGCTGGGCGCGCCTGGAGCGGCGGGAAAAAATCAGTACACTTATTTTCCGGACGAACCCTGTAGAATATAAGTGCAAAGTTTGTTTTCACCATCATACAATACTTTAACCGTGGAAATGGACCGTTTTTCATTTATCGAGACGCAGTAATCCCTCTTTGGTCCATTTTATGTATCTTTCATTCACAGCAAGATAGATTGACTACTAATTCTGATAGCAGGGTCGTTGCATTTGAAATATGAACATTTATCCTTCTGTGCAGCCTATTATGTTTTTAAGGAACTTTTTCATTCCAAGATGCTTTAATTTGGAATGATACTTTTACGGTGATATGATGCATACATTTTGCAAAAACTTCGGCATCGCGTTCCGTGACGTGGGTCGAGCGTGGAGGTTCGCGTTAACAGAGCTCCTCACTACACCACAGCTCAGAGCCGACTGCCTTTTTCAGCGTCGCTTGCCAACATACCCCCCTCCAATCGAAGCCCGTCAGAGCGGTGCTGGGCGCGCCTGGAGCGGCGGGAAAAAATCAGTACACTTATTTTCCGGACGAACCTTGTATTAAGATCGTTATCATTCAATTAAGTGCCTTCTACTCAGTTTTCATTTTGAACCAATTTATGTTTGAGGAAAAGGCGTCGAATGGGGAAAATTATATTGGACGGCTCTTTAACGAAAAATACCCAGAGACGGAAAAATTCCGTGCATTACGTAAAGGTAATAGACGCCCTGGATAAAGCGTTGGTTTGCCTGGTCACTTAGAAAGGAAAAAAATCGTTCTATGTTATCCGGTTAACGTGAATTAAATTTAATGGCGTTCATAGGTGTATGTCGTCGTTTCTTAATGTGACGCAAGGTGTAAGAAAAAATTAAATATAAAGCATTGCTAATTGCCCATTAATCTACATGGAAAAAAACTATATAGTTATCTAGTGAAGAGCTGACGTATGTGCCTCCTATATCAAGCTGTTTTTTGTTTCAAATTAGAATTTGTTAAAACTCGAATAACATCGCTCTAATATTTGTTCAAATTCAATTTCATGTAGTACCAGAGTTATTAACTCCTAAAAAAAATTCAGCCAAGCAGTGAAAGAGCTGCTGGAATATAATATACCTTTATTACCTTATTTTTAAATATAGAAATTGATTTTTTCTACTCTTGAGATTTTATGAAATATTCTAATTTAATCCAAACGCCAATTCAAAATTTAAACGGTGAAACACGGTAGAAGGGCGAATATCTCTTCGACCGGTGATTTTGAGGTTATTTTTGTCTGGAAATCATTTTATTATTATTTAATCTTTTTTCAGAAGTGAGTATATCATTTCTGACTTGTTAATGGAAATAGTAATGGGTTTGTCAGTTTTCGGAGATGCATTATGATTAAACTTACGTTAAAAAATTGCATTTTCGATTCATTATTGTCATTTAAAACTTTGGAAACATTGTGCATCAATTTTCAAGACAAAATAACCAAGCCACTCACGGTAATTCATTACATATGATATTCCATAGATTGCGTATGCATGTATAAAAACGCTGTTATTTCGGTGCATTATTGAGTATATCTGCCAATCAAAGGGAATAATTATTGCAATTCCAAAGAAACTGCGGGAGATGCCGCAACAGTAACTTTTAACGGAGTCATCCGCTGATGTGCATTTCAATGCAACAATTTCAGAGTGTAAAAATCATTCGCCTTGACTGGGATTCGAACCCAGATCCCTCAATATCCGGTCGAGTGCTTTAGCTACTTAAGCTACCGAGGCGTCCTCTTAAATTCTGAAATTTTGGGGCTTTTAAAGGAACTAGATGTTGTGACGAAATACCGTACATACAATGTCACAGGCATTCGTAGTCGTGCGCGAGGCGCCACAGTCCACGAGGTTAAAGCCAACTTTAAACTCTTTTTTACACTCTGAAATTGTTGCATTGAAATGCACATTAGCGGATGACTCCGTTAAAAGTTACTCTTGCGGCATCCCCCGCAGTTTCTTTGGAATTTGTCAAAGTAAAACACCATAAGTGTTTAAAGTTGGCTTTAACCTCGTGGACTGCGGCGCGTCGCGCACGACTACGAATGCCTGTGACATTGTATGTACGGTATTTCGTCACAACATCTAGTTCCTTTAAAAGCCCCAAAATTTCAGAGTTTAAGAGGACGCCTCGGTAGCTTAAGTGGCTAAAGCACTCGACCGGATATTGAGGGATCTGGGTTCGAATCCCAGTCAAGGCGAATGATTTTTACACTCTGAAATTGTTGCATTGAAATTATTGCAACGTTCATAATAAAAAAAATTTCCTCAATGCGTTGAATCATCAATTTACTTTCGTAAAAATCACTTGAAAGAATGAGATTACACCTCAATTATAGGTACTTCCTGTTCCTTTTTTTCAGATATTAGCATGTGGCAGGGACGAAACTAATTAAAAAAGCTCTTTGCTAAGATTTTAATCTTTCGCCGCTTTAATAATAATTGCGTTGATTAAGTTTAATGAAATTAGAGTAATATATTATGATACATTTTCCATTTCAGGCAAGCGTATTAAGAATAGTACTCCCCCATGTACATAAACTAGACTGGAAACGTAAGAATGTCGGATTCCAAATCGCAATGGCTAGCGATAGGCAAATGAAAATGTGAAGTTAGTCCGTTATCGTAAGTGCTTCTAAGCTTTTTTTTACCTTGAGTTAGTGGCGAGAGACCTGGAAGGGGATTGATGTGAGAAAGGACTTAGGCGTGGATATAATAATTTCGATAAGATTAAAGGATGATAATTGTCTCGACGTTCTAGTGAAAATAGGGATAGCAGTAATTACGAAACAATGATGGGATAATCGTTTCAAAAACAGGATGGAGGTAAATTATATGACAACTCAAGTGATGAGATATTCAAATGCAAAAAGGAGGCTAAGAGCACATTAAGGTGGACGAGTTTAAATTAAGATTTTAAAAGGGAAACAGCTGATAAAATTAAAAGTTATCAGGTAGTGTTTCATAGATAAATAACGGTTTTATTATGGAAAGTAGGAAATAAATTGTCGAATAGAAAAAAATTACGAATTAAGTGGAAATAAAGAGAGCTAGTAGAAGAAAATATTTGAAAAATAGATTAGTATAGACTGAAGTTTGGTAGGTAGAGCTGGATGGTCTTACCATGACGAAAGATGATCAACGAAAGTTAGTCTTTTGTGGTGACGGAATGAGGGAGAACGGAGCAATCTCGATGAATAGAAAGAATAATTAGATATACGTATTTTAACTAAAACTTTAACGGAAAATAACTTTAAAATTAAGACGGATAACACATAAAGCAAACGAAGCATGGTGGAAGATGCAGTGTGACAATATGGAAAGTTTGCAGGGGAAGGGGAAATTGGTGCGCTCTACAGCTAGGCTAGATCACTATCAGGAAATAATAAGGGAGTAAGATATAATGCGGGTAAGATAATAGTTGACACAGAAATATTCAAGAGAGGTGGAAGGAATGTTTAGAAGAATTGCATAGTAAAGAACTTGGACCAACAAAGTTAGACATAGAAAAGGAACATGACTTAGAGAAAGATAGCTTAGGTCCAGGCATAATCGACGATGAGATAGAAAGGGCATTAAGGGAGATGAAGCTAAATAAGGCCGTGGGGGTGAATAACATACCTGCGGAACTACTTAAAGTTTTAGGAAAATTTGGGAGGAAGACGCTATATGGGCTGATTCGTAGTATTTATGAGGAGGGAATCTGGCCGGAAGACTTTGTGAGATCAGTTTTAGTTCCTATTCCGAAAAAGGTAAAGACTACGTCATGTGAGGGCTACAGGACAATTAGTTTGATATCCCACGCAGCTAAAGTTGTTCTCAGGATCATAAACAAAAGGATAGAGAGTAGGGCAAATGATTACTTAGGGGATGATCAGTTTGGGTTTAGGAAGGGGAGAGGTACGCGTGATGCCATTGCAGTAATGAGATTATTAATCGAGAGGAATATAGAACACAACCAGGAGGTATTTGCCTGTTTCGTAGATTTCGAAAAAGCGTTTGATAGAGTGAATTGGGAAAAACTAATGAGTATTCTGCAGAAAATAGGAATAGATTGGAGGGAAAGGAGGCTAATCCGCAACCTGTACATGTCTCAGACTGCTCAGGTGCGGGTGGGAAACGGGGAGTCCGGTTGGGCAGTGTTAGGAAGGGGTGTAAGGCAGGGTTGCCCATTATTACCGTTGCTGTTCAACCTTTATGCAGAGGAAATGATTAAAGAGGCATGGGAAGAACTGGAGGTAGGAATGAAAGTGGGCGGGGAATTCGTAAAATCAGTTAGGTTTGCTGATGACCAAGCTTTAGTTTGTCAGTCAGCCAAGGGGCTGCAGGCATTGCTGAGTGAATTGGAAATTCAGTGCGACAGGTATGGGATGAGAATCAATATTAATAAAACAAAGGTAATGCGATTTTCTAGAAAGAAAAAAGCTAAGCTTAACATTAGAATAGGAGGGCAAAAACTAGAGCAGGTAGAACAGTTTACGTATCTCGGTAGTGTTTTGGACCAACACGGTCAAAGTAGTAGGGACGTAAGGAGAAGAAATGCGCTAGGCAAAGAGGCTTTCACAAGGAGGAGGGAGTTGATGACAGGGGTGTTGAGTAAGACAGGGATATTTAGAAAGGACTTATGCACGGTGCAGAAAAATGGCCATTTAAGCAGGACGATAGGTGTAGATGCTTTTGAAATGTGGATGTGGAAAAGAATTGAGAAGTCTAAATGGACCGAAAGAAAAACAAATGAGGAGGTGCTGGATACTGTGGGGGAGAAGAGGGGATTGTTAGGAGAAATCGTAAGAATACAACAAAGATGGATTAAAAGCATAATGATAATCAATGGGATATTGAATACAGATACAGAGAAGCTACATCTTTGTCGAAATTAAAGCTTTTAAAATGGTAGAATCTGAACTGAAAATGAACTGAATCTGTTTGCTGAAATGAATCTCTCATCCCACGGGAGAGTGACTGTTGGTATGATTACTATGTTATTTTAATTGGGGCAATAAGTGAGCTAGAAATTTGTCAAAATTTGATTGAGAAACTAGGCATACTTCATTTATGTATCCTCTAAATGTAGACTCTATGAGACTAACTGTTTGATATCCCTTCTATTTTCCATGCCATCTATTTGACAGCGTAATAAATATAAATATGAGGTAAAACAGTAATGTGATTGCCATATTCTCTCTGGCGTGGACTCGGGGAACTGTACTCTATCATCATCTATATTTGAATCCGTAGATTGGTTTAGTTATGCATTCCATTCTTCTTTGTTCATTGTTAATTCCGTCTCACCCTCCCAATAGCTCTTCGTCTTGCGGCGTTTCGTTTTCCCAATCCGAACTGTCTCATTCTGCTTCCATCTCGGCCCGCTCCCACCAGCCTCCCATCACTTTTAAGTGCTCCTTCCCTCAAACTGCCCCTCTTTGGAACTTTTATATCCTCTTCTAATTAGCTGGATGTTGGCATATATCTGCACTACCATAGTGTCTGTAAGCTCCCCCTCTAACTTTGTAATGAATATCCTCTCATTGTTTTGTCGGCAATATTTGAGTCCTCTTGGAAATGAAAAAATAGTAATATTGTGATTCCGGTGAAAATTTATTACGATACGACCCGAGTTTCGATGTTTAACGTCATCTCCTGAAGATGACGTTGAACGTCGAAACCCGGGTCGTATCGTAATAAATTTTTACTGGAATCACAAAATTACCATTTTTTTCATTTCCAATATGAATCGATTCCATTAAGTTACGCCGGAAACCATCAATTTACTCCTCTTGCCCATGCCTTCGAGCGTATGAAGCCCACTCCCGCAATCTTACGGCCGTCTCCTGAATATATCATCCCCTATCCCAGGGTGTCTGTCCCTAAGTGTGTCCATCTACATCCTAGTATTTTCCAACTTTCCGCACACTCCTACTGGCCTTACGTTCCATGTCCTTATCCTACGAGGGTCATCCGGAAAGTAGTACCCGTTCGTGCCGCATGAAGTGCTGACGACGCGAGTAGCCGCTGGACGAGGTCAGATAGCTTCAGTGGCTTGTCTGCCTTCTCTGAGCCAAGTTGCGTGACGCTAGCATTGCCTGTGTTGTTTCTGTGATTGTTTACAATGTTTAAAAAAATTGAGAACGCCGCCAGTTGTGAAGTGAGGGCAGTGATTAAATTCCTCAATGCAAGAAACGTTCGCCCATGTGATATTCATCGCCAATTAAAGGAGGTGTATGGAGACAATGTAATGGACGAGTCGTCTGTTCGGCGGTGGTGTCGCAACTTCAACATGGGGAGGGGGAACGCACACGACGGCGGCGAAGGACTATGCAGCAGGAATACAGAAACTTGTCACACGTTATGACAAATGCCTTAATTTGCTTGGAGATTATGTTGAGAAGTAGTTTAAAGTATCCTCTTTCAAATAAAATTTTTTATGTTTGTTAATATTTACTTTTGTGTCTTTATTTCACGAACGGGTACTACTTTCCGGATGACCCTCGTACATTTCTCCATTTTGCCTCTTGTTCTCCTCCCAATATTCCCCACCCGGAAATCCGATTGGGAGACTGTTTTGCCTCCGAAATATTTTTTTACGGGAGATACGCCATTATATCATATTTGAATGCTAGACCGGCTGACTCCGTGATTTTCACTCTCGCCCGCAGCTGTGGCAGTTGATAACCGGTCGATCATCTTGTTCCGCGCCCGCAGTGCCTCATGGCGGCATTGTTACCATGCATACCATGTACGATATACTATTTTGTGATACGTTCCCCCAATTTAACCGAAAAATGAGAGCTGATGATGAATTTCATGGTTTGAGGCTCTACTTTGTGAACATTTATGATCAATGAATAAATGAATTTGGCATTTTTTTTCATTAAATTTTTTTTAAAACCTTATAATACTAATACCTGATGATGTCGAATAAGTGTCCAAAGCGGTAGCATTGTAAAGTGTGTGTGAAAAAATGCCAAGTTTCTTTATTCTCAGAGAACTGATAATGGTTAATTACCATCCCGTTGTCAACATTTTACTGTTAGTAATTTCACGTTGTCGAATTTTAATTATTGTTCGAAAATAATCAATTGTTCATGCAAAATATTTAAAAAAATACTCATCTAATTGTTGATAGATTATGGTAAATCACATATTTCCTTTTTAGTAGCATTTACTGTTAGTAATTTCACGTTGTCGAATTTTAATTATTGTTCGAAAATAATCAATTGTTCATGCAAAATATTTAAAAAAATACTCATCTAATTGTTGATAGATAATGGTAAATCACATATTTCCTTTTTAGTAGCATTTTAATCAAATTGAAAAAGTTGTAAATAGAAAAATGTTGGTTTAGTAATTAAGGAAAATGGAGACGTCTGTGCACTCGAAGAGAGATAAAAGGCAATATTTAATTCTCTCCAATACAGGCTTGGCCATTCTTCTTGCATTCCTCAATGAGAGCGTATGGTAATAGATCACGGTCGGATAAATTTAACGAGAGATTAGAAACGACTGCGCAGTATTAGTTGTGGTGTTACTTTCTGTTTGGGAAATGACCAATAGCAGGGGACGATTGGGGAGATGTCGTAGGGACTCACACGGATTCATCTTATCTGCTTTTGATTTTGTAAAATCGCATGCCTTTGATGTCTTAAACTTCACTGAGAGAGGCTGAACAATGGGTGCCCTTAAAGTACTCTTCTGACTATTTCGACTTTCTGTGGTGTGACGTTAATGTATAAATATCGTAGGGAATGATTTTGGAACCAGGCGGTAAATGAAATGGAGGTTTTTGAGTTTGATATGTAGGAATCTCCAGCCTTCTCTTCAATCATGAAGACATATAACTCGAAGCAGATAAGAGCATTGGAAAGATTTGCTACAGTGTAAGGTTTATCGCTAATAAGGAGGAGGTCTCCCTTTCTCTGATGAACGGCAATCAAATTATCTGTGTACCTTTATTTTCATTCCAAACTGGATTTCATTCCATTTGATGTATTTAATTATTTCGCGTTTAATTTTGCGAAAGTTAATTTTCATCATTCCCCCCCCCTCCCCTCTCCCGAATGCGAGATCTGTATGTCGATACCGTTCAACGCTTGGCTACGTACTTCGTGAGATCGTAGTTTAAAGTGAAATTCGGGAAACTTATGTGAGATGGTTCGACGACGCGCTTGGTAGTTGGGTTCACTGGGAACTCGGAGATTACAGCATCAATCGTTATAATCATCGTCAAAAACATTTCTCTCATTTTAGCCTAATTAATGGCTGAAGGAAATGCTACATGGTTATGAGAAATAACAACAAAGAAAGAATCGGTCTAAAATTCATGGGAAAATGAATGAAGTATTTATATTCCCATCGATTTTGTCGACAGAAATGACCGCGGAAACTAAATCAAAAGCATCCTTTGCAGCAAGTGCTCAAATAAGTAGATATAAATATTTAAGTGCTATGGCTCGTGATCATCTGACTATTCATTTTAATAGGGTGGTTTGAGAATGTAAAAAAAGGATGATATAACGAGGGGTTTTATCACCTGGTATTTCGTAGAAATAAGAATTTTCTATATGCCTGCGGTTTATATTTTGCCTCGGTTTCACGTTGGTAACGTCACATTGATAATACAAGTATTTTCACCCTATTCTTAACGCAAAAACGCTCTTCCAGATTAAGTGCATCACATATGTAATGTTTTGTTATCAATTAAAAAAACAACAAAGATATCGGAGATTTTGGTCAAGGTAATCATGACATCCATAAAAGATTCTTCATGTCAGATACTTAAACGCCGCAAATGTGACTGCGTCTGCGGTCTGCGAATGTGGCTGCTCTGCGTCCGGTAGAGTAAAACCACAATGTAAATTAAGAACACCAACGACTGAGGTATTATATTCGGTAAGACATTAATTGTCCAATACGAGTGACGTAATCAGAGCGATATAATTTTGGGTATAAATGCCCCACATGATTATTATAAGTTTTTGATCTACCCTGGCACAATAAGCTGTTGTACAAATGAACCCTAAATAATACGATATTAATTATGTTCATGGTTCAAATTTATATAAAAAATAAACTTATTTGTGCTTGGTGGAGGAAGGAAAAGAATCGATATTATGCATGAAATCAGGAACGCAAAATATATTTAGAGATCACGAAGGAGTTATTTTGTTATGTAGTTTAAAACCTAAGAATATTTATTGTCGTTTAGGACTCATGTGTATAATAGCTTATGGTGCTAGGGTACATAAAAAATCTACAATAACCAGGAAAATTTATTTTTAATTGGAAAATGATAACGCTGGTTTGAACTTGGGCACCGACTGCATGGCGTATACAAGCATCTCCTAACATCTATGCAACGACCGACATTTTTGACAATGGGAAGACCAATTTACCTTCTCTTCAATACGCGAAAATACTGCGTAAATACAAAATAATGGACGGCCACACCGCGCAGTGCACAGAGTTTCTATTATCATCACTAGAGCGAAGAGCGTTTTCAGAGTTAAAAATTGCATTTTTTAGTGCACCAGAACGGCGTGTGATCTCCGTCCGTCCGTTTTCTCTCCACTTGCGTGACTTTAACCCCCAAATCGAAAACAATCGTCAACTGAGACAGAGAGAAACAAGCTGTGGTGGCGTTGTGGATAGAATGAGTGGCCGTTCGTGGCTGCGTGACTGTTCAAAGAAATCCGCGCGACAACGAATCCGAGGATCCTTGGCACCCAGAACATCAGCAATTTTCCAAAGTGGGCAAAATGGACCACTGCAGAAGCGCTCTCGGCGGCCGTGAACTCACGATGTCGACTTCAAGGAAAGTGTATGTCTATAGGGAAAGTTTTTGAGAAATAACAGGAAGTTTCAACTTTCTGATGTCCAGTAGTTTGTCAGAAAAAATCAGAGGAGCTTAGAACTTGAACTCGCGTGCAGTATAGAGAACCTAGATTTGTGAAAAGGTTGTTCTGTCAAACTGAGTGGCGTATCAAAATTATTAAATGTTCTACGTTGGGAACCACTCAATGGAGCGAATGCTAAATTACAGATTTAAATCTCTTGCGTCAAATGGAATGATGTCTCTTTAGCGATGATGTTGAAGATGCATTACTATCCCCATCGCACTACGCGTGGAGAGATCATGTAAGTAGGATTATAGAGATTAATTGCAGAGCAGATAAATTTAAGAGGTCATTTTTCATGCAAAATTATAAGGGATGAGAATAACGTCGTCTGATAGGAAGAAAAAGTATTTCACGTCAAATTAGTCTAGCGTGTAATCAACCCCTGCCACACACCCTAGCGGTGGCTTACAGGATATTATGTAAAATAAAGATACTCATCGCAGTGATTGCTCAGTTTCTACATAATGCCCATAGGTCCTCAGTCCGAGGATTATTTGATAGTAACTCCAACCAATTAACTTATCCTACCTTATTTATACCCTAATAGCTTTTTACACCAGTATTTTTATCGCATTCTTCTTCTACTTCATTCTTGTCTATTCTCTGTTGTTATCCTCCTCAACGTTTCCTAATACTATTTAATTTATTAAGGTATAGTGTCTCAGGATTTGATTGCAATATGTTTCCCTCGTCTTGTTATAAGAATTCTCGATAATGCTCTTCTTTCATTCTCGCTCCAAAGCACTTTTTCAGTTGCTACTCTGTCTACCCATTGTACTTTCATAATTCTTCGGGAATACCACGTGTGCAAAGCTTCTGATCCTCCATTTCTTCAGTTCTCCTATCATTTACGTCTCATATGCTTCAAACAGCCTACTCCAATTACCTATCTTGAATGCTTTCATGAATATACTATATATTTACGCATACTAATACATGAATATTTCATTCGTCCGAAAAACATTGAGTCGACCCACGGGTCTATTTGAAACGTAACCGGCTACACGTGCCTCAGGTTACCGACCCCTTGCTTCTCTCATCGACGGGGATGTAAGGCTGTGGTTAAGGCAACGAATACGAGTGGGATGGGGAACTCAATTCGGGGTAAAAGATATTTCGTTTTTTTTTCACTTTTGCGGTTGTATTGTTTGCAATCCCAAGGTTATCTCGCAGTTATAATAGGGATGTTTCGGACCCATTTCCTTGGACACGCTCATTTTAAGGCAGCCATGATTCGTGAACGGATATTTATCACTGAGAAAAACCGCCATCTTTGGGGCGAACCCAATTGGCCAGCTAATTACTCCGGAGAATGTCGGAAGAATAAATTCTACGCCGGCGACAAAGACCATGGTAATTTTCGTGCGGTGGGACGATTGAAATCCTCGCTTTGTTTCGTTGAAACGAATAAAAATAAATCTTTTTATGGGGTGAAACGGTGACTGATGAGCCTCATATGAGATTTTTGTGAAATTCGGGAATGGAAATTATAGATTGGTATTATAAATGTAGTTATTTTAGATAGCCTAGTGTGTAATAATGTGTAATATTGGTCAGCGCGTCTAATATTCTCCCCATTGTGTATTCACTATATAATTTGTACTCCTTTCACGAAATGAAAAGAAAGTCTCAACTTCTATATCTCCTGAACTTGATATTGTGAATGTCTTGTTATCTGAAATATTATTCGCAATTAATTGATAATGAACCGTGGATGACCGTCCTTGACATATCAAAGTAATAAGTATCGATTTTCTCCAAGTCTTAATTTCGACAATAAGCAAATTGTTTGAATTTCGGTTAAATTCCTTTCATTTTGAAAATCGATTTCCCTCGAGGGTCATTCAATGTTTTTCACACCGAAAATACTCATGAAGTGAAAATGATTTCTAGTCCAGCCTAGTTCTTTCAATAAATGCACTAAAGGAAATAGCAAAGGCAAATTACATCTTCAAATTTTTTTTTCAAATTTATATAAAATTGTCTCCATAGATAGTATATTATTGTATATTGAAATGTGAATTTATCAGTTATTATTTTTTTTATGCTAACTTAATATTATTGTTATTTGTCATCGCAGTTACGTTTTGTTTTGTCAATTTTTTAATCAGCTCAACTCAACCTGCCAATTTTGTCATCAGATACATAAGCTTATTTAATTATATCATTACTTTACTTTTTCTACTAATTACTTTATTTTACTTCACAGTATCCAAACTTAATGGTTTAGGCTTCAAAATACGCTGTTCCTTCTGATTTACCATTATTCTAACTATAGAAAAATGACATTTTCTACTGTACATAATGTGACCTGTATAACCTATTCCTACGCTGACACAGATTACCTGCATTGGCAATAAAGGATTCTAATTTCACAAAATTAAATATTTCTGCGACCGCAAGCCTCTTTTTACTTCCTTGGTACTTTAAAATACACTTAAAAATGTATATATATTAGTACAGTTATTTTAAATGCACCAAGTATTGTTTGGAAACTAGAAATCTTGTGCTCACCTAAAGACACTTGAAATTCGATATCAATCGAATTAAGTGCCTTCGACTGATTTTTCATTACGAACTAATTCTGTCCGAGAAAAAGATATTGAAGCGCGAAATTGACATTAGACGGCTCTTGACTCGAAACATACCGGTAGACGGAAAAATTCCGCGCGTTACGTTAAGGTAATAGACGCCCTGGATAACATACTGAGTTACTTAGACACTTGGAAAGGAAAAAATCGTTGTATGATATCCGGTTAACGTGAATTACATTTAATGACGATCATTGGTATCCTGTCAGAGTTTCTTCATGCGGCGAACTGTGCAAGAAAAAATTAAATATAAAGCATTGGTAATTGTCCCTCAATTAATATGGAAACTCTACGTAGACCTCGAAGAAAGAGGTAAGGCTTTATCAAGCTTTTTTGTTTCCGGCCTGTTTCATAAGACGTTTAAAAAAAGTTTAATAAGACTAAAAGGGAGATTATATCGTAATATAATTTCGGGGTTCTTTGCGTTTAGATTGAAATTTAACATTACTAATTAGATTTGTCTTGAGTGAGTATATCATATCTAATTATTAACGGAAATAGTAACGGTTTTGCCAGTTTTCGGAGATTCTTTATAATTAAACTTATGTTAAACCATTGCACTTTTAATTCAATATTTTCAGTTAAAACTATGGAAACATTGGAAATCATTTATTTTTTTGCCGAGACAATAAAATCATGTCACTCACTGTAATTGTAATTTATTTCTTATCATGTTCCACAGATTGCGTATGCATGAATGAAAAAGCTGTTATTTCGGTGCATTATTGAGTTTATCGGCAAATAAAAGGGAATAATTATTTCACTGTTTATAATAAAAAAAAATTTTCCTCAATACGTTGAATCACCAATTTACTTTCGTGAAAACCACTTCAAAGAATGAGATTACACCTCAATTATAGGTACTTCCTGTTCCTTTTTTTCAGTTATTAGCATGTGGCAGGGACGAAATTAATTAAAAACGCTCTTTGCAAAGATTTTAATCTTTCCCCGCTTTAATAATAATTTCGTATATTACGTTTAATGAAATTAGAGTAATATGTTATGATAAATTTTCCATTTAAGTCAAGCGTATTACGAATCTCATGACCCCATGTACATTAGTAAACTACAATGGGAACGTAAGAATGTCGGATTCCAAATCGCAATGGTTAGCGATAGGCAAAGGAGAATGTGAGGTTTGTCCGTTATCGTAAGTGCTTCTCAGCTTTTTTTGCCTTGAGTAAGTGGCGAGAGACCTGGAAGGGGATTGATGTGAGACAGGACTGAGGATATAATAATTTCACCTAATTTAGCGAATGATAAGGTTAATGATAACATTATCTTTCGCTAATAATGAACCAGCTAAAGGATTGCGGTAATTACTGACCAAATGATAGCATTATCGTTCGAAAAAAATATATTTAAATCATATGACGACTCAAGTGATGAGATATACAAATTCAAAAAGTAGGTAAAGAGCATATTAAGGTGGAAGAGGTTAACCTTAAGGCATTGAAAGGGCGAAACTTCGAAATTATCGGGTAGTATTTCAGAGATAAATATTATCAAGGAAAATAGGAAAAAATTTGTCGAATAGATAGAAAGCATTCACAAATTAAGCAGAAATTAAGATACGTACTTGAAGAAAACATTTGAAGAATAGAATAATACGGACTTCAATTTGGAAGGTTATAGAAGTGTGTGATCACACTCCGTCCTTGAAGAAAGAGGATCAACGTAAATAAGAATCTTTTGGAGTGTGAAATGGGGAATAATGAAGAACACGAGTTCGACGGAAAAGAAAAAATTGAGGAAGAATGATAGGTTTTTTTGTGAAAAGAGTAAATTTCGAAACGAAATTTCAAGAGGGGGAAAAAAGAAGACGGTGAGGGATATTTAAGAGGTGGTAGGACGTCGGTAATAGCTGAAAGAGGAGAGAATGTGGTAAAATGGAGAGAAAAGTAATTTTGGGCGACGTGAAGAGGGTAATAAGCATGAAAAATATTTTTTTCCATTTACTTAAGATTAATTTAGAATCTATTTCCCCAGAACCTCTTCGTAGAAACATCGCTATTTCACCCGAAGGTGAAAATTACGCGCTTAAACTGACATGGTGGTGAATGCCTTGATTATTAGCCCCTGCAGGACATCTGTCGTTGTGGTTGGTCCCACTGATTTCAAGAGGCCCGAGATGACGGGTGGTCACCGAGGAGTGTATGTTGTGAGGCGGATGGTAAGGGTAGGAATTGAGAGATGAAATGAACATGAGGAAGAATCATTGGACGTTTAAAGAGAGAGGATAATTAGAAGATTTAACGCAGCTTCGATGGCGAGGCCATCTTTATCATGGAAACAATGGTACCGAATGGCAATACAACAGATCGTGGTCATGCATCGCAACTCGGAATTGGAAAAATAAAATTATAGAAAATACGTCAAAATGAAAGAGGGGAAGGTAAGGAGTGGTTCGTGTTGAGTTTAGGCTCTTTTAAATCCGTGAGGATAATAGGAAGAGGGAAGGAGAAATTGGGGCCGAAGGCTGGATTAAAACTAATATCGGATTTGCGGATGAAAATACATTTATTCAGGTCAAGTAAGTGGTTTGGAGAGACTCTTTGGAAGGTACAAGTCAGCTAAAGATAAGGGATGGTTCTATTCAGTTAAAAGTTTGGATTTGATTTGCCTGCCTTTTAGTTTTCGGAAGAAACCTCATCAAAATTATCAATAGAAACGATTAGAAATCCTTCGCAAATAAAAACAATTTGATAATTCGTATGGCTATGTATACTAAAACGAGGCATTAAATTAAGATAATGGCTGATGGCTAATTTATCATTTTCTTGAAGAAAGATGCAAGAGCATTTAGCTCCAGGAGAAATATTTGTATTCCCCGAGGCATCGACGCTCAGAAAACAGGCATTTCTTTGTTGGAGTATTTAAAAATAACTTTTTTGCTTCGAACAAGATACTCTATTACAGATTCATATGCCTTCTTCTGGCTGTTCTCCTCAATTCTTGATGCTCGGAATGTTATAACCTTTTCCCGTTGTACCCGCTTATTCAATTTATGATATGCAGAGATTCAAGTGAAAGGGGGCATGGTGGTTTCTCTAACTGAATTATTATATATAAGTATATATATATATATATGTACTAGCCTTTCGTATATTGTTTTTAGATGGGTATTTTTATTCCGTTATTATCCATATTCCCCGATAAGCAATACCTCTCCGGTTCTCTCGTTTGGAAGTTTAAAATTATTCAAGTATACATTCTTCAAATATGTGACGAAGTAGAACTATAGCATGATTTTTCCGACACCTCTTAATAAGTTGTTTTTGCTTTATGAATTTAACGTAATCGTCCATTTTGCTAATTGTAAATCGTCTATTACTGCTCGTAAATGTAATGCTAATACTAGTAATGCTCATGAATTTCACACTTATCATATCATATATCTGCGCCGCCTAAGTTTTCTCATACATATGCAATCAGTAGCAAAATACATCGGTTTTATTTCTAGCTTCTATGTAGATGACCCTAGGGTTGACAACCGGGGCAATAGAATTTGGTATCCATCATCGTGCTAACTCTTAGTCATACACCGGTTAAACATATTCAAAATCCCGTTAGGATTATTGGGATTGAATCTGAGACAATTTTTTCGTTCGCTGGGGAGATTACTCTTCTCGCCATTTGATCAAGCAGACCACAATTGCGTGACATATCGATATCTATGCTGCTAGTACCTAGATGTGCTCCTGTAGCATCTGAATCGAAATTAAGCCTTAACACTGTTCAACTCTGAAATGAATGTAATAATCTCCACCGCGATCTTTGGTAAAAATGTTATGCTGTTAGAGCTCTATACTTTTATTGACTTCATGATCATAGTAATTCTAATGTAATGTTTCTTTAAAAACACTAAATAGTTCCATGGAATACTGAATAATATTCGCCTTGTTAATAAAACTATAAACAAACTTTGGACATTTCCCATTTCTTTTTTAATTGAATGTAAACGCAATAAAAACATTTTAGATGGAAAAATATGTTATGTTTTTTACAGTATTCAAAGAAAATTGAGGAGAATGGGAATCCAAGGACATCTAACGGACATCCATTCCAAGTCAGACATAATACATTACATGTGTACTTTGCTGTACTACAGGTTTTGATATTCCACTTGCATTCCTTAATGGGAGGGAATTATGAAATATCACGGATGGTTGACTTTGACGATGGCTGAGGAATGACTCTGTGTTTATTGTTCTGGTTTTATTTCCGGTTTGGAAAAATTGAAGGTAACGGGAGAAGGTTTGCTGAGGCACTATTACACGTCCACGTTCCTTAGCGCTCAAAAGTTTACGCGACACCGCTGCATATGCAGTCCCAGACCGGAGGGAACCAGCAAGTAAAATGCGGTTCCGAACGGAACTTTTCTGAAATTCACATGTTTCATTGTTTTTACGGTTCTACCCAAAGGTCGTGGGGAACGATTTCGGAGGCGAATTTCGGAATTAAGTGGTGAATTGAACGGATGTTTTGGGCTTGAAATGTAGGAATCCAGCCATCTGCTCAATCTGACCGACAGATGAGGAGAAGCGGTTAAAAGATTTGGAACGCACTTGAAATGTGATGAGAAGGAAGTCTTCCTCCTATAATGAGCAAAATTCACATTGTGTTCGTCCTTTTATTTTCATTACACATTGTTTTTCCATACTATGAATTGAATTATTTAATTATTTCGGGAAATAAAAAATATATATTTCCTCTCATGTAGAATTTCAATAGTTTTATCCCAAAAGTGAGATCTGTATGTCGATACCGTTCAACGATTGGTTACGTATTTTGTTTACTCTTGCTTAAAAGTGAAATTCGGATATTTTACAGTGTTGTCGTATGTTTTATTTGGCTGTTAAGTTCACTGGAAACTCAGAGATTACCGCATCAGTCGTTCTTATTCTCGTCAAAAACATTTATCTCATTTTAGCCTCATAGTAGTAGTTTTGAGGGGAGGCGACCGACAGCTAAGGTCATTTGCGCCATAGGGGGTGGACAGGAAAGGATTAAAATATTTTATTTGTGGGAACTGATTACTTTATTATTGAGTTGTGACTTCTTCCTGATTTCCACTCAACGTAGTAGCAGTAGTATTTAGGGGAGGTAACCGACAGTCATTTGCGCCATAGGGGGTGGACAGGAAAGGATGAAGGGTGGAGAAAAACCCGGCGTCGGCATTAGCCTACTCTTTACGAAAGGCGCCAAGGGGTCCGCAACTTAACGTCCCATCCGACGGACGGCGTACTGACTCAAAGTGCCCTCCACAAAGCACCTCAAGTAGGGATCGAGATACCTCTGAAAAATATTCAATACCGCCGGGATTTGAACCCGGGCCCCCTGGGTGGGAAGCCAGTACGTTAGCCCCCGCACCATCTCGATCCCCTTTTAGCCTCATTCGTGGCTAAAGGAACTGCAAGATGATCATGAGGAGAAACTGTAAAGAGAGAATAGGTAAAAAATATATTAGGAATGAATTAATGATTTACGAGAAATTCATTTATAGAAATTAATTATTTATTTATATTTCTTTTTGTTCCCCTGACTCAAAAGGGACATAAAAGGAGAGCGTTTTGAGACTGTGGGGGAAGTAAAATAAAAATCGCTAGAAGGTCTAAAGGACATCCCGAAAAATGAATTTCAGAAACGTTTCGAACAATGGAAGCGTCGTTTGGAGAAGTGCATTGTGGTCAATGGGGAATACTTTGAAGGTGAACGAAATTTAATTTAAATATATTGAGAACTAAAGAATCTATAACAACATTCCTGTTATTTTTGGGTCCCCCCTCGTATATTCCCGTTGATTTAATAGGCAGAGATGAGTAATTGAAAGCGTAAGTGATTGAAAGCATCCTTTGTTACCAGTCCTCAAATAGTAAAGTATAAGTTAATCAAGCGCTGTAGTACGTTATTATTTGGCCCTCCATAGAGGACACAGATATGGATACAAAGTAATGCATGTAAAAACCATAGGAAAAGATAAGGGATTTAGGTATCTGAAACACTTCACGCTGAAGAAGTATGTGGTAATCACATGACGTAGAAATCCCAAGCAGAGAGATAAAAGGAAGTTAATAACGAAGATGTAAAAGAGTCATAAAAAATGACTTAATAAAATTTGAATAAAAATGAAAATAATCGCCTTAAATTACCTCAAATCATCAATTAAGAGAATTCATAATGTAAAATTATGTGTGAAAAAATACTTATGAAATTGACAGCAAGTAAACTGATACCACCGGGGAGATAGTTTATAACTATTATCAAAATAATTTATACACTACCACTCCCTGTATACCTCACTAAAACTAACCAACAGAAGTAACGAAATAATTGCATTAGCCAAAGAATAGGAACGGTATCGTTGGGTGCGATCCTCTACTGTTAATATTCTTATTCTGGGAAAACTAAAATTGAAGTCTTTTGAATGTGTAAGGCATGCGTTCCTCTGTTACATCGTTTTAAAAAGATTCCTTCAGTGTAGCACTGCAACTCATATCTCTCCTACACTAAAGGTATTGGGAAAGAATACCTCTAAACAAGAAATATATCTCCTATAGTTAGAAGATACTCGTAAATCCAGAAAATGAGAACCAGTGAATCCGAAGAATACTTCATGGAACAGAACTTGTAGAGTGTTCTGAATTAATGAAATATAATAATAGATAAATACATTAACATCGTCAAACAAGAAATGGTTTCTAAATAAAAAAAAAACGGTATGAGACAAATATGTATATGCCAGCAGATGTTAAATCGTCTACGGTGCAGAACGTCGTCTACGGCGCACATAATTTAAATCACTACACCCAAGCGGCTTTATGTGATATTCATTCCAAAGTAAACTTTAACTTTTATCGCATCAGTAATTCCTAACAAGTATAACTTAGATGCAGAGGAAACACTTACAAAACCAGTAATGTAAATGAAATAGCTCGGTATTATTTTGCTGAGACATGGTGACTTAGAAATGACGTCTGCAATCAAATGTCGAAAGGAAAATAACAGTAGGAGGTTTATATGGCGCATTTAATAGGTATAAAATCATACTAAGGATACTAAGATTAGATTATACGCAACATAAATAATGCTCATAAATAATTACGCGACGGGCCATATCGGAAATGAGACGAACTGGTAGACTTCTAATCACAACAGAAATGAAGACGAATAGTAGGAATAAAATTAAGAAACAGGATAAGAAACGAGAAAATAAGACTTTTAAAGAAGATAATATCAACAATTGGATACATAACGGAAGAATAAAACTTAATCATCTTGTCAACTTAATAAGCAAATGTAGAAAAGTAGAAACGACCAACGACTATTTTCCAATAGGGACACATTCATCAGGATGACCGAATGAACAATGAGCAATCGAGAATACAATAAAACAAATTAACAGGTAGTACATAAAATATTTATAAACTATAATAACTACGTCTCATTTAAAATACGTCACCATGTCCAAAATGCATTGTAGTTAAGTGGAGTGGAATGTACCGTTAAAATATGCATATCTAGTTATTTATTCGGTGATCTCAAATTTTTACAAAGTATTAAAGCCAATTAAAATATTATTCCAAGTACTTTCTTTCCTCATTCCCCATACGGATCATGGTCCGTATTTGGTAACAAAAAATGCTAGCGGTACAAGTTGAAATTATTATGTTATCAGTTCAATAGAAATTGTAAACTCTCTGTAGCCTGCTAAACCAGCGTAGCTGTCTCTGTTTGGGAATTTTCCTCTTATTCATTAGATAATATAAATTACTGACAAAAAAATTTATGCATGATTTAATAAACTGATCTGGAGCATTATAGATCGTGTGTTATTTAAACGCTGCAGTTGGATGGAACACCAGCCTTGAAATGAATTTACGTAAAAATTCAATGGTTACAATATGTAGCCATGGGGACTAGTCGCTGCTAAGTGTACCATTTTAAGACTCTATTACAGCTCGGCACTATTCATCGAAATAGCTATTAGCTAGCTATTCTTCAGCCATGTATAATTTATCTCTTTCTTCATGTTTTGTGTAAAAGCCTTATCTTTTCATCCCTCGTTCAAAAATCTTCCCTCTACCATATCTTCATCATTCCAATGCCTATCTATACCCTGAATCCAATTTTCCTTTGAACTTCGCCAAACTATCTCCTCTCTTCCCTGCGTTGAGGGGCATAGTTCGTGGGTAACATGCGGCGTCGCGCAAATTTTCACTTGCTCCAAACCTATTAGTAGACCTCATGAAGGGAGGATCGAAGTTCAGCGTCTTCAGTCTCAGTCTGGAGTTCGGAGTTTGTCGTTTGTTAGTCATATTAATGAAGGTTGATCCTGTATGAGGACTCCTAATATGTGTCAAGCGGGTAGTAATTGTGTTCAGCCATAATATCCACGGCAGAAATAAATTTCATTACGCGTAATTTCTTGGATAAATATTACATACAACGGGGAGGCCCTATGGATTGAATTTTTGTTCAAACTATAAGGCCTTTTTTTATAGTCTTTAAATTTTCCACATTTATGGGTTAAAATCTAGATCCAACAGTAACGTCTTTCACTTCATTCATTGCAAATATTACATCATTAAAGGAAAACTAGAGAAAACCAGAATAGGGTCTAATAATGCGCGCACTTGCTTGAAACTGTGTAGTTGCTCTCGCTTAAATGCTGTAATTCTAAGATCAGTATTATAGAATTACCCCTGACTGTACCTATAACTGAGGGTAACTCATGTATTATACCATCATAGAATATTCTCTTGGGTGCATATGGAGATTTTGGAACACAGTGTCATCAAGTGTCTCGTGCTAAATTATCATAAAATGTCAGTTCAATAGTCTAGGCCAGAAGGCTAGAGCAGAATTTGCTTGGCTTAAGACGTAACCAGCAATATCTGAGGCATTAAATTTCACTGGTCCCTCAAAGCTCATATTCGCTCCACGCGCGGAAACGTCTTTTTCACGACATGGAAGTTGGGAATTGATAATCTTCACCGTGCTCATTGGGGGAAAGCTGAAGGAATACGGTAAACAGGACTTAAAGCTCAAAAAAGAAACAGAAATAAACGAGGTTAGAGACATAGATCGAAAATGCAAAGGGAAGGCATGAATAATAGCCAAACATGAGTATTGACTGTTATTTCGCTTTTGAAGGTGCTCGTTGAAACGTTGACCCTATCTTTTCATAGCTTCCACGCAATTACGAGAACTAAACATACATTATGTTTTGATATCTATCCAGAAAATGTCGTATTGAATCAATACAGAACTACGTAGCGTTAAAATTACGAAAATGAGTAAAGTAAAACGTTTTATTCGCTCTAATGCCGTATCGTCTTATGCCCTGAAAGAACTAGTATTCTGTTTTAATACATTTATAACAAATGAAAACAAGAACGATTTTAGGAACTCTATATCATAATCTTTTCTACGGCTGCCTTCTTTTTTCAACATATCTTTTATTGCCCATCTAAAATTCTTCGCATATGTAAGTTACTGGTTCTAGACTCGCAAGATTAAATGAAGTTTTATGGTGTAGTTGATATTCTACTGTATGAAAATATACGAGTTTCAAACGGTTATTTATTTCATTTTAATTTTTATCAATTTTTTCATTCATAATTGGGTGTTTTAATTGTTTCCTGAGTCACTCTTAAATTCATCGGCACTAAAACCAATTATTTATACGTGGCCCAATACACTTCAACATAATGGACTCGAAACTTCAATTTAAGTTAAATTAACATGAATTATTTTTATTCTACCGTTCACGATAGGTTTTGGATTGCCACAGACTGATTATCGCTGCATTTCTTACCTTCGTCTAACGAGACATAACCTGATACCCCACTCCGACTCCATTCCGACTCATTTAATAGAATATCCTGGTTAAAGCTAGAAGGCCGCAGGCATTTACATATTCTTTCACTTTTCTACGGAATACTTTCAAACCACACACCTAAATATCTATACAAAAATTTCCTCTTCATCAGCTCAATCCACAACAGAAATACCAGGGGTAATAATAAACTTCTTGTCCCACACCATCGCACGGAAATCTATCACAAATCTTTTCATGTTACAGCGTGCCGTCTGTGGAACTCTCTCCCAGATGACATACAAAACTCTTCATCAACAACAACATTTAGAAGAGCACTTCACAAATTCATTTTCCTCAGGTACTTAACTTAACCAGTATACCCTCCGTCATTCCACTCAGCTGTTATACAGATCACTTTGACTACGTTTTTTCCCTGCTTTTTTGTTTTGTCATCTCAAGCGGTAGGAGTTTGCATCATTATTTTTAGAAATATTACGCTTCTCATTACTACGTATGTGTTGTCGATGCATTTAATTTCTCCATTTCAATTTCAGTAATTTAATAATATGTATACTGTGTAAAAATGATTGTTACAATGTACATGTATCTTTCCTCTAATTAATATGGTTTTCGCAGGTTTTTCACACACCCCTTCTCTCTGTGGGTGTTTTTCCTGCGTGGGTTTTCACTAGTTGAGCAATGCCACGCTCTCCCTAGCTTTTCCCACAAACCTCATTCTTTGCTAAGACTTTCCTCATTTTATTGTTCTCTACCTTCACTGTCGTTTAATTTGAGTATGTGTAGGTGTAATCTTAATTTATATATGTATATGTATTTATGTAAGAATGTGCGTAATTATGTATGTATTTATGTATGTGTATGCATGCCTGTATGTATGTTTATGTGTGTATGTATGTGTGTGGTTATGTATGTATGTGTGTAGGTAGGTGTATGCATATATGTACGTATGTGTGTGTATGTGTATGTATAGCCATCGTTTTAGTAACAATTCAAGGAAACCTGATTCCCATCTTACGCCATGCAGACGCTGAACTTAAATGATTTGTGTATGCTTATGCCTAATTTTAAGTTTACATAGAATAGTTTTAATATTCGGTGTTAATCGTGCTTTAATATATATCAAGCCAATCTGGTCAATTATTTTGCCATTTGTAATACAAGAAGCCCCTGTCAATGAGAATTCAATTGATTGTGCTTGGAATTACACGTAAAACCTTACAAAAGAGTAGCTAGGGTTGGTTATTATTCTTTATAGTCGGTTTAATTTTAAAATGGAGCTAGGGAGAAGAAAATACAAGAAGTTTATAAAATTAAATTAGAATATATTCTTATTCTGCATTTAAGGTGTTAGGTTGTTCATTTAAAGAAACAGAAAGACACAGTCGGATAGAGGGGTTAATTCATCATTTTGGTTAGAAAAATACCCCCTTTCGTATGCTTCCCCTCTGTTTAACGATTCCAAAATAAGAGATTCAAGTTTTTTTTGCTTCTCGTTATTTCCAGTGAATATACTCATGAAGAGAGAGTAATTATTTTCTCCTCAGGAAGTTATCTGTTTACTATTGTATACGTGAATCTATATCATCCTTAGTGAATGTTATTTCGATTTTTGAATGGGTTTGGAGAAGGGTTGATTTAGGTTTGTTATTCATGAGGACCAGTGGTTCTTAGATATCGAGACATTTTGTAGCTCTTGGCACTGCTATCTAGGATTGATGTCCTTTGAACTTACCTCTGCAAACTTTTATAATGAGGTTCTACCAATAACCAGTTCAAGTGTCCAGGTACCAAATGATACCTAGAATTCCTTCCCTAGGTAACCGCGCCTAGGATAAGTACCCATGGTACTGGTCCCTAGGTACGAACATCAAATGAGAATCAACACTTGATTACCCAATCGGCCCTGCCACCTCAGCGCCTTCCCTTACGAACGTTGATGTCTTTGCGTCTTTGTTAAACGGAATTTGAAGTATACGCGTGTCATGCATGCGTTGATGTTGATTCAAAACCTTAATGAGGTAATTAACTCCTCATCTGCTCCCCTTATGTTCATCTTAGTCGTTAATAATACATCTGCTGCTATGCCATACCCTGAAAGCCGCTACACAGGCATGTGCCGGGTAGGCACCAAGAATCTTCGCTTTCAAGCATCGATTTCTCCGTTCTGGACATACCTTAACGCGAATAGTGCCAATAAAAATCTTAAAGCAAATCATTAAATGATTCAGGAATGATTTCGATGTGTGATGATTGAGGGTTTAATTTTACGCATATATGCAGATCGGCATCTTTTGCTTCATAAAAATGGATATATTCATAATTAATTCCTTTAATGTTCCAATTCTTTTAACGCGGAATTCCTTTTGAATTCAAAATTAATTCCTTAGGTATTTTAACTTTCTTCCACAAAAAAAACGAAATGATATTAGAAATGAAAATGGTAGTTTGTGGTTGTATCGACAAAGTTGATATACGGAAGAACATCGAACTCATTGATGGTAATCACTCCAAAAGGCATAAGTATCCGCCTACTTAAGTGAACATGTAATAATTATGTGATAAGTATATTAAGGAATGTAAATGTTGGGTTAACTCATTTTTAATTAGTAGCAAATAAAAGTAACAAAAAGTTTAATAATTAATTTGTAAAAGAAAAGCAATGTTGTTTAAAGAAATATTTTAAGATTAGTTATGCTTCAGAAATGAGATGATTGATTTTAAATGCTGACTACATAAAACTGAAATCGCAAAATAAACCTCTTCGTGTTTTAGTAAGGTATGTTTATGCTAGCGTTTAGGCATTAATAAAAAGCCTCTGTGATAAAATTAGAAATTAATAATTTCAAAGGTTGTGGTCTTTGGTTTACTTTTGTTTCATTAAATCAGTGAAGAAGAGCATTGTTTCCATCCAGGGAAAATATTCCATGTGTTATATCAGAAGCTTTCTAGATAGATGGTTGAAAATGTTCATTATCAATCTGGCAGCGTAATGTCTTTTTAGTACAAGCAGACAGTTATTATTCATGACTTAGGAAGGCTTACGTTAGCTCTCCTATAAAATGCAAATCTCTTGTGATATAGTAGAGGATTATATTATCAGTGACATGTGGCGTCCATTTATATGCTGTCACCACTGGAAATACTTGAAGATATCTGTATAATAAGACGATTGGTGTTCTAGATATGATGATCAATGTTCTTATGCTTAATACAGCGTCACACTTCGATAAATAAGCATAGTTTTGTCCAGATTGATGTGACAATTTCGAATGCAATAATACAAAGTCGCCCATTACAAAATCTACTTGATGACAATTTTTCTTAGTGTTTTAATCCCAGAAGAGCTACTCAGGGTTGTGCATTGCGAAATTCACCATCAGTGCCGCCAACAATGTCTCAATTCAGAACACAAAACGGTACTATCACCATACCAGATATTTCTCAGCTTTCTCTACCGAAATTCTTTCATTATATATGCAAATATTTCTATATTAGTATAATATCTATGATATATATTCATGTCGGAAGTGTTTTGGCCCAACACGGTCAAAGTAGTAGGGACGTAAGGAGAAAAATTGCGCTTGGCAAATAGGTTTTCACAAGGAGGAGGGAGTTGATGAGAGGGACGTTGAGTAAGGATGTTAAGAAAAGACTCGTAAAAACTTTGATATGGAGCGTAGCTTTGTACGGCGCGGAAACGTGGCCATTGAAGCAGGAGGATAGACGTAGACTGGAGGCTTTTGAAATGTGGGTGTGGAGAAGAATGGAGAAGGTGAAATGGACAGAGAAAAAAACAAATGAGGAAGTACTTGATATGGTGGGCGAAGAGGGGTTTGTTGGGTGAAATCCTATGGAGGCAGGAAAAGTGGATGAAGGGGGTATTGACCGGCAGTGGGATGTTGAAAACTGTAATAGAGGGGAGAATGTTAGGCAAACGAGGAAGGGGCAGGAACAGAATAGGGATGTTTGACGGAATGAAGGGAGGAAGGAAGTACTCAGAGATGAAGAGGGACCTGATATAGAGTAAGATGCTGGATTTTGTGTTCTGCTAGGAGTCACAAAATGTTTATTCGGTAGTTGTACACACTGTGTGTCAATCAATCAGTGTGTCTTAACCCATAACTTCACAGCACCAACAGTTGATTTCAGAAAGAATTTCCAGTACTGGTGAGAAATTTAGAAACACAGACAGATTAACTAATGGTTAGGAGATGAATGCGCACAATCAATAAAACATTCCCACACCAAAAAATGAACAAAATGCGTTTGTAATACATTGCAACTACATTTGTAATGAATACCTTTACGTTTGGCGGCCCATACTATCCTCCAATGTCTTCCTACCTAGAACATCAACATCCTTACCAATACGAGGGATGTAACGTAAAAGATTTTCCCCGCAGTTCTCCACCATCCAATCCTTTCCTTTCTACTTTCTCTTTATAATGTAAACCAAGACAGGGAATGCAAACTTCCTTCGTCCGTGTCAACTTATCCCATTTCCTCATAAGACCCCCTTTTATCATACCTGTTAAAAAGAACCATAGCTACGGCGCTGGTGGGGTTTGGATATCTCTCTTCTCTCCATCTCCCTCACATCCCTACCTCCCCCTACCCCGAACTACTCCTCATTCCGTTGATATATTGCGATGTTGTCAACCGTACAAACCAGTTTGTTACTTAACATATGAATATGCTACAGTGTAACGAAACGCGTGCTAGCATTGTCCAATCAAATTGTGGAAATGACCAAGTACGTATTAATTATGCAATCTCACAAATATTAAGCCGATTAAGCACCGATTTCCACACCGTATAAAATTATAATCTATTGCATATTCATTATGATAATATTAGTAACTTATGTGAATACTATTTACTAACCATATATAAGTGAGAACAAATGCAAGGCGGATCCATCACATGGTCACTTTAAAGTCCGAGAGTTACGTAGAGATTTCAAAATAATCTGTGGCCGTATCAAGATTTCATTGTTTTATTATTTTATTCATGTACCCTGCAAGCCACCGCTAGGATGTGTGGCAGAGGGTGAACACACACCAGACTAATATTTACCCATATATGACCCTACCGTGATCGGATAATGTTATTACAATCCCTAATCATTCGTGAAAAAAGGTAATCTTGAATATATCTGTTCCACGATTAATCTCTCTTGTTTTATTGACATGATCTTTCCTACCGTAGTGCGATGGATCTAATAAAGCGTTTTCAATATTCCTGCTAAAGAGACGCCCATACAATTTATGCAAGAGCTTTAATCTGTAATTTAAAATTCCCTCCATGAGTGATTCCCAGCTTAGCTGCTCTAGTATTTTCGATACGCTACTAAGTTTATCATAACAAAGTTTTACAAATCTAGCTCCTCTACGCTGCACACGATTCAATTAGGCAATTAATCCAACTCCGTGAGGATCCCATATAATTGCAGCATATTCTAAATGAGACCTAGCCAGCAAAAGATAACATTTCTCTTCGATATTTTCATCACATTTGCCCAGTACTCTTCTATTAAATCCCAAATTTTTGTAAGCTGGTCCACACATTCCCCGTATATTACGTCATACTTGTTAAATTATCATGTTATCAAGGAATTACTTACTTTTAAAATTAAAAATGTTATTTTTTCATTTCATTCTTTTACGTTATCGAAAGGGGGTTTAGCCCACCTTAACGTTCATTATCATATATAAATCCATTACATTTTTAGCCATTCTCTGAACGTTTCGCCGATAGAATTCATTGATCGAACTGAAAATCTTTCCGCGTCTGGCAGTCATGATAGTTTAAGCCTTCAGTGAAAGCATTATCTGTACATCTAATGGCCGAGTCTTGACAGGGGCTGCAATAAGTTACTCGATAATAGTTATTGGATTTTAGGAAAAGAGTGGCAAATTTTGTTCAAAAAAAAGAGGACACTTTAAAATCTGCTACTAATTGCAATACAATTCATACGCATGCACTTACATTTGCATGCATACAATTGCGTGTGTTTCATTACTCGGATGCTTCCGGACAATATTTAAAAAAGACAAAGGCATGGGACAACCAAACATCTAGTAATCCTAGTCTTGACTGGGAATATTACTCATATATAATTAAAATTTCAATGCATAATGTTTAAAATTCATGATACGGAAAATGTTCAAGAAAACTGTTTTCACTCCTGTGTTCATCAAATGATTTCAGCGATGACCTAAGCGTCTCTCTGTTTCTCGTCTAAGTGTTGGGATAAAAACCCGTTCAAGCTTGCCGTTGGATGCAACGTGCATATCCTGGGTCCGTACGTTTTACCAAAATGAAATAAATAAGAGGACACCATTTGTTTGCACATGTATCAAGTAAAGGAAATAAATCCCCGGCAAGGAAAGGCCGCAAGGCCACTACCGCCCACCCCCCTTAGGTCTGACGCTTTGAAAACCTTCTCGTGCATAGGAAATGCGTTCGAATTTATTTCGCGCGCGTGGGCGATGGGTCAGGGGAGTCCCCGCCAGCGGAGAACCTCACTCGAGCATTGGTTTCTACTCTTGAGTGATTTGTTTTGGTGGACGAGGTGCATAAGACTGTAAACTCTGGAACGTTGGAGACGAGGAAGGATAAAGAGTGCTTTTAGCGGCGTAGTAATACAAGAATGACCACGTATGATGAGGGACAGAGAAAACACGTCACAATCATTACGCCGCCACAGGCTTTCACAATGTGTAATGGAGGAGGAAGTGTCTCGGCCTGCTTGTACCCTAGAGCCGTAAGTAAAGTCATTAGGGCCCGCAGTTTATAGTCGTCCCCCAGCTCCTTAAGACTCTTATTAAGGGAGGGGTGTCACGCCCAAGGTGCAGGACGGCCAATGTTTGCAACCCAACAAGCAATTTGAAACTACTACGCAGCTTATTACGCAGATTTACTTAAATTTAAATACACGTATGAATAACTATATTCAAGGATGCAGTGCAATAAGAATAGAATTAAATCCAAAAGATCTTATGAGCACCTTGAGAGCTCACTGAGAATGGCAACTTATACTTCCATCGAACCAGATGTCAATTCGATGTGTTTCTCAAATACACCACTAATTTTAAGCGTCCATTTTTTCCTTTGATATTAAGAGCAAATATATTTTTTGTAAAATTTATTATTCTTTAATATATATATATATATATATATATATATATATATATATATATATATATAACTTTTTGGGTTTATGAGTACTTCTTCAGTAGAAGGACCGTCTTCCTTGAACTAAAAATATTAACACTATCGATAGCTCTGAAGTGAAAAAGCCCCAAAATAATGTTAGTGTTAATAGCTGTTATATTAGTAAAATCTTACATACATACTTCAGTATATACATATATATATATATATATATATATATATATATATATATAATGTATAACACTTAGCACTAGTAGACACAGACAAAAACACAGAAACACACAAAAAAGAGACTCACTATTTTTCGAATTTTCGGTGGTCGTTGCCACCTTTATCAAGGAAGAGAGGGACAGAACTGAAAGGAATACGAGGGCTGGAGCGATGGATGGAAGGGGAAGGTGGGGAGAGAATTCCGAAGGGACGGGTTTGGAGGGGCAGCGTTAGAAGGGTGGGGAAAATGTAGAAGGTGATGGGGGTGGAAGGGGGATGAAAATATAATTAGAGCAGGGTAATTAGTACCTAATATTGATTCCTGGCCAGTTCCAGGACTCCAAAAGCCAGATGAAGGATTGCTCTAATGTCTTGAGTTTCAGTGGAGGATCAGAGGGTGGGAGGGATGCTATGATGGATACACTATAGCATTTATCAAAGGGAGTGTTGTGTTCGGAGGCGTGTTTGGGGATAGGGAGCATATCAATTAAGGAAGAGTTTTTGCATGAGGCTCGGTGGTTGTTGATTCTGATATTGAGGGGTGTGGTGGTCTGCCCAATATAATAGGCAGGGCAAAGTTGGCACTTCAGCAATGTAGTTTACCTGTGAAATTTCTCAAATATTTGTGCACATCCGTGGCTAATTCCGATGATGTTTATGTTGTGGAATAATCTAAATTCCTTTGGATTCGAATAAACTGGACTCTATTAAATTTTTCGCATAATTTAATTTTTCTAATGCACACCATAACCGTAATTTTTTCTCAAATTGCTAATGTTTGAACTTTTTGTGATTTACTATTGGCAGATCACATGGTAGTAATATATATCTTTCTTCTTTTGCCCTATTTCCTGACATTTCATATAGGTAAGGATCGTTAAAAGCAAGGTAAAAATAAACTCATGAAAATCCTCAGGACTCGTGCAGGATGTTGGTAGTGCATAAGGGAGTACCGTGTGATGGGAGGGAATTGGTAAAATGAGAGGAGAGGCAAATAGTGGTGAAGATGGGACATTTTGGGCACACTTACGAGAAATATAAATTGTTCCACCTGCTCTAGTTTTTACCCCCCAACTTTAACGTTTGCTTAGCCTTTCTTTTTCTAGAAAACCTCACGCCCTTTGTTTTATTTACATTTATTCTCATCCCATATCTATTGCAATGATTTTCCAATTCACTAAGCAATGCTTGCAACCCCTTGGCTGACTGACGAACTAAAGCTTGGTCATCAGCAAACCTAACTGATTTTACGAATTCCCCTCCCACTTTCATTCCTACCTCCAGTTCTTCCCATGCCTCTTTAATCATTTCCTCTGCATACAGGTTGAACAGCATTCTAATCTATTCCTATTTTCTGCAAAATATTTATTAGTTTTTCCCAATTCAATCTATCAAATGCTATATATATATATATATATATATATATATATATATATATATATATATATACATATACTCGTATGTGTGTGTTCTCTCGGCTTTGTTTGATGGCATTCGTCAATCACATCAGACGTCGTCATGGAAGAAATATAATATTTACATACAAGTAAATTCGTCCTAGAAATACTCAATACTGATATACTTGTAAATTCGTCCTAGGTTTTTTCGTAATTATTCCATTTCATTTTTAAACATCCTGAGTCATCATTTTGAGTCTATAGCGCCATAGGGTTACTTTGGATTGGATTTGGATTGTCAACGATGCGTTTGTTTTTTGGCAGTCAAGTTGTTTTCATTTTTTAACTTTTTATGCTTGAATGAATCGTTTTTTTTATGTTTATGCCAGTAAAATTTTCCGTATTTGAAAATGTCCAAAATATTACTTTTATGCTTATACAATAGCCGTGTAATACATAAAAGTAGGTTATCATAAGATAAATCGTCATGTGAAAAATTCTTCCCTTGCACCATCATATCTGCTCACACCGGTTTTCTACCGACTGTCTCAATGAAAATGTCATATATATAATGAAGCCTTTATCCTACCCTCTATATTGGAGAGCATAAATAGGACCCAGGTTCAAATCCCGGCGGCGTCGAATATTTTTCAGTGGTATCTCGATCCCTACTTGGGGATCGAGATGATGCGGTGGCTAATGTACTGACTTCCCACCCAGTGGGCCTGGGTTCAAATACCGGCGTTGTTGAATATTTTTCAGTGGTATCTCGATCCCTACTTGAGGTGCTTTGTGGAGGGCACTTTGAGTGAGTACGCCGTCCGTCGGAAGGGACGTTAAGCTGCGGACCCCTTGGCGCCTTTCGACAAGAGTAGGCTAATGCCGACGCCTGGTTTCTCTTCCCCCTTCCCATCCACCCCTAATGGCGGAAATGACCTTAGCTGTCGGCCGCCTTACATAAAAACTACTACTACTGGAGAGCATAAAACTTCACTCTCTGTCCGCATAAATAAATATCGATTTTCGACCAAATCTGAGTCCTTGTCCACCTTTCCTTTTTTCTTGCAATCTCCTTCTCTTAGCCTAACTTATGATATCTACTTCTCTCTTTCCGTCCTAGGATCCCTCCCCGACGGCGCTACCGGCATGGAAGTAAGGACCAGTGAGTTCGCATACATCTAGGCCCTCCAGTCTTACCAACCGCCAGGGGTCATCGAAGAACACTATACCCCCCCGCCCCTCTTCCCCGCCGCATCCCCTCTCCTGCCCCCTCAACTCATTTCCTTCCTTCGCCCGTCAGTTTTCTCCTGTCGGCAAAGGCGAAGAGTCAACGCCGAAACAGCCCAAAGACTGTGTGAGTGTTCTTTTCTCTATTGTACGGCCAGGTTTTATAATGTGTGTTTAAATATAATAGTTAATTAATTTGAACTTTATTTTAACTTGGAGATTATCGAAAAATCCGATTTTGCAAACGAATAGCATTGCTCATTAGTGAATGCGAACATTACTATAGTAGCAACATAGTCTATCATCCGTTGAGCTATTAAACGATCGGTTTTGAGAAGAACTAACGGTCATACAACTGAGTTTTATCTTAAGCAAGGGTTAAAGTTAACATTCAGTTTAACGAGGCAATTTAAAAAGAGTTGTATGTGTAGTATATCTATAGTATAGTGTTCTCGAGTTTAGACTGCCTTTCTGAGATTTTTTCTTTAATTTTTATTAGATATATGTATATACATATACATTCACACACACACATATATGCCCAAATAATGTTATATAAATATGTATATCATAATAAACCTTAGGTGTTTACATGTGTATATATATATATATATATTAAGATTTATAAATGCAGAAACACAAAGAAAGGATACTCACAGTTTGTGTAGTTTTGGCGTTTCGGCGGCTCGGCCGTCATCATCAGATAAATCTAAATCAATGTCTTCACATATGTTTGCGTCACCGAGGAGCGTTTTGTTTCGAAGATATTTATTATATATGTATGTATGTAGTATATATGTGTATAGTGTATGTATAGTATATATGTAGTATATATGTGTATATATATATATATATATTAAGATTTATAAATGCAGAAACACAAAGAAAGGATACTCACAGTTTGTGTAGTTTTGGCGTTTCGGCGGCTCGGCCGTCATCATCAGATAAATCTAAATCAATGTCTTCACATATGTTTGCGTCACCGAGGAGCGTTTTGTTTCGAAGATATTTATTATATATGTATGTATGTAGTATATATGTGTATAGTGTATGTATAGTATATATGTAGTATATATGTATATATATATATATATACATATATACTACATATATATATGTATATATGTATATATATATATATATATGTATATATATATATACACATATATGTGTGTACCTATAATTAATAAATATGCATATATATACACACACAAGCATATTGATTACGTGATAAAAATTATCTTTGGTAATGAATAGGACATTTTCAGCAGGCTTCTATGTTAAGTCGGCATTGAAACTAACGGCTAAGGCTGGTATGTCTGCTGGAAAGCTTAAACTGTGTGTTTCACCGGATTAGGAAAGATTTGCGTGTCACACGAGATTAATGTAAGAACAAACTCTCTATCCTGTGACTCAGAATCACTCGTAATTGAAATTCACCGTAGGAATGCCTATGCAATGGTCAAAGTAGGTAATCCACAATTTTCAAAATGAGGAGGGTGAATAATCACGCGCCCGACGAGTTGATTGTTCGATTGAGTTCGACCAATTGCTACTTGGTATCACCAGATATTCCGTTAACTTTTCATCCACCCTTGCGCAAGTTAATTCTTGCGAAAACAAATACTTAGCTCTCGTCCATCAAGGTTTTTCATAGAAAAACTAAGAAAATAGTTTACGGTCAGCGTGATATCTATTGGGCAAAATTATCTATAACATGGAATATATATATAAAGGCTTTTATGTAGAACGTAGTGTTTACTCTTATTTTAACATATATTAAACAGTTTAAAATATGAGACTTTAAAAATATGCACTAATTTTGAGGTTTGACAAAAGTTTCTAATGCTTCCAGTTTAAAATTAATAACAACTTCTGTACTATTTTCTTAAATATTGAATTGCGAAGATTCAGGCATGATTTTGTGGAAGGAAGGCGATCGTGTTAACTGTATTAAATAATCACACTATTCCACAATATGAAGATTTATTACGACCATGGTTTCAACCTTACTTCATCATCCTTAGGTGGATAGTGGACAAAAAACTTTCAATAGTTTCTTTGTGAATCGCCACTGTTTTTTCAACCCGAAGTTAACCCTTTCATTCCTATTTACCCCTTCTTTCTTCCCCCCTCCATATACCACTTAACTCCCCACCCTTTGCTTGAGAAGAAAACATTTTTGCCTATTATTATGCCCATTACCATTGACCTTATGGTGAGGGAGTAACTTCGAAAACATGGAAAAAGTCTTCATATATTAGGATATTGTGATTATTATAACCCTTACAAAGTAGAAGAAAAATAAGCAGACTTTGTGGAATATGCCGCATTCTGATGGGAGGGAAAGCTTGGGCAGGACTAAGGAAAGAGGCGGGAAATCCAAATTGTATTGAGAGGAATGATCACAAATTCAAGGTAAAATGCTGGACACAAAGAACGAATTTTTTTTAATTTCACTTCTTAATAAAACAATTGTTGATTGGAAAATATATGCAAAACTATTTGAGCTCTTTCCTAACAGAGAAAATACTTTTAAGAAAATATTTAAACAATTTATGTAATAATTTGATTGATGTGTTGTGTAAAATTATATGTTACAGCTCAGTTTTGATTTTTTTCTTGTTAATTGGAAAACTGATGTTCATGAGATCGGGATTTTCTTTTTTTTTTGTGTTAGAGATTGGTGTTAAGAAGTTTCCTTTAAATTTATTTTTTTCTGACTGATCTTATTTATTATTTTTTATGATATTGATTGGATTTGAGATGTCATGCTATTTTTCCAAGGCAAGGCAACACTTGGGACTTGTATGTCACCTGACATTGTCTATCAGCACATGAGAATTTTAATAATAATAATAATTTAACAAGCTATCTTCTTAGATATCAAGTGGGGCATAAAATTTTTGAAATTTTCTCAAAAAGTGTAATTGTGAGGTATATCCTAGTACCAATTCGGCAGAATCTGCGAAAACAACTCGATTATAATTTTCTTCAAACTACCGATACGAAATTTACCATTGAAAAGAGCAATTAAATGAATTTGTGCCATCAAATTTGTTTCTCTTCCGTTTTAAAAGGTTTCCTTGAATTAGGTGGATGTTATATAATGGATGATAATAATAACGCACGTTATTAATGAATCGGTGTAGGAAATAAACTAATATTAATTATAGTGTTGTTTGAGTTGACATTTATGTATTCGTCTATGTTGGCGGAAGCCGTCGCGGTAATATTAATGGTGCCGTCGAAATAAGTTCTAGTAATTAGTTTGTATTTTATGTTTCTTATTAGGAAATTCAAAATATCAACACGTTTAGAATGAAGGCCTAATTTGGTATTTTATTCAATATTATTTTTTATTAAAAATGATTAAATTATTTTTAAGAACTTAGTCAAAAAATTCCCCTGAGATTTTGAAATTTTCGCTTATAATAATCGGTAACCCTATAATTCCAATATGTGTGGCATTGACTCTTAAGGTCAGTTAGCAGCCATTAGTTACCAGTGAGAAAATTTTCACATTGGTATTTAAAAAAATAATATTAAAAATGATGATGATAAAAATAAAAAAAAAATTGAATGAATTACATGAACAAGCCTAGATTAAGAAGATAAAGTTAAACATTTATTTGGGGTAATTTTAGGGAATGAGAACTTCTACTAGCTTAAAAAGATCAAATTTGACGAAGTGGGACATATTTTATAAGCAGGTAATTCCAAGTACATGAAGTTAGGGAAAATTGTAAGAATACTAATGACAATTGGAAGCTAATTGAGTTATCAAAGCAATAATTAAAAAAAGGGGGAGACTCAATGCCCTGAATTGCTAATGGAGATGTTGGGACAGGTTTCCTGCAGATTTTAAATTTTAATGTAGCGCACATTAGTTCACAAATTTGTTCCCATTGGTTAATAGAATTTTCCCCTCCTTGCTTTTTCCTTCCCGTCTTATTAAGGTGGCAGTCTATCGTATAAGTGGTTGTGGTTCGTTTTTATTCCCGCCTATTTTATACACCCAAGAACTTCTGTGGTGGATTATGAAAACTTAAAACTTATTTAAAACTAATTTTTCCACTGACACGTATCTATGTACGCGTACACCACCACTCGAGGTCCTTTCCAGAGATTTTATATTGATGTTTTCAGTTCCTATCTCTTAAACACCAACCATCTCCTTGGCTATTTCACCTGGTGCTTGCACCCCCTGCCTTTGGTGGATGGCGGGGTATTTGTGTAGATGAAGATGTAGCCATGTTTTCAATGGGTTAAGATCAGTGTGAGGATGAAGTCAGGATCGACATCGGTTTATTTCGAACGCGCGAAATAGATGTTACGAAATATGCGGTCTTATAAAATACGTTTTAATGCGGAATCTTGCTATTAGATGCGGCGATGTGAGAGCATTCATTATAAAACAACATTTACATCAATGAAATCATCGAAGGAGACTGAAACCACGGAAACCTCATGTTTCTCAAGAGACCGGAGAATCTCGTCTCGAACTGGCCAGTGCCAAGGTGACGGTTTAGACAAGGACTCTACGAGACCTAGCGTCTTGCGCAAGTTGAGGCTCGCGTTTCGACTCATGGCGAGACTTAATTTTTATCGCGGAAGATAGTAGTGCGTTTTTTCACTTAGCGACGAGTTTGCGTGGCGATACCTTCCATATTGGCGTCGAGAATGAAGTTGCGGAGGTAAAATAATGAGCCTATATTATACGTGCCTCGTCGGGAACTAGATAAAAGCAGCCCAACAATTTCCACTTAAAAGAGACGTGATTGTTTGCTCCGTTGGACGGCATGGCAACTAATGAAAGAGATTAAGTCGGGAATCACATGGCAGGAAAAAGGACGGAGGAGTCGCCTGCAAACAGCCATTTGCTCTGTGAAGCTACCCTACTGTCCCGATGCCCTAAAAATCGCTGCTTTTGACAAAGGTGCGATATCTTCGAAAAGAGACGGCAGACCGCGTGACCTTTTTCGCGGGTAGTCTCCCGTCGGCCCGGAAATTTTTTGTCGGTCACTGAATATATATGGCAGACATTGTCTGGTTTTGAAAAGGCTTATGTATATTTTAAGCATCTATTGTTAGAATTTATTACATTATTCAGTTCTTTGTAGTTTCCATCTTCCTTTCATCGAGTCCAAGATCCTTGCACCCTTCCTCTCTCTTCCCATCTTACGTAAAAAAAGATTACCATCGGCTCTCTTTTTCCATCGGCTTTTTTGTCCAAAATTTCCGTTCTGGTAGGTTTTGTCAAACTTCATGGAAATTTCGGAATGTTCAATCTTAAAAATATCAGGTTTCAAAGCAAGTACGACGGATGTTTGTGGTTAGTATTAGTACTTAGTATTTTTAGTACCCTGAAAGCAACGGCTAGGGTGTATGACAGGGGGTGAACACACCAGACTAATTTTTACCCGAATATTTTTACACCTACTGCGGTCGGACAAAGTTATTCTGATCCCTCATCGTTCGTGACATCTTAAATCTATCTGTTCTGCACATAATATCTCCAATCTCATTTACATGATATCTCCTACGGTAGTACGATTGGGCTACTAATACATTTTCAACATCATTGCTAAAGACACATCCTTCCAATTTATATAAGAGATTTAACATGTAATTTTAACTTCGCTCCGTGAGTGATTCCCAACCATGCTCCTCTAATGATTTTGATACGTTACTTAGTTTGTCATAGTAACGTTTTGCAAATCTAGCTCCTCTACGCTGCCCTTGATCCGATTCGGCAATCAATCCAACTTGGTGAGGATCCCATATACTAGCAGCATATTCTAAATGATGCTTAACCAGCGATATATAAAATTTCTCTTTTACCTTTTCATCAAATTTACCCAGTATTGTTATAATAAATCCTAATTTTTTCGTTAGCTTATCAATATATTTTCCGTATGTGTAACCCAGGAGAGGTCGTGAGTGAGGGTAACGCTTAAGTATGCAATCGATTCTACAAATTCCATTTCGGTTTTCGGGTGTTTGAGTTGTCATTCGACCACTCTTTAGGATGTAAAGTGAGTGAGAGAGATAAGATGGTTATTTTTCGTCTTTTGACAATTTGGTGACTTCGCACTGGGATGGGATAGCAAAGTTCCAGTTTACCTATCCTATTCTGTCCCGTTGTGGTGAAAAACTTGACGTCAACTACTGGATGGGGAGAATAATCTAGACAGGAGCAAAGGGACGGAAGCATTTATTTATTGAAGGGTTTGGTTAGGGTTGTTTCACCCGGGAATTCTCATAATAATGAGGAAAATTGCTTTTGGAGAGGCAGAGATTCGACTTCCCATGGTAGCTGAGAGTTTTGAGCGATTTGAGAGACGAGTGACTGAATATCTTGCTTTGGAATTTCCCCAAGTGCCCAAAAGTTCCACCCGGAGATCGTGTGAGAATCAATACGCTTATGGTGAAGGTCACGTAGAACGACCTGCGGTTCCTTCCGTTCGGCCGCAAACTGATTCTCATTTGTGTTTGGTTTTTTTTATTGTTCATCTCTGACTGAGGCGGTTTCGCACGGATTGTTGCCCGTCTTTTTGGGTGATTTCGACGTTGAACGAACCAAGGTCACGTTCTGGAAGTAAGACTTTTGGGCAAGGGTACTTTCTTCCCTTCGGAGATTTTCTGGTTCGATTTTTTTCCCTTGCTGGAATTAGAAACAAAAAAAAGAAATGTTTCGGACCGACACAAGATGTAGACTGCGAGAAGTTTTCTTGAGAACCGCTTCCTTTCCATAAATAACGGCGACGATAAGATTTACTAAATTCAGACAGCGTGTACTTGCCGACCATTATCGCCATTTCCATCATCCTCGGCGGTCGGAGATATGAATGCCCAACGGGTCCGCTGCAGCGGCGATTGGCGAATGGATTAATAAATACTTGGCTCTTCCACAGGAAGCGTGTATTACTCAATTATTTTTAACCACTTCACTGGGGCCACATTAGGGATTGTGATAAGGTTTCTTACGCTAGTGCGTTGGTTTCGGTCATTTGTTTTATCGCTGTGCCTTCGCTCAAGTATCTTGGTAAGTGTGAGGAACCAGGAGATACGAGTATGCAATACGTCGGCTAGCATTGGTTTTCCTCCATCAAGTCTTGTTTCAGATTGCTTGTAACCTTGGATTTAGAGACTTTGGAAAGGTAGTAGAACGCATCTAAATAGAGATTCTGGACTAAGTTCTTCTATTATTAGAATGGGATTTTAGGTGAGTAGTCACAATAATCTAATACGGCATGAACAAACGATAACCCCCCGGAAATTTAATAGAAATACTCCCATTGTGTTAACGTAATTTTAAAATTTCCCTGATGAATAATCATTTTGCAACCAGTTACAATAAAAATTCTTCAGGTTTCATTCTAAGAATTTAAAAAAAGACAGTCCGGAATGGTTAAGTAAATAATTTTGTTGTACGCTTTGAGGATTTTGACAAAAGATTTAATAAACTTGAGGTTTCCATTATTCTTTCAAAGGTTTTACGCCATTCAATAGTATATTAACGGAGATATATTATCTTAGCAATGAAGATAACCACAGGTAATATAAATTCCATTGTGCTAAGGCAAAGTGAAGAGCAATGAATTAAATTGTCAATAGCCGATAATTCTAACATTTCATAATGCATTATTCAGACCAAGCCTCTGAATTATAATTTTATGAATGCATCAGACATTCCAGTTCATACCTTAGTTCTAATGAATGGAACTCTTCGTATATTATTAATGTTGTATTTGTCGTTATTGATGGATTGCTAAATGGGAATAACATGGTAGCTAGGCGTGTTTCAAAGAGGCCAGTTGAAGCATTTATTCCAGGGAGTGGTGCGCCTGATGGTGTTTTTATTCGCCCAGTCACTTTGAATTCCAAGAAAGTCGTTGATATAATGGCGTAAACATTATGCAGAATGTTTCCGCTCAAGTAAGCATATGCTTTATCGATTAGTTAACTTCACGGGGGGACTTTGAATGTGGCAGAAAATCAGTTTGCGAAATAAGGTTTTGTTAGAGAGTTTTTATCAAGTATTTGGTAGAGTCAGGCATTGAAATAGCATTCATATGTTTACTGTTTAGTTTGGAATATCATGGGATATGTCACCATCGTTTCTATGCATCGGAAACCTCTTAAGCATTGCACATTGATTCCTTCCATGTTTTATACCGCTCTCCCACATACATTCCCTCTACAAATTTATGTTGGGTAAAATTTTTATAATTTTTGTATATGATTTACAATTAATTTACTGATATCACAGCTTCCACGCAGATGACGAATGTGGGCAAACATCGAAGCCTTCTTGACACCAAACTCCTTTATTTGAGCATGGATATTTTTCTTAATTGTTGGCTGAATTACATGTGGTCATTTTGTACTTTCTTAGATTAAAATATTTTTTGAGGCAAGGGGGCTTGTAAGAATCCATAAAAAATGACGTAGAGATAAACTGATAAAATAAAGAGGCAGTGTAAAACATTTTCTTAATTTCAAAATATTATCTTCATATAACTCATATGATTGGTAAGTAGCGAAACTGTGAATTAGAGACGGGGCTGTAGTAAAAGTAATATTTACTTCCCATGAAGGTTCCTTACTATAGGAGTAAGGAGTTGCCACTGAATTTTGCAAATAAATCTCAACTTAGATAATAATCGTATTAGAGATTTTATGTTGCGACTGTTGATAGCATTTTTTTCGGAGAGAGTAAGTGAAATATTTGGATTCTAACGAACGAAATGTTTTGCAACTCAACTTTTCGGGATAATTTAGAATAAATAAATTAAAAATGATTAAAGTTGTTACTCTGTACTACTTTCCTTCATTAAAATACAAAATTAAGCTACTATTAGCATAGTTTTTAGAGGAGTGACTCCTTAAATTCCATATCCAAATACTTTATACATATAGTTGAGTGTAGGAGGACGCCTCGGAATGGTTTCATGATGAATAACGTCAAAACAAACTTCGTAATTCCACATAGAAAATAAACTTTAATGCGACCGATGGTTCACTGTGGTGTAGAGTCATCAGGCCTGATGGTGCTACCTCGAAATTAATCCTTGGTCGCGTTAGTCCAACGCGGGGTCAGCGAGGGTCAGTAGTCCAACGCTCTACACCTGGACTACCGCGATCCACTAAGACTATATTATATATAATATATATTTTTATATATTTATTATTATATAGGAAGAGAGGGACAGAACTGATCAGATCATATATATATATATATATATATATATATATATATATATATATATTACTAATAAATTATTCAAGCATTCAGGCCAGAGCCACCCTAAGTCATGTTTTCGTCCATTAGGTTTTGAGGCGCTTCAAACTGCGCAGCTAACTAGGACGTAAATGTAGTAGTTAGCGGCCGCAGCAATTGCCCATGTCTCAACATCCACCTCGGGGTGTAGCCTAATAATTTTTGAACGGAAACCCTAAAATATTTAGGGATCCTTGACAAGTATGCTCGAAGTCCCATCATAGACCACAGCGTTCGGGACATTGTCAGCCTCCACTTTCTTCCCTCCCGGCAGATATGTAAATTAGGCATGACGGCGAGGCGAACACGAAACCGGATGCATGAAAACGAAGCTCTTTAACGACTGAGCGCGCAAATGCTTCTGGACGTCGAATTCACGCTCCTCTCCGCCTCGTCCCAGAGCGCCGCGACCCGAGGAAAATGCGCTGATGAGTCTAATAATACGTTTGTACACTAATCACTCTTTCACAAGTTTTTCAATTTCCTCATATCCTTCTAAATGCCCCTCCATCCGCGGGCTGGTTACACCACGCTCTCCCCCCGTTTCGCGTGCCCTGCACATAATATCCATTTGTCTACCTATCTATCCTTTCCCTTAGCTAAGATTACTTCCATCATGCGGCCAACTTGGAATTTTATCAGGTTTAATATAATTATTCATCTCCTAACGGTTTGCGGTGAGAAGCGACCTTAGTCGTCGGCACACTCAATCTCCTATTATATATTCTTTAACTCGAGAGTGGAATTATTAGCGCTTGGAAAGACGATATCAGGGAAACAATTTTGCTGTCAATCACGGTAGACGAGGAAAAAGAGTGCGTGGAAGATTATTATCATTGTGGATTCTGCAACACAGTTTTAATGCGTAGCATCTTAAAGGCTTTAATAATAAATAGATGAGCTATTATCACGTCTTATAGTTGAGAGGAGCCGATACAACAGATTCCCGAGGCAAAGATCAAAGACGGAGAGTACTTTGTGGTGCTTTGTGTCATCTGTCACATTGGTTTTTGAAGTGGTGTTCTACAAGTATTGTCTTGTACTTAGCCTTTTTTCAATATGATCTAAAAAAATCCATCGGCTTAGGATTCATATGATTCTGCTTTCATTCTAACCATGTATAGATATAATATCCTAGTGTATATCGCAAATTGCATTACTTTCAGAGGATATTGGACACGATTAATATCCTCTGGACTCGTAAGAATGGAACTAGGAAGGAATGGAAGCTTAAATTCTATACATTAATGGTAGTACCTATTCTGCTCTATGAAACGAAATATGAAGACAGGCAAAGGCTGGCGAAAGAAATTAATATGAGACGGAAATTAAAAAATTGAGTCAGCGAGAGGTAGGGCGAGGTAAGGGGCACGTAGATATTAAGACATTAGAGTATTTAACATTTGCAGTATCAATGCTGAAGTAAGAGAAGACTAGGGGATTTAAAGAATCGTGTGCAATGGATGCACCACGGATACAAGCTACGTAAAAATATTATGTAGGGTAAAGGTAAGTCACGGCAGACCAAGGAGGAGACGACTGGAACATCTTGGAATACAGAGAAGGCAGAGAACTTAATCAATCGATAAACATTGGTGATGATCCTACAATTAATGAATGGCTAGGCGTGACACAACTCTCAGAGTATTTCTTGTGGAGTAGAGCTTTTATATTTACTAAACGATGATCAACTTAGGCCAAATTCTCATACCACTGCAGAGAAAACTCGAACACTCAGAATCTGCTGTTTATAGAGTTCTGTTTAGTTAAAGTTTATGCAGCAATTCTGTTCATTCCTGATTGATAGGTGAGCATATTGATTTATCATTTGTCATACACTATTGCTACTTTCAAATTTTTGTAATAAGTCGTATGAAAATTATCATAGGGTTTTAATAATTTATAAAAGGATGACAGATGGATTTCGGAATAAGCACTCATGGAGTTTCAGGAAAAATTGAGATGTAATAACAACATGTATAGCTACACTCAATAATGATTAGGTCAAATTTCAGAATTTTTTTGCTCCATTGTGCAATAAAAGTCTGCAAAATACCAGATTCGATGATTGATTTCGTGATTTACCCCATGCACTCGTGAAATTTTTATAATGTGCTCTTACGAAACATGTTTACGTACACTTACTATTATCTTCAATTGCTTCTTCGAGGAGAGTTCGGTTCAGAAGTGTTCTCATTTGAAACGCGATTGTTGTGAGTTGTGCTTCAGGCGTATCTACGCTTCGAAAGTCTAAGTAACTAGCGTCCATCATGGCCTTGTAGAATAATAACAGCGACTTCTCACAAGCAAGACAATAAATCGTTATTTTTTAGTATCTGGCGGGATGTCTCTGTAAAGGAAAAAGTCATTAAACGTAAAAACGCCGAAGCGAATGCAGTTGAATAAGTAATACTTTGGTAATATGCTAATCAAATACTTTGTCAATATTAGGTACTTGTTGTAAATTTTGAAGTTAGCTATTCTGCCGTTTTCATCCGGAACATCTAGCTATCATATTAACTTTGCAAGGCGATCAGTAATGTTTGCAATTCCTTGGCTGACTGGAAAAATGTATTTTAGTCATCAAAATACTCGACTGATTTTATGATTTTCCCACCAAATTTCATTCCTATCTCTTGTTCTTCCCTTTCCTCTCTAACCATTTCGACCACACTTTTGGCTAATTAATTACAGCCATCGCTGAAAGCATAATTAGAGTAGTTCAAAATGAAAATTATTCTAAAGAACGAGGATTTGATTTAGTTATGTTAATGGAAAGAATAATGTTAAATAGTTCAATAAAAGATCATAAATTTAACCTCGTGGATCAGTTCACGCATTTGGATAATTTTATTAGATTTTAAGTCCGCATGACGACAGGTATATGAGGACAGCAATGACATAGAATCTGAAATATCGTTTTGAAAAAAGAGACAATACAACAATTTCGGAGTATAAAAATCATTTTCCTAATCCAGTGAATAAATTTTACTCCGTGAAATAGTTGTATTAAATACACATTTAGAGGATGAATCCGTTAAAAGCTATTGTCGCGGTATCTCCCTCAGTTTCTTTGAATTAAAAACAAATGAGGTATCTGATGGCGATTCAGTAAGTCATCATCCCACTGAATATGCTCAATTAGTTTTATACTTCTTACGGGTACATTTTATGGACTTTCTCCTAAACCAGGATTCGGAAGTCTAACAGTCGCCTCGTCAACATTGTACAATGGCTACCTTTGTCTTCTGCTGCTATCCTGTGCATTTAAAATCACCGAACATTAAGCCCATTATGCAAGATTTTTTGGACGATTTGCCTAAAAGACTAATTGAAAAAAACACAATTCCTCGGCTTCCCATATTAAGTTTTTAAGAACCATTTCCTTTTCTTGGACGTGAGTATTTTTCCGCTAGTAGTAGTTTCTTTTGATAAAACCCTTGCATGTATCATTCTCCTATTGCCTCCATCTTACTGTCTGAAATTGACTCAATATTATGTCTCTTTTCATTCAGATACAAGTGATATCCGTCAACCACATGTTTTTTGTATGATTGTCAACTGAATGGAGGATTTCTTGTGGTTTGTACAATCATATCGTCCACAACCCGTAAAAAACTACTCACCTTTTCATCAATTATCCTTTATATTGCCTTTTTATGTTTTCCTGTATTTCAATTAATTCTTCGTCTCTGTGCTGGGGAAATGAAAGCAAAGTATGTAAAGATATTAGTAAGAGGTCTTACCATTTGCAGAAAATAAATATCTATTTATAAAATCTTCCAAACTCATCCCATTAGATTTTTCAAGATCAAAATAGAAAATATTAGTAAATATATATACAATTATTACCAACCCCTTTAAATCGGATGAGTACGAGGCCTAAACCTAACCTCCAATCCAGTACCATGCGTTACACTTCATTCTTTCTCATTCTCTAATTTATGCATCAAAATCCGCTAGAATCTTAAACTAATAGCTAACTTATGAGTGGTGATAAATTAAAAAAAATACTGAAATCCGAGCCTTAGTAATATAACCATTAAACATAATATGCAAGTTTCCTTTGATATTTTATTGTGACAACCTATTTCAATGCATCTACTCATTTTCAAGCTCAGAATTACCGTGACATTTATATGTATGTATGCAATGTCAGAGTAGAAGTGATTGGGTGAGGTCAAGGAACCAACCCGGAAGTTATTTGTGGGAGGTCAGGATAGGGGCGGGTTGTCGTGTGGGAGTAAAAGCGGGAAAACTCCAAGCCGATAAGATGTGACAAACACAGTGGTGGAAATACAGTGAAAAGAGAAGTGTTGAGGCGAATCTGGCCTCATGTTCTTTATTTCAAACAATCTTAAGCTTTTAATATCATCAATTAAGAACATTTTATCGAATGGAATGACTAAAAATTAGAATTCAGAGGTGCTTTTCGTATAGTTTTTCCCTAAATGTGATGATTTATGGGCTATAATAGAGCATTCTCTACCAGAGCCCAATTAAGCGGTGAATTTAATAGATAAATATATGACAAGGTGTTAAGAAGAACTGATATTTGAGTAACTTGATTTTCTCTGATCATATATATATACGTATATATATATATATATATATATATATATATATATATATATACATATATATATATATACTATATATGTATACATGTATGTAGTATACATATATGTACACATACTCACTCAAACACGAAAACCCGCCAAGAAGTAGTAGTAGTTTTGAGGCAGCTGAGGTCATTTGCGCCATTAGGGATGGGCAGGAAAGGATGAAGGGTGGAGAGGAAGCCGACGTCGGCATTAGCCTACTCTTGACGAAAGGCGCCAAGGGGTCCGCAGCTTAACGTCCCATCCGACGGATGGCGTTCTCACTCAAAGTGCCCTCCAGAAAGCACCTCAAGTAGGGATCGAGATACCTCTGAAAAATATTCAACACCGCCGGGATTTGAACCCGGGCTGGGATTCTGGGTGGGAAGCCAGTACGTCAGCCACCTCACCATCTCGATTCCTCCCGCCATGAACAAATGGAAATAGATGTAAGGAAAAGGGATGGGAACACAAAAAAGACGAATACAGGAGAAATGGGAAAGGCGGAATCGAGCAGATCAAAAGTGCAAAAAATATTTTTCCTTCCCAATCCCCTTGCCTCGGTCAAGGAAATATTTTTGCACTTGTGATCTGCTCGATTCCGCCTTCCCAAACTCTCCTGCTTTCGTCTTTTGTATGCGTTCCTATCCCTTTTCCTTTTATCTATTTCTATGTGAATTAATATATATATTTGTATCTCAAATGGAGTTGGTTTAGCTCGATAATATTCCCGTAAACTTAAACTTTTGAAAAATTTCCCCATTAGCTGAATACGGCGTAAAATCTCACATGCAAGTTATTTAATTGAAATGGAAGTAAAATTTAAATGAAATAAGGCAAAATACACTAAATATAGAGTTAAAAATGTCGGTTGATAGTTTGGAGAGAGTATGTCTCCGTTAATTTTTAGATGTAATTACATAGTGCCTATTTCTTTCAAGGAAACGGTTCGAGTGGAGTTCAGATCAAGTTACGTATATTATATCATTATTTTGGCAGTCTACGGTTTAAGTTAGGTTTTAAAATAACGCAGGCTGAACAGCTCTTTAACTTCCAAGCCTCGCAAGGCAAAAGACGAAACATGATCAATCATGATGAATCTTCAAATTCCGCATTCCACAATAAACCCTTCTTAAATTCCGCATACTTCCTTCCTCCTTTTATTCCGTTCAAAATGCCTTTTATCGTTTCCTTCCCCTTCCTCGTCTGCTTAAAGTCTTCTCATCAATATCGCAGTCTGCAGAATTCCATCGCTTAACAAAATTCCTTGTACTCTCCTTTCCTGTCTCTTTTGGATTTCTTCCAGGAAGCCTCTCTTCTCCCCCACCATGTCCAACACTTCCTTTGATCCCCTTTCCGATAAATCATATCAAAACGATTATAAATGAATTTCTATTGTTATTCACCATATCGGTAATGTAATATTATTTCTACTTGCTTGGACATGATGTATAATTGATAAATTATTATTTTTTTAATGTTTCGTTCGCGAGCGAAAATATTTCGTAACTTCACGTTGTCGGCCAATATCCACCTAAAGAATGTAAAGAGCAGCGGCATGGGTTGGGGAATGGGTATGCTTGCATCTTATGTTATTATGTCCGCGGACGTTGAAGGGGTGCTGCCGTGTCCAATAATCGATCGCTCAATGGCTATGCGCACCGACTTTACCGTCACTGGCTTCTCGTTCCGAAGCTGCTGCCGGAGATTTTTTTTCGGAGTATCGTTCAAACATAATCAAGTTTTGCTAGGGTCGCGGTTGATGTTAAAAGTTTAGGTTACTTTGGTAAGCATTTGAAACAAGTAGCTCAGGAGATTCAGTTAGATGCTTTCGTGTACATATTTTTTTTCTTTTTTCAAGGAAGCAGCCTGAAATCAGTGGTGTGTTATATCGTACGCTCTCATCACAATTACCATCTCAAGTGAGAATAAACTAGTCTTTTCGAAAAGAAACTCATATTTCGATGTACACGCATGTTTCTTGAAATGCACAAGGGTGTATTGTTCCATCTTTCTTCTTTCAAAGTGGCTTTGCTAATATCACACAGATTACTCCCGATAGCTTATCAAATCGTGCCGGTCAACCGATGCCCAAAATTGAGATCTCATATAATGGAATAGAACGTTCGCTGAAAAAAAGTAAGCCTAATAAATACTCCGGGCCCGTTAAAATACCCGCTTGTATATTTAAGGATCTACCTTCGGAAATTCCGCCGTATCTAGAATTAATATTTAAGAGGTCGCTGGTGGATCACGAGGTTCCCAAAGATTGGAAAACGACTAAGTTAATACTAATATTTAAAAACGGAGACCAGGAGGAACCGAGTAGTTACTCCATTTCGCGCAAATTTATGGTACATATTGTAGCTAGTTATATCGTGAGACACTTGGATAATCAGGAGTTATTAATGGAAAATCACTCGAGAAAAATCTCGCGAGACACAACTTGCGCTTTTTGTTCATGATATTCTGATTTCGGGAGAGAGCAATGTTCCAGTGGACACGATTTTTCAAGATTTTAAGGAAGCCTTCAACAAAGTACCTCATAAAAAACTACTCGAAAGCTAGAAGCATATGGCATTGATAAAAATATCCGGGGTTGGATGAAAAACTTTTTGAATGGTCAGGTACAAATAGTACTGATAATTGGAGTTAGTTCAAATGCAGTAGAAGTTACTTCAGGTGTTCCTCGCACGATAAGGGATCATAATAACATTGTCCGACCGCGGTAGGGTCATTTTCGGGTAAAATTTAGCCTGGTTTGTATTCACCCCCTGCCACGCATCCTAGCGGTGGCTTTCAGGGTGCATAATTAAATAAATAATCTCAGAGACTGTTTTGCAACAATTTAGCATATTTTAGAAAAATACGAAATTTTTGCGTTACCATATCCCATAGTATTTCCTAAAATATGTTCATAGGAGAAAAAAACATGGTCTTCAAATGTGTTGCATATACATGCCTTTCTCTTGAAACGCCCTCCAAACACCTACAAATGCATAATTATAATTTTTTTTCGTTTAGAAAAAACGGTTTTGTCCTCCAACTTTCCATTAACTTCGTTCTACGATTGACTGAAAATGTCTTTCTAAAACCTTTCCATGCTGCAGCTCAAGGTTGAAAATGTCCACCACCCCTCAGGACTGCAGGCATCAGTGGTCACCATTGTTCATCCGAATTCGAATTGTAAGTCGCGATTCTCCGCTATTTCGTCCCACGGAGACGAGGGGGTTGATGGTGACACGGAACATGCCAAGCAAACTATCGTATTACTCGTTGCCCCACGACAAATTTTCGCAGAAAGGTCTTCACGGCCTTCATGTTCATTTTATTACTCATTTCGTTGAGCAAATTGGAGTGAGAAAATTTTCCGTGGCCCAATATTCGCATTGCGAAGTTACGAACGAATGGCATTGAAATATTTCATCCTTCTCATAAAAATGCTGTATCTTTTTAATTTACACATATATATTTTCACTAGCACAAATACCATTTTAGTGTGAGTCGATTCGACGGTGATCTTGAGTATTGTTTCCTAACGTTGTTAAACACAAAGCAGTTTTAATGATATTTTATGCAACTACCCTTAATATTCATTTAAAATCAACAATGAGTTTACTAAATTTCTTAGTTTTTCGCTTACTTTAATTCTTTATTAACTTCTCTGACAATTCTTCGTTGTTACTGAAATCATATTATTTTATTTATTTTTTTTAAATGGGTCCCATTATTAATCGTACCCCCAACACGCGAATCCAAAATCACATTGATCTTAATTTTAACTGGTTACTTATGAATCCTCACTATTTTTTAAACTTGCTTAACTTATTGCCAAATCGATTGAGGTTACGTGGGTGACATTCATTTGTAATTTCTATCTTCTTGTCTTCGGCCATTAAAATCTCCTCATTTATTTCTAGCTTCACAAGAAAAAAAATTTTTCCGGATCTTGCTTTGCAAACTCGCCTTCTATTACTTGCCACGTTTTCTCCTTCATACATCCAATTGAACTCTAGCATATCGGCTTGATTGAATGGATGTTTGTTGGCAGAATTCAATGCAGTGAGCCCGAGGCTCTGAGCCTATTAGCGTTCATTGGGCCCTCAAAACGGGGTCCGAAAGAACGGCTGAACGCGACGTTCAGGTTCTTCAAAATGATTCTTACTGCAATATAACACCGGACAAAGAGAAATGTGTGGAAACGACTGAGTTTATCTTCGGATACTCTGAGGATAAAATCATAAATGATTTAAGTAACTACTCGGATTTTTCTTGGAGTAGATCGTCGCCGATCTCGATGAGTCGTATAGAAATAATTTTTATCTCAATACTATTTGAGGAATAGAGACATCTCGGGTATCACTTTGAGCTTCCGGTTATCCGGCTTCTAATTTTTGAATTTCTTGATTGATTTGAACCCAAAGGCATTCATGCATCCTGGTTCCCCGAATAACCATTTAATCCGGATTTGAGTTATTGAACAACAACATCTAGTTCCTTTAAAAGCCCCAAAATTTCAGAGTTTAAGAGGACGCCTCGGTAGCTTAAGTGGCTAAAGCACTCGAGCGGATATTGAGGGATCTGGGTTCGAATCCCAGTCAAGGCGAATGATTTTTACACACTGAAATTGTTGCATTGAAATGCACATTACCGGATGACTCCGTTAAAAGTTACTGTTGCGGCATCTCTCGCAGTTTCTTTGGAATTTTATTAGCATTCGTCTATTGGGTTATGGTACGTTGTCGACGGAGTGTAAATGCAGTAGTGGCACTGCATACTCGTGAAACCTTACTAGCATGACCCATAAGTATCCTTAAACCACATGCAATATGTTGCAACAACTCATTCTTTAGCATTCCATACTTCCAACCTGCATGAAATCCATCCAAAACCCCTATTATTTTCCTCCCACTTCCTCGGATTCTCAGGAATCTTCTCGATATTAACGTACACAGCATCTCATTGCCTCTCGGTATCTCCTGTGTCCTCCTGTCATCTCCGATTTTCTCCCAAAGACGTTTTTTCTTCTTCTCGCCTGCCTAAAGCTTAATCGTTGGTTTTCCTTGGCGTCAATTTTATTTCTTCAATTCTTATCCACACCCACATCTCAAAAGTCTCCAATTTACGCTCATCCCCTAGTCACTACAAAGTTCCCGATCCATGCAAAACTAAAATCCATATTAGTTGTCACCAGTCTTTTCTTTGACGCTTTATTTAAGGCACCTGTCATCAACACCCACATCTTTTTAAAAGATTTCCAACACCGCAATTCTTTTTCTGTCCACGCCACTCAGTCAGCCCGCTCTCCTCATAAACACTTCCCAAATATGCAAGCTGTTTTACCTGTTCTAGTTTGTGCCCTCCAACTTTAATTATTAACTTTATCGGTTAACTTAAACAAATTAATGAAATTACCAAGTGTCTTAAGAATCACCAAGATTTGAACAAAGCATTTTTGATTGAAGCAAGCAAGATTTGAGCAAAGGCGTTTGAACAAAGTTGTGTTTGGTGAAACGGTGAAAAATTGTAGGCTCAACAAACAACTTGATTTTTTTAGGTGAAATATTCTATGAATATAATTATAAATGTGTTAAATTTAATCTAATTTAAGAATTGAAGAAGTAGGTAGTAGTTTTTCTGATGTCTCTGTACAAATAACTGGAATTTTTTGAACGTCCTACCGCTATGGTAATTTATCACAAGAGTAACGTGGTGTGTTGCTTAGATTCAAATCTGAAAATTACATCCCATTACTACAAATATATGACGTAACTACCCAATGATAAGTATCTAAATGCATTCTCGAAGAGATGTTTTGTGGAAGTGAAATAACTCAGATCGCTCTTTGAATTTGAGTTTGTTTGTGTACCCAATTGAGTTAAATTCATTTATATTAATGGTCATACAACGTATCGCGACGCTTCCAATCGGAAGCTGAACCTGATATATAAGAGCCATCATCATCCCTCAAATTATTTCTTCGATAATGAAAGGCATACCCATAGGCTACAGCTAGAGCTGTTATATGTTTAATGCAATATGATCAAATTTGGAATGAGCTAGAAATGAGTACGTATCAAGGAAATTTCACATTTCAGTTGACGAATCCTTATATTTTTTCTTTGAAGATATTCGGTTGGAAATTTATTTTATCGGTCGAATCTCACATCATTCCTTCATGTGGGTTACTGTATTGTATCGTCAAGCACGATGGAGTAAGATCCTATTGTCTGTGGTTTTGGCCCTTGGTCGAAATTGCCACGTGAATGACCCCGCTGCAGCGCAAAAAACTTCGGAGCCAAATATTTTTTTGTGGACAGAATGGTTCACCTTGGGCCTCATCTGTTTATTCGCGTACAAAAAATTCCTTTCTCGCAGTCAAATTTCTATTCCGACTTCATTCAACCAAATTCAGGTAAGAATTCCGCACAGAGGATGCCTCTACACGTGTCAATGCTATTGGAGATTCTATCTATGGTGGTTTTGTTATTGAATGCTTATATTTACCTACTTATTTATTGTGATTCAATTAAATCCACCTTGTAATGCAGGGATCACTAATCACTCGCTATATTTGTTAAAAGTGCATGACAATAAGTCACCTTAAAATAAAATACCCATTTTTGAAAAGATTCAGGATGAAAATAATTGAACTTTAGTGTCCACTTTGTAAAATGCACCAGATCGAGATTTTAGCTACTATATGTGTGCGTGCATATATTTCTCAAGTGTTATAATGCTGTAAGATCGTCATTTGAAGCACTGAAAATATGCAACGAAAAATATGCGAAAGCATAAAGGGATATTGAGCTTAGATTTTTATTATTTTAGTATAAATCGACATTATGTTTCTCGTATTTCTATGGGTTTTGCTAACTTCGCAATCTTGGCTCTTTCTTTGGATTAGCTTGATTGAAGTAGCTTAAATTGCGCAGTATAATAAATATATTTATAGATCTCAGCGTCAATGCTTGTTAGGTAATTCTGTTCATGAAATGCCATTACTTGATCCATGAAGAACCGTTAAACGTAACTTGGCTTCTGTATCGCGTGATTTATAGACAGAATTTTTTTTCTTGTATGGAAAATACAATTGAATGGCGTGCGCATTGTTTAATTAAGAATTTTTCATTATTTTCAATGTCAAAATCGCCTAATAAACTTTAAAATGTTTCAATTCCAGCAGTAACAAAGTAAACAATTTTTCACAAACAACGTGTTTACGGATTGTTCTTTGAATCAAAATGAAATAACATTCTCTGAATCACAATGGGTGAATTTTTGAAGATAAACTATACATTCCAAACGCACCAACAGATAGTAATCGTCACTATGATCCTACGCAGAATCTGTAGAGACATTTTTTTCTTATATTTTCATAAGACAATATGGAAAAAAATTATGTATTGCTCGCCGATTTCTTCTGTTTTTAAAAAGGTAGTACATGTAGCTTCTCATCTCCCTGAAACTGAGAAAGTAGGGTTTCGTGGTTGGTGTAAAACTTTTATGGGTTAAATTTTCGAAGAAATGTGTATAGTATTATGTATATTTGAGTAAAAGTAAATGAAAAAATTGATAAGTAAATTCTCAAGTTAAAATGAAGTAAAATTTAAATTTTAGTTACACACGTGAGACGTGTTGTTACGAGTACGCTCTTATGACGACTAAGACTTATCGTATGACGACTAACACGTATCGTAGAGACGTGTTAGTCGTGTTAAGAGCGTTCAACTACTCAACTCTTCAACCGGGTTCCACTCCAGGGTGATATGCACCATTTTATATTCAAGTTCTGTGATATTCTAGTAAACAGAAATCGATGGAAAACCGCGTCGTGGCAACCGTCGTCGCGATCGTGGCGTCGCGATCCCTCAGGCCTGAATAAGTGAATTACACTCGCCTCAACGCTTCGTCCGGGGTGAGGGCTACCTTCACCTATGAAACCAACCTCCAGGATGATTGCTGAGGAATGTATATTTATATCGCCCAATGAATATTTATGAGAGTGAGTGGCAACGGGCCGATTTTATGATTCATCAGAAGGTCATACCTCGATTACATAATTATATATGTTCTCACATGTTAGTTAATGCATGAGCAATTAGGTGTAGGGTTTAATTTCCTCTAAGAACTTTTATTATTTTTTGCACTCTCGACAACATTAAAGTGCTATGCTAACTAATGCATTCCATATTATTTACTGCAATTTGTCTCCTATCATCTGGGTGAAAGAATGTAATAATAATAATAAACAATTTTCATTGCCCTGGGAGCAAAGTCCCTTGGAGCAGAATACATGTTACATGAGGTTTTGAAACCTATGGAGTGAAACAGGTTTACATAATGCATAGAATAAGGTAATTAAACCAGTCACAAAACACAATTTAACATCATTTGAACGAAACATATAGCACAATACATACATACAAATACAAAGAACAATAGTTAAATATTTAGCCTGATAGAACAGTAATAGGTCATTTTGGTAGTGTGGTAGACAGATATTCAAACATTTTCCTGCTGAATTGGGATGTGTTCCTGGATAATTTTACTTTATTAGGCAAGCAGTTCCATAGTTTACAGGATGAAATACTGAATGACTTTTCATATATAGCCGTGCGGTATTTGGGAAGATGGAATTTTTTTGTAATGTTGATCTCTTTGTCGTAAGTGAATTGAATAAAAAATTTTCATATAAATAAGAAGGGGTTTTAGAATTCAGAACTTTAAATAATTGTGAGGCCTTTTAGGTACCCAGTTGGTTTTGGAATTCCTAATTCATGATCCAAAAATCCTCCAGAAGATTAAAAATTTATCCAAAATGAATGAAAAGAAATTTAAAACCTTATTTACGACTTGAGTTTCTTTGTACTTTCCTCTTTTTTTGCGAATTAATCCTGAAATCTCCTGAGATACACAAAAATTTGAGCTACACGTCGTGATATAGTCTGCATCATTTTTCTTTAAATTATGCCAATTAAATACAGGATCTGTCCCAAAAAGAAATAGCATGACTTTTTCCCACCGACGTGGACGGCTGAAGACTTATGGCGGGAAAGGTAGTTGGAGTTCTTGGGAAAGCAACGCAACCCGCGTCAGTAGTCTGCAAGCCGTTACAGTGTGCGAATTTCTGCTAGACTGGTCTTTGTTCGACGGTCGCTTCACGAATGCACAATGCCGCGTTCCACGGAGAAACGGCAATTTGTTTTAAGGATGCTTACAGAGATGTGATGTCCCCAGGAATGGTTTTCCACTGGCTCAAGATATTTCGGGAGGGTAGAGAAGAGGTTGACGAGGAACGCCCTGGATGTTGGTCAAAGGCAGTGCGATTAATACATGTAAAAAGTGAGAGATGTACTCAATTTCGATTTACGCCTGAGAGTCAGAATGTTAGCAGAAGAGTGTGATATTCCGAATACCACAGTGCATTGTATTCTCACAGAAGATTTAGCCATGGAAAAGGTGTGTGCCAAGATGGTTCCCAAAGTGCTGTTGGAAGATCAGAAAGCTGCTGGTGCGACGATCTTTCGCGATTTCTTGGACGCTACACCACTCATCTTAAAGGCCCACTGTGACACCACCGGACTTCTTTTTGTTCCACTGAATAAGAAGGAGCTTGAAAGGCAACCATTTTGGAACGTTGGATAACGGCAATGAAGATGCCTTCCACGAAGTGTCCCGCGATTGGCACCAGTGTGTCGATGCACAAGGGTGCTATTTTGAAGAATTTCAGTTTCTTGGTTTTGTTTAAAATTTTAATTTATACTTAGATCTGCAGTGAACTTTTTTTCCCGAATTCATTCTGCTATATTTGGGGGCATACAATGGATTGCAGTTTAAAAAAATAATTTCTCGGGGCGCAATTATTTTTTATCATCGTATTTAGTGATCAGCTATGAAGCTCATAATTCAATACTTCAATCATTATCCTTCAATTGCTTGTCTAAATATTGTTCAATTCCTTATATATTTTAAGTGTCTATAGAGCCTCAAATGTTTTATTTCTGCCAGAAAAGTAAAAGACACGGAATCACTTATTTGGTCATTATTTGTAGATAGGACTTAATTAAACTTCTTTTTCTATTACTTTTTGGGGTTCGCGGTAGTCGGTAGGTAGTAGCAGGGGGTAAAGCGTTGGACTGCTGACCGGAGGGGCCTGGGTTCGATGTCCGGTTAAGGCACTCTGGGCACCTGCAGCTCCACCCAAGCTAAAGTGATTTTTCAGGTACCAGGTCTTCCTGGGAAACCATAACCGGCACAGAGAAAGGAACTGGCCCATCTACCCTGGTGCGTGAATTTCACACGCCGTCGGGCTTAGTACTGGGTGATCTCTACCATCACCTACCAAACCGACATTCGGGTTGATTACTGTGTTTACGGTTTTAATGCTTTTTTGGTGGGTAGACCAGCGAGTTGTCAGTTACTATTTTGCTCTAAAAAGAAGTATAATAGTAAACAAAACAATCATTTATAATATTAGAATGAATTGTTTTCGTTTTATGACCATAATAATATTTCAACCTCAAGTTTAGTTTAAGAATACTATTCCATTTAGGATAACGTGATTTCAAATCGTTTACGAAATCCAGCAGAATTGAATGCTTGTTATTTTTTATAAATGCATGTGCAGATATTAATATTACTTCACTTAAAAATACATATGTGCTACCTGATTTGAATTGAAAAGTCTAACCCTTGGAGACCATGGAATAAGATCTTCTAAATCCCTCGACATCGAAAACGTTTTAGCCATGCTTTTTCCGTGGATTGGCTCGGTTTTGATAGTTTACACTGCGCAGATTAATGACTATATTCATTGATCTCAGCGTCTATGCTTGTTGGGTAACTTTATTTATGAAATGCCAATCTTTGATCCATGAAAAAACATTCAACGTTAGTTAGCGTCCGTGTCGCGTGAGATATAGACAAAGATATAAGTTCCCTACATGGAAAATGCATTTGTATGGCCTGCGTGTTGTTTCCTTATCAAAGTGTTATTATCTCAACAGTTACGTTCGCCTAATTACTCTTTCAAAAGTACTTCTGTTGTAAATTTCAATTCTAGTTATGAAGAAGTAAACAGTTTTTCCAAAACAGCTTATGGTTTGTGCGAATTAGGTCAAAATCAACATTCTTTGCATTAAAACGAATGTGGTGAAAAAGCTCTCATGTAATCATGCGATCAGAGTCAGGTGTTTTATTTGAGAAATAGTTTTCACAAAAATGAACCATGAATTATTTTTATTATATATGCATTACGTTTATTTTTGTATAAAACATTCACTTGTTGGTATTTGGAACTTACCTAATAGAACTCTTAATTGGTAAATATTTAATAAAAATTGAGTATGCTGCATACTACTTATGATAGTACACCTGAGAAATATTACTCGGATTATTGAGTAAATTAAAGGAGTAATCATTTCCTTAGACGAAGTATCCTGTTGACAGCTCCTTAATCTTTTTGGACAGGAAAGGCACGTATGAAAATATTTTTTTAAATCAATAATCAGTTGATAAATATTCACTTGGCGACGTTTGTGTATTGGTTCACCGCAGACCATTTTCCATTATTCTCGAAAAGTAAAATAATATTGGTAACAGAAGAGCGCCATAAGAAATATACTACCCAATAAATCTTCAATTCAATCTATTCAGGTGGTAATGAATTAATTACAGCCATTATTCGTTAATTTGCGAGCAGAATTAATTAACAAATCACTCCAAAGGCCAACAAATTATTTGTGAAAGACGTGTTTTGATATAATAATGTTATGCACGTTTTCCACTAATAAGCTTTAGGCTACACGTGGAAAACACATAATAGATTAATCAACATTTATTTCAATGTCAGATAATTCAATGGGTTCACTCATATCTATGAATGAACATATTTAAAAAAATCAATTAAATGGATCAACGTGGTAAATTTATGAAATATTTACGACATCAAATTATAAGTTCCAAATATACTTGTACTTTGCGTTAATTATCTAATCGTAATTCATCCAAAAATGCTTAATATCTTCTCGTCTCTTCCAAGAATCCAAGACACTGTAGGTTTCTTTTAAGCGATTTCCTCTGCGTAATAATTATCAAAGCTATATTTTATACTGTATTAATTAAGTTCAAGGGACACAGAATAATCTTATATTCATCGTTGAGTCTGGTACAAGTTACAAAGGTTTCCTGTTTGCTAAAATTATTTCCTCTAAGCTAGTGCATCCCTTTTTGAGATTTATCGTAATCTTCATATCACCTCCTCGGCTGACTCAGGCCAACCGCACTCAAGGTTAATTTATTTTGACATAAACGGCAAGACAGACGAGGATAAGCGTGTGAAACCTTAAGTGACTGCAGTCCATGCGGAAGGAAAAACAGGGCTAATACTATTTAATAAACTTCCTGTATCTTATCACCAGATTTCGTTTATTCTTTCTCTCGGGTCAGTTCGTACTGGTTGGAATCTTATGTTTGGTGGATTCCGAGTAACTGCCAATGGGATCGAATACCCTCCCCCATAGTGTGAGAGACCGTGTGTTCATTAGCGAATGCAACCAGATCTCTGGCCGTATCTCACGATTGCCCAGATCGACAGCTGCATCCCTTCCTGCACTGGGCTGTCGGTTGTTCAGATATCGGGAGGGCATGGAAAACTTGCTCGTTGTGGATGGGCAAGGATGTAAAAATCACCCGTGCATGTTAAAACTTAGAGAGGGTGAACTCAAAAAATTTCTTCGTCACGGACGGTCCGGTCCGTTTCACGATGTTTATCTGCCTGGAAATCAAGAGGCAGGAGCCGAAACTTCAGCCAGTTTTTGAGCTACTATATCAGTGAAATAGCTTTCACTGATATGAAAGCTTTCATATCAGTGAAATGGTCACTTCAATTGTCCGTAAAACCCAATTACAAAAACATACTGCACGTGCAAAGTCAAAATTTTTGTCTTACTTCGAATACGGTCGTATTTTTCGAATACGTTCGTCTTGAGCCTTGTGAAGTTGTAATATCGGTCTTTCTTTATACAGCGGCAACTCGGAGTTCGGGTGTACATAATTCTTTCTTTCCTGAGATTCGTGTCTCGGAACACGATTTTCAGTTTCACCTAATGAGAACTCAATTAATCCATTCCCAGAAATGGAAGTTTTAGAGAAGTATTAGAGAATGAGATAGTTTACTTTAATATTTAATTTCCTCAAAAAAATTCGTTCAAAAACAGCAAAAAATAATATATCTTGAAAAGAATTTTCTAAAATAGCTCGTTGACTTCTAAAAAAACAGGAATTCTGCTGTGGGTTACAAAAATATGCTGTGGATAATTTGACTAAAAGTCTTTAAAAAATCTTTTACAGTGTATCGCTTGCTCAGCAATGATATACGAGTAAAAACTACAATGACGTTGTGTATTTTTCGCAAATTAGATAGGTACAAATTATGTACGATATCTCGTATCTAACCTGTAATTAAAACATGATCTATATAAGGTTTGGTGATGAACGAACATGCATGATACAAAAATAGTTGAAGGGCGAAATGTTGAAACGGCAATTGCTTCATTGGAAGTACAAATCTTTGCAATAAACATTTAAGTAATGACATGTTTGCTTTTAATTAGTCTCTGATTCCCTGCATACCCTTATCTTGAGGTTAAGTTCTTGTCTAGAGGTCAAAACAAAATAGGGAAATAGTAAATACTTGGAAAAGTCTATATGCTGAGCAATCGGTAAGTCAAAGTAGGGCCGCATTGCAAGTTTATTTGAACTGTGTAAATGATAAAGGGCTGCAAAGGCTTCCACTGCATGTAGATCCCGAATTTTTAAATATTTTTGGTTTTCATCGTGTTCCCTGTTAATGCTGGTGATAGTTCTGCCAGCTTTCCAGCGAAAGGCTTCAGGTCGAAATGTCTACCCAATGTCGGGTGATAGGCTGGCAAAGTCATCAGTAGTGACAATAAAGGCGGTGAAAACCAGGTATATGAAACCTTCGTAAATGGCATATTGCTAAAACGCCCTTATTTTCAATTTCCCGCTATTACGCGAATTCTGAAAAGTTGGAAATAATAAATTACATTTTACGGTAGTTGGTTTCAAAGAAGCACTGCTTTTATATTTTTTAAAATAGTGTTTTTTAAAAGTAACTTTTCTGATGGCATAAGAAAACTTCGATTCCGTAATCGACAACCTAAATGAAAATTTTCCAGATAGCTTCTGTTACGTTCCTGTCCGTCATGAAGGAAGACGTGGGGTAACGAATGAGTGAATAAATCATTTCTTAAGAATTTGGACTTGAAATTAAATGTCTGTTTTTTAACGCTGGGACTGGTTCATTGATTCTTCACTTCTTTACTGGAATAGAAAACCTTCCCTCTTATTAAATTATTTTTCAGCAGAAAATAGCCGATAATCCGCAGAGCGTGATAAATATTCCTTCAAATCTAATGAACATAGTAGCGAGAAATCCATAATATTCATTGGGGTCACCCATTAGCACGGTTTAGTGAACATATTGTAACTCGCACACTTAAAGGTTTGCAATGGAAAACCTTAATTGCAGGAATGTAGGGTCTGATGATATTGCGTTTTAAAGGGAGGGTGATAGTCCAGTGGGTGGAGCGCTGGGCTAAAGACTGAAAGTCCCGGGTTCGATTCCCGAGCCTGCATCTGACCAGTTTCAGCTTCACAAGAGTCATGGTTCGGCGAATTTCTTTGAAGAGTAATGGAATGACTTAAATGTGTCACAACGTCGGAAATCACCGCATTGAATGTCAAGTATGTGTTTTAATAACAATTTGCTAACATCCTATATCAAATTGAAGTAAAACCATTGTTTGAATAGTCACCCATTATATCCCAATGGTGGTTTCAAAATCACACTTCAGTGTGGTGAAATAAAAACTGTCATAATTCACGGTTGTATTTTGTTTTCGTGCCCCCTCGGTTTTCGAGCCTCATTATCAATATTAAAAAAGTGTATGCATTCAAACAATTAATAATCAACGACATCCATATGCTAAAAGCTTACCAAGTATATATATACTCATATTGCGAAATTTTCCAAAAATTTACCGCATAAAGACATATTAAGAAAAGACTCATCAAAACTTTGATATGGAGCGTAGCTATGTGCGGCGCGGAAACGTGGTCATTGAAGCAGGAGGATAGACGTAGATTGGAGGCTTTTGAAATGTGGGTTTGGAGAAGAATGGAGAAGGTGAAATGGACAGAGTAGAAAACAAATGAGGAAGTACTTGGTATGGTGGGCCAAGAGAGGGGTTTGTTGGGAGAAATCCTATGGAGGCAGGAAGAGTGGATGAAGGGGGTATTGACCGGCAGCGGGATGTTGAAGACTGTAATTGAGGGGAGAATGTCAGGCAAACGAGGAAAGGGAAGGAACAGGATAGGGATGTTGGACGGGATGAAGGGAGGAAGAAAGTACTCAGAGATGAAGAGGGAACTGATGTAGAGTAGGATCTTCTGTTTTGCTAGGGGTCACAAATTATTTAATTAGTAGCTATGTCCATCCAAAAACCTACCTTAACTGGTAGATTACCTAATAATAATATATACATATAAATTTCTTCGAACTGGAACGCTCTTCGGCGACGCACAAATATATAAAAACACAGGCGTAGATTTTTAAAACATAGAAACACAAATAAAGGACACTCACATGTATGTCTGACGACCGTCGTCATCAGAAACGGCTCGACCGTCATCATCATTCTATTGACGACGGTCGAGCCGTCTAAACGTCGAAACCGTATATGTAAGTGTCCTTTCTTTGTTTTTCTATGTTTTAAAAGTCTACACCTGTGTTTATATATATATATACAGCTATAGCAGGGATATTGTTATTTTTTCATGAAAAATTTTCAATTCGAAGATGTTTGTTTCCTGGATCTCATAGTATGGCCATAATTCACGAGATAAAAAACTAGGGTAAGTTTCTTTTCAACTTTTGTTATGATAAAAAAAATATTGGTGGAAGGCGAGGGGCGTGATCAACCAATTAACTTCGATTTCCGCGCAAAGCTTCAAACATTTTAAAGCGAGGTTTGCATTAGATAACAGTCCATCGGGCGGTTACAAATGACTAGATCAATACTCTTTCATCGGTTGTGCACGGAAGCCGCAGTCGTCAAGGTGGTCGCGGATAATTACGATTAATAGCGACGAGATGGAATGGGGGAAAGGAAAAAATTACCATTAGGGAGGAACCAAAGCCAGATGCGGTCAATTTGGGTTGAACTTGAACGTTAATGCGAAGGTCGACCGAATGGCTTTCCCCACCTATCGACGACATTCCTTCACGAGTATGCTATGACTGCGCCATATGGGTTCTTGTCACTCGTTCGCGAAAAAAAAAATTCAAGGGAAAATTCGCACAAAGCGTAGTAAATCCAAAGCGAATTAATGGGCTCACGGCAGAAGCACTCCGGTGTTACATCACTTCGTCTTTGTGAGTCAATTAGTTTGAGTCATTTCATCGAGTATGCACTCTGTCTTCGTTAAAATGGGCCTGCGTGTTTAGTTGAAAAGAAAGGAATAATGTATTTAGACGATTACTATTCGGAAAATCCCACTGCGGTTGATTTCGTTTTCTCCATTAGTGCCAGTTGAAAAAAAAGGACTAACTTCTTTTCGACTAATTTCAATCATAAATACTGAAAATTAATCGGAAAATCTTTGTATAACAACCCTAAAGATTTTTCAAATTTGGTGGTTACTTTTCAAAACAGCAGGAGAAAATAAAGCATTTTTTTAAGTCCCATGAATTGTAAAGTTCACTTTTTTCACATAAGTACGTATAAACAACAATGAGCTAAAAGAACCGAAGTTTTTACTCGAAGGAAACATAAAAATCTAAGTTTTTATCCTCTCCTAAAGCTGGTGGGATTTCATAAGCGATATGATTTCACATTATCCCATGATACACCTATCTTATTTCCACAAAATTTATTTCCTTGTACCAATTAATACTCTTCTTAAACATAGCCATTATTATTTTGTTGGCTGAGTCCATTAGATTTCGGTGGCTAATGGAATAAACCAGGTCGAATGACGATTGGAATGGTAAGCATAAATCATAAGTCATCATATATGAAGTTGTATTTCACGCATGTAATATTATTATTATTAAGTAATCTAACGGTTAAGTTAGGTTTTGGATGGACACAACTACCTAATAAATATTTTGTGACTCCTAAGAAAAAACAAACCAGCAACCTACTCTACATCAAGTCCCTCTTCATCTCCTTGTACTTCCTTCCTCCCTTCACCCTGTCCAACATTCCTATCCTGTTCCTGCCCTTTTCTCGTTTGCCTAACATTCTCTCCTCTATTACAGTCTTCAATATCTCACTGCCGATCAATACGCTCTTAATCTATTTTTCCTGCCTCTTCATGATTTCTCCCAGCAATCCTCTCTCCTCGCCTACCATGCCTAGTCTGTACCTCGTTTGTTTTCCTTTCGGCGAAAAAATGTAATATATGGAGTTGTATATCAAATGCTTCTGAGAAGAGCGGACTCTGATGAATGAAAGAGATAGGCGAAGTTGAACACAATAACGAAATAAACTAGAAGCAGGGCAATCAGGTACTTATCTATTTACGGTCCACAAACGTAGTAGAGCACGTGTCACCAACTTATTTGCATTTTTTTTAGAATATTTCAAAAATTAAATTACTACCTTGCAAGTAAAGAAATTCATGTACTTTTGAATTTTCCTTGCCACAAAACTACAAGTAAAACTACATCCTCAGAAACTTCTGTAATAGTGATTCAACGGTTTTTCAAACTATTTTCTTCAACGTTTTCATCTGTTGCTGACGTGCTGGGGCGTCCAGAGCGAAGTTCGTTATTGACATCTTCTCGGCCATCTTGGAAGAGCTTGTTCCACTTATAAACTTTTTTTATACTCAGAGTAGACTCACCGTATGCCAGTGTCAACATTTCAAGTGTTTTGGAGCACTTTATTCCATTTTCAACGCAAAATTTGATGCAAATTCTTTGATTCATTTTTTTATAGCCGAAAAACGCCGAGCACACCAAAACTCGTCTATCATTTGTATCTGTCAATAACTAACTAAATATGCTATATTGTTGAAACTGTAAACAAATGCTTGGGATATGTGTATACACATAATGGTGAAAATTCAACTGGCTGAATGAATCACCGAATTGTCGCGACATTCACGTGTCAAAATTGTATTTTGAATGGAGGCAACAATTACCCCCACAACAATCATCCCTTGAAATCTTCGCCATGTTGGAAAATTATGTGAGCCCCGCCTTATAGTATAAATTCCTAATATAATAAATAATCATTTACTCACGATCAAGTAATATAATTCAAAAATTATAGTTTTATATTTCCATCAACTTTGTACATTAAAAAAAATATATGTGTAAAATTATATCGTGAAAGTTCTTACTATCCAATATTTCACAAACCACAAGATAAATATGAAAATAGTGTATCAACTTCCAATCTCATCGAAAATCGTTCTGTATGTGGGCATCCCGAAACACACTAGAGCGACGATAACACGGCGTGTAGCGGAAAGTAATTGGAGACATAAAAGGGTAATATAACTCGGGCATATTTGCGGTGCCGCTCGGGGTGGAGGTGTCACATATGATCGTAGAGGTCTGTCTCATGGCATTGGCGACCATGGAACCGAAATCTCGATATCGTGGACGGATCCCACCGGCGTCGCATCTTTTCATTTTTTTTGCCCCCGCCCTTTTTAAGTTCTTGACGTAAATACCAAGATCCAGATAGTATAAAGTATTCAGCCGCCATTGTTGGAACCGCTGCCACCGGTGCGAAGGTCCCGGGTTCGATTCCAGCTGTAGGATGTTGTGATGAATTATTTTTTTCGAAATTTATTTACGTTATCCAAGTTATTTTTTTCACGAAAATTACAAATATTAAAAAAAATATTTTTTTTTATTTTTACTTCGTATTTTTTTTAACATGAGTGGTATTTGACCTGGCATTCGCCAGTAGCGAAGGGAAACCCGTAAAAACCTTCACAGGCCGCCTTGAAATTCAGTTTACACGCCATCAACGCCAACTCATTCAATTTAAATGAACACTGAAAATAATTTTTAGAGCATAAACACAATTTCAGACCATTAAAAAACACACATCAATACACGGGTGACATATTTAGAAATTCCTAGTGTGTTGATAGTGACTCATATGCACCAAACACCACTCGAAACATACACATTCAGAAAGGTTAATTATTACAGGTGCCAAAACTGGTGCAATATAGTATACTAAAATTAGTTAGGTCCACCAAAACCCAGTAATCTAGTCAGTAGCCCTACTCCATTGCATTCAAACATACTCCTGAAGACTCGTATCCAAGCACACAATGTGTATCATACGATTGTTTAATACGAGGTAATGGCGATTGTCCTAAAATATGTGTCTGAGTGATTGGAAGTGTGACAGTGGTCATAATTACATGAATAATAAAACCCTTTGCAATTGAAACGTGAATAACATAACATTTACAAAATACGAAAGAGAATACAAATTCTTCTTGGACTCACCGCATTAATTTGCAGGCTCCAACGTATCGTCGGTGCGCTCGGCCTAAAATGACGCTACATCTACGATCAGTAAAGGGTCATATTGCCTATTACATAATTTCTTTTTGCACGTTCGAGGGCACAAATTAGTACATCATATGAACTTGGGTTGCATTATTATAATAATATTGAAATAATTGAATTATTCCATTCCATTATTCCAAAAATGGTGGCTTAAATATTAATGTTGCCTCGATCTAAAAAGACAGTGATGAAATAAAATTTCCAAAGAGGGAAAAGAGTGGAGATTGAAAGAAATTGGACTATTTAGAGCGATTGGAAAATATCCTTAACAAAATTTGGTATAGCTCCCATTTCTCGCTCCTAAAATTCCCCCTCCCCTTAACCTATGCTTCGGATGAAAGAGTAACATCTCCACATCTCCCACAATCTCCCTTAACCGTCGAAATATGTAACGATCTTGTTACTGCTGTAAATGCAGGAGTTCTCTCCCCCGCCTTACTTTTACCATTTCACAAAAAATCCTCTCTATGGGGATACTTTCCGCTCTGCCGCTTTCTACCCTTCCCTCCATTACACAATCCCTGTTTGACCTCAAGTCCAAACAAGTCCTCCACCTACTCTCCCCGGCCCCTCTCACATCCCCTCCCTCTAACTGAGAGCTGAATAAGTGTTGATGGATTTAAATTAGAGTCTAGTACCTGATGAAGATCGTGTACATCAAAATCCGGGTTGTTTCTATGTAAATATGATATTATCACATGGTTACAGTATTTATTATACCTTATGTTTAAGTAAATTTAATAACTGACAAGCAGTTCCATTCACGGTTTCATGGACGGTGGCGAACTCTGTTGAAGATATGGAAGGAAGGATGTCTCTTTAGTGACGATGTTGAAAATGTATTATTACCCCCATCGTACTACGGTAGGAGAGGTCATGTAAATAAAATTAGAGAGATTAACTATAGATTAGATAAATTTAAAATATCAATTTTCCCATTAGCGATAAGTAGTGAGAATAACGTTAACCAATAGCGCTATGGGGGGAGGTTAAAGCATTTTGGATCAAAATAGCTTGGCGTACAATCACCCCCCTGTCACACACACAATAGCGGTGGCTTTCAAAGAACTGTGTAATGTAAATATAACAGTGAATAAGCAGCATATGGATAGCATCTATCTAATAATAGGTTATTTTTTTAATACCGAATAATTTAATGGATAACTTCCCGACTTCTGTAAATCGATACGATATTCGACTCCATACATGCATTTATCATCTCATTCCTCTTAAAATAAGCATGGTTTAACTGGGAAATGTCTTGTCCCAACATTTATGGATCAAGAAATATACCGTTCTCTTAAGATCCCTGACACCTTCAGCAATAATAACAAATAAAGCCGATGTAAATTGCTTTGAATTCACACGACTCATTTGAAAGTTATACCGCTATGATATTTTCGGAGGATGCCCGCTCGCTGGTAGCGTTTCTCTGCGGACTATTAAATTAACTAACTGACCAAAGACGTCTTTGATAGCGTAGAAAAAAATCGCTTATTCGAGGTAAGGGAAATCACGTGGTTTGATGGATTCTTTTCTATGTAATTTCCTCATTTAACAGCCATTTTCAAGGACGAATCTATTTTTTCTTTTAAGTATGCATATTTTTTATTCAAAACATTAATGAAATTTTTAATGAAAACGCTCATCTAGGCCTCACTCAACTTCTCTCTCCTTCACTGGCCTTAGATAGAAATCGGATCCGTTGCAAACATTTCTGAAGGACGCAATTTAATGTTGCACAATTTCTGAAAGATTAAATTACGACTCGTTCGAGTCTTAACGTGTTAGGGAACTAGCTATTAACCTAATACCAGCATTTGAGTGCATCAATATATAATTGCATCTCCAGCAAGAATTATTGTTCGCGTTAAAGAAATCTTTTAGCATACCACCGAGTAATATTAAATAATTGCAGAGCTGCCACAACCTTCCTTAATAAGAACCGTAATTAAAATACTGAATGCGGTGGTTAAAATGCCTGTTAATCGCTTGGTTATTTGTTAGAAATTTAATTCAATTATTTAGTATTGTTGGTTAAAAAAATGAATTGACAAGTACGATCGCAATTCAATTGGGCGTTTGCAGCATTTAAGTGAATTGTTACATCTTCATTCTTCGTGGAGTCTGTTATGTGCATTCATTGGTTCTATTCACGCTGTTCTGGCGCCAGTGCCATTCGCTGGCAACAAATGAATGATACGTACCGTACTAAAATACGAACCCTGTTATTCGCGTAACGATTGAAATTGTGTTAGACATACCTCACTGTCATAAAAATTAATGAAATTGGATAGATTTCTTCCATGAGAACTGCCTTTTTTATTACCATTCGCTTCAAATTTATGAACTTGGTAAGAAAGGATAACTTATTAGAATTCGCACCAAAGTTTTATTCCACCAGCCAAAAGTTCGAAGGCTTCCACACTCATTATCAAGGTCACCTTGAAAAATATCTCCGTAAGCTGTCAATGCCTAGGTTGCTAAATTGAAAAAAGGGTGAATTCTGCAAAGTATTTAATTCCTGCCATAGAGATCTAAAAATTCTCCTAAATGACTCATGAAACGTAAAAGCAAAATTTATTGAAGTTTTATTAATTAATAAATTAATACAAAATTATTAAATTTGAATCGCTGGAGTGATTAATGTGGTTTTTTTAAATCTGCATATGTAGAAACTGTCCAGGAATATTCAGCAAGCATCGGGTTTTTTTAATTTTCATTATGAATGCAGGCCTTGGAGGGGAGTTGATCTAGGGCAGTCACATATGACGTACGAGGGGGCCAACGGGCTGTCGGGTCAAGCGTACGGAACAGAAGAAGGGACCCCAGGAATACGGCCGCAGTTTTTTTGAAGTTGGATCGAAATAGGAGGGTAAAAACTAGAGTAGGCGGAACAGCATACCTATCTCCGAAGTGTTCAAGACACAGGTGGTCAAAGTAGTAGATAAATAGATAGATAAATAGTCGTCTTTATTTTCGGGCGGGATTGAGACCATGGTGTCTCTTCTACCACCTTACCCTTACGTAGTATGGGCATAAGGAGAAGAATTGCGTTAGGCTAAGAAGCTTTCACGACGAGGAGGGAATTGATGACACGGACGTTGAGTAGGGATGTTATGTATAGTATCGTCAAAACTTTTATATGGTACGCCGCGGAAACATAGGCATTCAAAAAGGAAGATAGGAGTTGATTTGAGGCTTTAGAGATGTGGATGCGGAGAAGGATGGAGAAGGTAAAGTGGACCGAAAGGAAAATAAATGAGGAACTGCTAGGTATGCAGGACGAGGAGAGGGGTTTATTGGGAGAAATCTTAAGGAGGCAGGAAAAATGGATGCAGATAATTTTGATTGGCAATAAGATGTCGAAGGCTGTGGTAGAGGGGAGAATGTTTGCCAAATGAGGAAAGGATAGGAATAAATAAAGAAGAATAGGAGTGTTGGACGGGTTTACGGGAGGAAGGAAGTACATAGAGTTGAAGAGGGACTTGTTGTAGAGTAGGATGTGGGTTGTGTTCTGTTGAGAGAGACATAGGAATTTTAGCTGTACCGTTTGCAGCATGTGTTCATGCAAAAACCTACATTACCGGTAGATTAATTACCCGTAATAATAATCTATCATTTAGCATGAATAATAGAAATACAATGGGTAGAGCGCCAAGCTTCTGACCAAGAGTCCGGGTAAGATTTCGCGTTACTCTCTGGGTAACCTCACCGTCCACTCAAGCTGGGTGATTTTTCGACTGCCGTACTTTTCCGGCAAATCATATGTGGCACAGGAAAAGGAACTGGCGAATACTCTTGACGTTTGAATTTCAGACGCCGCATAGGGTTTAGTATTATGTGGGCTCACCTACTGAACCAACCTTATGTTTAATAGTTGTGGCGGTGGTTATTCAATGCTAAATCTCCTCCTTTATTTGTCAAAACCTTTTCCGAGAGTACTTGTGTAGGACTTTTGTAGTAATGATTGACCTACCGTGCGTTGAACCTGCTCCATCTGGCGAATGAAAGTTTCCTTTGGTTGATTCGAACTGCTAGACTATCAATCCAAATGGTCGTTGACGAGTGCAAGATGGCAACGTTCTCTTAACGTTTAAATGGTATCCGCCAAAACTAAGTTTAACTAAACGATCTTATTTGCCTTTCGCAGGCCCAGGATCGAGACCCGCACACCCGTGAGCCCCAAAGATGTGTAAGTCCCTACCTTTGAGCAGAGGCCAGGGACAGGCACAACGGGAGGGTTAGGAGCAGTCTGGGAACAGTCGTTTTTCCTCTAGTCTCTAGGAGTCGAGAAGCCTTCAAAGTGGGGCAGGAATTCGACCGTATGGTCTCCAGACCGAAGTCGGTCTCCGAACCAAAGTGAGGGGTGATTGGCTAGACATGGACGGATCGGAGCTGTCCGTGGAGGTGGTGACGGAGCAGGGGCTCTCCGAGAGGGATGAGGACCTGGCCAAGGCAGAGATGGCCACGCTGGCCGTCATGATGGCCGTGACGGTGGTTGGCAACGGGGCGGTGCTGGTGGCGCTGTGGGCGCGGCCCTCGCCCAGAAGGGGTCTCTCTCGCTTGCATCTCCTGGTGCTGCACCTGTGCACCGCGGATCTCATCACGGCCGCCTTCACCATGCTGCCGCAGATGGCGTGGGAGGCAACTTACAGGTTCGCTCGGGAGGCTGCACCGCTGTGCAAGCCTCTAAAGGTGAGCTGTTTGTTTTTATTAATCATCGCCATGTATCCAATGACAGTGTCACTAGAAAACAGTTGTTGTCAGAGCGCAACTAAGTTTTGGCACCGTCAGAGTTTCCTAAAAAAAGTACGAAGTTCACGAATTTGGAGGTGTTAGCTGCTTCCATGCGCACCCCGTCCTGGGAACAGAATGCTCTTTCGCCTACTTGAAGTTGTTGCTCGGTCTCATATGTGTGTCAGAGGAACTAGTCAATGGGAGTTTCTAGTAAGGCTGGGAATTCCTAATGCGAGAAGTGAATGACTACGTTACCTGGAGATGATTCAAGGGTTTCTCATATGACACTTCTGCTGTTCGCTTGTCCTAGTCTCCCCTTAAGCTAAGTTGTCATGCATTCAGTGTATATACACAGCATATTAGAATCATAATATATCAGCAGGTTACACAAGAAGATAAAGCAACTTGAACTAAACCTAAGACAAAAATTACTTTGTAAATTTTTATGAGAGGGCTCATTGGAACAGGAATGAAAAGGGAAAATCTGGAGCTGGTGGAGCGGTTTACCTTATCTTGGAGGTATTTTGAACCAAGATGTTCAAAGTATTAGAGACGTAAGAGAAATAATTGCGTTGGGCAATGAATCTTTCGTAAGTATGAGGGAATTGATAAAGGGACATAGAATTAGGATGTTAACAAATGACTCTGGAAAAGAATTCGATATGGGTCGTAATTTTGCACGGCGCGGTAACAAGGTTGAATTTGAAGCAATGTGATAGTCGTAGATTGGAGGATCTTGAGATGTGGGGTTGCTGAAGGATGGAGAGGGTAAAATTTACGGGAAGGAAAACAAATGAGGAGGTTTTAGTCATGGTGAGGAAGGAAAATGGATTGTTTGGAGAAATGCAAAGGAAGCAGAAAAGATGAATACAGAGTATTTTATTTGGGGATGGATAGTTGCAGGCTGTAATTTATGGGGGGGGGACATTAGACAAGCGAGACATGGGAGGGGGTTGGATAGGAGTGTTGGGCAGAATGAAGTGAGGAAGGAATTATGCACTACTGAATAAGGGTTTGTAATAGTGCGGGGTGTCGAGTTGTGTACTGCCAAATGAAGCTAACTAACATAGCGGTTTTCGGCCCACGTATATCCAAAACTTACCTTGAACGGTAGAATACCAATTTACAATATACCTATCGGAACATCCTGTTGCCATTTTCGGATGGAACTCCACTCTTGATTGATGGAATGCGACAATGAGCATAGAAATTGAAATGGACCAAAAGGAGCATAGAGTAATTAATGGAGTATACCTGTTCTATTTTATGATTATTCAAATTTTATTTATGCTAAACCTCCATGTCCAAGCGGATCTCAGTTCTTTCACTATTTGGACTTGTTTTTAGAGCTCGATTGAGAATAACAAATTATCTTAGCATGTAACTATTCCAATTCCATTCCTCCACTGAAAGTACATCTGTTCTTAGGTCCTTCAGCTGTTGGGGCCTTACCTCAGTTCCTACCTTCTGGTGGCAATGGCACTGGACAGACACCGCGCTGTCTGCAGGCCACTGTCTACGAGGGTGCTGGTTCCACGATCGCCGCGTCGCCTGGTGGCCATCGCGTGGGCGCTGTCCATCCTCTTCTCTCTCCCCCAAGCCGTTGTTTTCTCGTACAGGAGAGCCACGGAGACGGAGTGGGATTGCTGGGCCACCTTCGACCCCCCGTGGACTCAGAAGGCGTACGTCACGTGGTAAGACTCCGAAATCAAACTCATTTGGATCCGGCTATTTAATACGAATCAAATGAATTGGCTAATTTGATGCTTTTGCGATGTAAAGCAGCTTGAAACAGCATCATCGTGAGATAATAAATGCACATGAAATATGACTTGCAGTTGATTATGGTGGAAATATGATAATATCACTGGAATATGATAAACTGTGATTGTCAGTACATTTGTAGAAGTTTTCATATTTAACTATAGAAGTGAAAAAATCGACGCCTTAAAGAAAAAATAACGTTAAGTGTATTTTTGGGGTTTTATTTATTCGCATATCACAGTTCATGGAGTATTTTTCCTTGGAGTCATACGAGGATGTATAAGATATACAAGGTTTGTATAAAAAGTATCAGTAACAATTTTTTCCTGACTTGTGCGTGAAGTGCTGAATTCAGAGGGTCGACCAAGTGTCCGCATAGTCACAGATCATGTTAGCATTGAGAGCATGACAGCGCACACCATTGCCACTGAAAATTTTGAGATGCGAAAGATCAGCACTCAGCTCGTCCCGAAGGTCTTGACGGACGACAAAGAGTATAGTCGAGTGTCTGCTTGCGAAAGCCTTCTGCAACGTATTGAAGAAGACCCCAAAACCCCCTTACTATCCCGATTTGGCCCCAGCAGACTATTTCCTATTCTCAAAAGTGAAATCCTCCCTCAAATAACACCATCATGGTGCCGACAAAGAAGCTTGCACGCGTACCCTTAAGGACATTCCTGAATCTGCCAACCAGGTAGCCTTTAAGTCGTGGAAAAGCCGCCGCCAAAAGTGTGTCGACGCTGAAGGGATGTACTTAGAAGAATTTCGAGGCACTGTTGCCATATCTGAAATAAATCTAGTTTTCCTACACTTTTCCGGTACTTTCAATAAAAACCATGTAGTTCATACTCAGATATCGCGGTTCATCAATTGTAAGGAATAATCAATTTATTCTGAATTAAGCTCTTTTTAAAGAGATATTTCTGAAAATCTTCAATCATCGAATTTCTAATGTATTTTCAGTCCTATTTGATACCCTATGAGGTCAATAATAGAGAGGAACATAGGTACAATCAGGATATACATATTTGTTTATTTTGTAGGTGTCAAGAAGACGTTCGATAGATTGAATGGGATAGAATTAATGAATTTATTACAGAAAATAGGAGTAAATAGGAGAGTAAGGAGACATCAGCAACCTGTGTCTAAGGCTGTTCTGGTGAAAGTGGCGGATGGAGAGTTGTGATGATCTAGGTTAGGAAGATGAGTAATACAGGGGTGCCCATTATCATCTGTGCTTCTCAACGTATCTGTGGAGGAAAAGGTTAAAGAAATATGGGAAAAACTGGAGATAAGGAAGAAAATCGGCGGATAATCCATGAAATCAGTAAGGTTTGCGGATGATCAAGCTTTATTTTGTCAGTAAGCAAATGGATTGCAAGCATTACTGAACGCGTTGGAAAGTCAGTTCAATAGGTATGGAATGAGAATTAATGTAGACAAAACTAAGGTTATGCAGTTTTCTAGAAACATGAAGGGTGAGTTAAATATTAAAATAGGAGGTCATAAATTGGAGCAGATGGAAGTCTACCTTTCTCGGAAGTGTTTAGCGCCAAAATGGTGAAAGTAGTAGAGACATTCCGGAGAAGAATTGCGTTAGGAAAAGAAGCTACCACGAGGAGGGAATCGATGACAAGGAAATTAAAATGAGGTCAACAAAAGATAAGTTGAAACTTTGATATGGAGCGGCGCGGAAATATGGACATTGAGTCAAGGTGATTTGCGTAAGTCGGAGGCTTTTGAAATGTGGTTGTGGAGAAGGATGGAAAACGTTGATGCGCTCAGAAATGAAAACTAGTGCTAGATATGGTGCAGAGGACTGTGGGGAGAAATTTTAGGGAGGCAGAAAATTTGAATGACTACGGGATGTTGAAGTATGTGCTAAAAGGTATATTATTTGGCGAGGGACGAAGCGGTTGGAAAAGGATAAATATGTTGGTCGGAATGAAGGTAGGTACGAAATATTGCGGAGTTGAAAAATGACTTATTGTGTGTTATGCTTTGCTTTGTTAGGAGAAGCAGAAAAATGTGTCGATGTTCAGTCTATATTCCATTCAAAACCTACATTAAATAGTAAATACCAAATAATAGTTGTTGATACAAATATCAGGATTTGGAGCAATATACGTATCAATGTAAAATATATCACCAAGATAATAGGTACCAACATTTTCGTATTCAATTTATGAATTGTTAAGGAGAGATTATACAAACATGAACTTTTCGAAACACAAATATTTTGCTCTTAATTTTGGAGCAGTGTGAATATGTGAAGAAAAAGGGTAATGCACAGGAAGGAAAACCAACGAGGAGCAAAGCACTTGGCATGGTGGAAGATATTGGTGTAACCTGGGTACTAACAGTGGAACAATGTTATTTTGGAATTCAGTGGTAAAATATTTCTACGAATGTTAATGCATTGTACCCAATCCCTGCGGAGACGCGAACGCTAAGGATATGTTCTTTTTTTCTCTAGGTACAGCGTCTCAGCGTTCGCGGTGCCCCTGTTGCTTCTCCTCTACGCTTATGTGGGCATCTGCCGCGTCCTCCGTAGGAACCACCGGGAGAAGACGAGACCCCGTGAGTTGAGGGACGACCTCCCCAGCGGGGCTCCACCCAGGACCCACTCAGTGCGCACCATCTCTCGCGCCAAGATCCGAACCCTTCGGCTGACCGTGGTGGCCGTCGCCTGCTACGTCCTCTGCTCCTGCCCCTTCGTGCTCTCGCAGCTCTGGGCCACGTGGTACCCGGGGGCGGTGGAGTCTTCCTTCTGGAGGGGTAGGTTATTGATGAGATTGGCTAGCTTCTTGTGATGTATGGCAGGGGGGCGTGGTCAAACGATAAAGCAAGTGAGAATTACGCACATGCGAAGATTAGATCACCAAATCAAAAAAAAATAGCGTTTGAAAGTAGATTATTCAATTTTTCTAAGTTTTGCTTTCTAATAACATTTCAATATGTGCCAATGTACTTTCAATTCTTAGAATAGAAATAAAGGGCGGTAGAGCTATTAAATACGAAACTTACATGTTTTGTAAAGTTCCTAAGATTCTTTTAAAAAACTCGAGCTTGATCCTTTTTACCTGGGTAATCCTCCGTTTAGTTTAATTACCTTCTTGTCTAAAATTTACCATTTTTTAATTAAAAAATAATTAAATTTTGATTTAATGATAAGTTTTATATGTTAATGGTATATAACATCAGCGTCGTACAAATTGTTCAAAACTTTAATCTCGAGAATCCAATATTGTCTAAATATCGAAGTACCCGAGATTACACGAATTACCCTGATGCCTTAGTCTCATCAGTCAGTGGCCATCGTCTTATACGTACTTCTATTTCCTCCCGTTGAATTTCAAGGAGCCGCTTTCACCATCCTGAGCCTCTTGCCGTGTCTCAATAGCTGCGTCAACCCCTGGATTTACATGGCCTTCAACGAAGAGATCTGGATAGCTCTGAAAGAGAGGGTTCCGGGCAGAATCAGGGCCGCTGCGTGGCCCATTTTCGGCCCTTACACCGGAAAGTGGTCCTTCCATAACCACGACGTCCCGTCCAACACCAGTTCCTCCCGAACCCGGTCCTCCAGCGGGTCCCCTCAGCCAGAGGCGAAGGCCATCTTGGGGACGCCAAACGAAGAAGATGAGGGTGAATGTGACGTAAAAGGGAAGGAGGGCGAGCGGCGTTCACAAAAGGACGCTGAGATCAAGAGAGTTACGAACGAGTCGGTGGTGTGTGTTGACGTGAAATCCTACCCTTCCAAGAATTAAGCAAAACAATGGACAGCGCCATGTCGCACAACTAAAGGGAAAACTGTCGCGCAGTGGCCATGATGGTCCGACAATAATGTGCCGTGCGATGGTGTATTGCACACGCGATAGTTTATTTCACTCATCTTGTGAACTGTTATGAGAAGTAAGCGTGAAAGAGGAACACTAATGGTACACTCGTAAGATGAATTTCATACCCAGTATTCTTCTTTCATTCAAAATCCTATTAATTTTAATTCGTCTTTTTTGATCATGTCCAACCAATCCAACATGGTCTATAATGCATTCGCGAAAGTTGTACCTTGTGTGCCACCTGCAATATAACTGACTTAATGATGATAGCCTTCGAATCTGTGATTATTTTCTGCTGACTATAAGTGTAATGGGACGTGGGCGAGAATGGGTAATTTACACTGTAGGGAATACGTGGTGGACATGTTATCTTAAGGACAGAGAAGTTAAGGTTTCAAATATTCTGCTTCGTATCTTTATTTAACCGATAAAAGTTGCAGCATTTGTTACAATAATTTATGCCCCAAGAAACCGAGAACAAATTCTATTCAGGAGTTGGGCGACTTTTCCAATGTTACTGAAAAGTGGAAATCAAGAACAGGTGTGGGGGAGAATAGGCATGTGTTTTGGTCCGTGTGAAGGGAATTCATGAGGAAGGCTGAAGTGAGAAGCTGGGAACAAGCAAAGGAGTTAACATTGGCCAGCCTAAATTAATAATGTCTGTTCTTCGGTACTATTACCGAAGAATTATTTAATATCTTCCTGTTATTATTCCAACCATGGGCTATAATTATTTTCTCAACTCATGCTGAAGAATTATTAATACCAAAGCGTAATTAATTAAGCGTAAGTAATTTTGTCGTATTTATAAAGACTCCCATCCTACTACTGCAGACCAGAATTATCGCGTAAATCTAAATGAGCAATCAAACGTGGACTCAAAATTTCAGGTGGTTATAGTTTTTCATCAATACACCATCTTTAAATGTTTTTAAGTACGATTTAAAGGAAGAAACGCATAATGAAAGTTCAAAATTTCATAATGACAAATAATTACCCTGGCCAACACGAGTGTCAGCCATTGGACGAAATTTAAGTCGTCAAAATACATCCGGAACGGAGAAAATCATTCCTTCCCAACGCTGAACAATGCCTTTTATTTTTAATTTCGATCGCAAATCAACGTTCTCAGCCTGTTGTATCGATTGAGATCATTTATGAATAAAATTGACTCCTGTGTATCAAGGCAATGTACTCCAAAGGTTGGAAAGCTTTAAGTGTATTTCAGTGAATCGGTGATTGTAAATAATTTTTCTTTTCTACGAGAGTATCTGTGTTTACGTCGTAATTTATTTCACTCATCGTCGTAGAACCTTTTAGTACGTGTTAAATGTTTTCGAAACGATTTGCCTTTTAATAGGTTTTGTGATTGAAACGAGAGAATCTCGAGTGTGAATGTGAAACTCAAGTGTGAAAGTGGCTGTTTCCATATCCATACATTCCGTCCTTTAAAGTGCGTGTAATAGCGAAAAAAATGAGGTGATTCTGTGGTATTGGTGACATTCTGGTGGCGTTTCCTTGGATACCCGTGGTGCTTCATTCAAGTGAATCGATTGAATGGTGTGTTGGCACCAATTGCAAATCGAACAAAAGTGTCGTTAAGTATCTAAGTGCTAAAAAAGCGGGAGGGCATTCTCAACTTTGTATTTTTTTCTCCGATCGACCTGAAAAAAATCATTTGGGAACCTATTTGGGGCATTATTAGGTACACGTCATTGGCTGTTATAAACATACATTAGACATTAAAGCTTTTGCGATTTTTGTAAATAAACGTGTAAAAATAAATTTGTGCCTGATTTTTTTATTTCAACAAACGATTTGTTGAATAATATATAGATATCTTGGCTGATGGAGTTCAAATTGAGGAGATGGTTGTGGGCATTCACTCCTAACAAAGGGTGTGATTTTTCTCCAAAATTAAATGTGGAACCACCAGGGGTAGATGGAAAACAAATGGATACACCTAACCTTATCGTATGAATTGCAAACGACATATGGTTAATTATGAGTCGAGATTTACCTCCTCCTATCACGTCCTCTGATTAATGGCTGATCATTGGTTGGCTGATTTATTTGGCTTCTATTTTTTTTTGAACGATCAGTATCTCCATAATGAAGACAAGCGTGATGAATCGCCATTGGTGGTTAACTTTCATCGTCATTGGTACTCTATTCATTAAAGGTAGGTGTTGGATGTTTCCTAACAAGTATTTTGTCTTATACCCCGCGTGCACTTCCTCTCGTTTGCCTTGCATTATTCACTCCAGTTCTTTTTCTTTATACCGGCTTTCATTCCGGGAATAAAGCCTATGATATTCCATCCAATTCCACATAAACGTTAACGTTTTCCCTTCTATCACTTCCTGGTCAACAGCCCTGTCTCTCTATATTACTCCTGCGCCCACATTTTGTTTCTTGAAGGATAAGTCTGTGCCAAGAACCACGATGTGGTTCTTGGCACAGACTTATCCTTATTATTACTCAATCATTACCCAATTCCATGTTGGTACCCTATTTTTCATTTTCTTCTCTCATCCGAAGCTTATTTTGGTATTTTTCATTTCTATTTTTTCCTCTGTGGCTTTTGCTATCCCTTTTATAAGTTCTACTCTTATTTCCTTGAAATTTTCCATCCCTGCATCGTCAATTTGTTTTTTGTTGAGCATTTGTCGGTTCACCCTCCATTTTAACGTTATTCGGGGATCAGCCCTCCACTTTTCACTCTGCTATACCATACGAGGGTGGTTCAATAAGTACCCGTGTTTGACGACAAAGGGCGTTCCTGAGGGAAGTTTATGTTGTCATCGTGTGCTGCCATCTATAAAACGACGGCGAAACCAATTTCAGACTGTTTTAAAGATTAGTTTGGATTTGGCAGCCATTCGGGAGAGATGTGTTTCGTGATTTTTCGCTAAGATGGAAAAAGAGCAGGATCGTTCGGTAATTCGCTTTTTCTTTTTGGATGGGAAGAAATGCAAGGAGATAAAATCCAAGTTGGATGCTGTTTATGGGGACACTTGACCATCTATGACCACAGTTAAATATTGGTTCAGCGAATTTAAACGTGGGGGAACATCCGTTATTAATGAGGAGCGACCAGGACTCCCGGCAGACGTGGTTACCGAGGAAATCATTCAAAAAGTACACACCATGATACTCGCTGATCGACGAACGAAAGTGCCCGAAGTAGCAGAGGCCGTGGGTGTGTCGACCGGAACAGCAATTAATATTTTACTTGATAAGTTGGCGATGAAAAATAGTCGGCCCGATGGGTGCCGCGATTGCTTACAATTACCGCGCCGCGATTGTCCGCCGCGATCTAGCTCCCTGCGACTTTTTCTTATTCCCTAACATGACGAAATGGCTCGAGGGAAAAAATTTAGCTCAAACGAGGAAATTATCGCCGAGACGGAGGCGTATTTTGGAGAGTTCGATAAATCCTATTTTTGGAGGGGTTAAAAAAATGGCCGGAACGTTGGGAGAAGAGCATCTTTTTAAAAGGGGACTATGTTGAAAAATAAAAAAAATGTTTTCTTCATTTCTAACACGGGTACTTATTGAACCACCCTCGTATATCCTATTCGAGTTTCATATTGTCCTTCCTGTCACCTAACTTTATGACCCTGCACCTGACCCGAAGAAGCTCTGAGCTTTTGACACTGGCACTTGATCCCAAATATAGGACAATACCAAACAAGGACCTACAGGAAAAACACTGGTTTGAACAGACAGATTTGCCTACAGGACAAATCTGTCTGTCCAAACCAGTATTTTTCATTTGTTATAACGTCTGTTTAAACCAGTTGTTAGTTAATGAAATTAAGAATACAAAGTAACTTTCCACTGTCCTTCATAGCTAGGAAGTTTAAATCCTTTGTCGATGTGGACTTCCCTAAAAGTGGGTTCTATAAAAAAAATAAAAAAAGGACAGTGGAAAGTTACTTTGTATTCTTAATTTCATTAAAATGAATTTCCACAAGGTTGAGCCAGAAACAATTGAACAGTTGTTAGTTACTATAAAACTTACTTCTACAGTAAACGATTTTTTTCCCTCCGTGATTATTACTAGGATTTTGTTTAAAAATGCCGTCGAGTCCGTGCCTTCCCTTCTCCCGCATACAATAACCAGTTGGTCGAGCCCCACATATTGTCACGGGTAAGTAATTGAGGCGGTTTCCTGTTGCCTTCCTCAATAGCGTTTTTAACGTGAAACCATTACCCAAATGGCCGTCTTGCTGGGATCAGACGTCTTTTGCACCCGCCTCACTGAGTTAGATCACACTCAGTGATGTGATACAGCTGGAACAATATTTTAGTCTATGGGAGATCATGGATTTTTTTCACTTTATAATAAAATTTGTATAATCAACCTGGCATATTTTGAGGTGAACAGTTTAGGTTAACAAGTTATTTCATCTAAGAAACTGCGGGAGATGCCTCAACAGTAACTTTTAATAGAGTCATCCGCCAATATGCATTTCAATGCAACAATTTCAGAGTGTATAAATCATTTGCCTTGACCGGGATAAGCGATAATCCCGGTCAAGGTGAAGCGAAGCTATCCCGGTCGAGGCAATCGATTTTTACACTCTGAAATTGTTGCATTATTTCATCTGGTTTTGGATGCATGGAAAATAACTTGATCTTTGGTTCCGTCTGAAATAATAGCAATTTTCCATTATATAATTTTCTTTTCGACCCGAGTCATGAGTTCTAATGATGAAGAGTGACTCAGAAACAGATCGAAATAAATGCTGTTCCAGGGCAAAATTGTAACTGTCTATTATATAAAACAGTAGCATGTCTCATTTCAATCATATCACACCTGATTCTTCGGAATAACTACCAATCTTCTGCTCTAAAACTTCTCAAATATGCGTTTACTATTGTATTCCACAACCGAGACATTAGTGTCGATTCCAGATTTCACCATATGATATTTGATAGTCTAAAATCCTTACTTTAGCCTTGTTTGAGTCGAAAATCCAGTTCATTACGTAGCAGAAGTCATTTGAGACACTGGTATTAATCCAACGAATGATGGCGTCGCGTTTTTCTATTCTCTTCTTTCTCAAACTTGCAGTTTGAGTCGTCCGAAACCCAGTCATTTACGTACTACTAGCACGATGACCGGCTAAATAGTTCGTAAAAATCGACAGTTTTTGATTGAATAAATTTATCTTGATGCATAAATAAGCACATAACTATTAAATTTAAACCGATTGCCCGCTTCCCTTTTTAAAACGTTCTCACACTCCTATGTGCGTATATTAAAACTTTCACGGAGCCAAGACTAGGATGATATGATCGTTCAATCAGGAAATAATACGATTTCATTCAGAATATTGTACTCTCGGTATTTTTACTATGGAAAAAGTTACCGAAGGTAAATACAACAAATTGAATGTTTACCTTTAATATTTGAACGTCGACCAATTGAATATTTCCTCAAGAAACTAATTCAGTAACAAGGAAACGATTCTTTAAAAAATATATACGGAGTTTACTTTTTGATATCTTCGAAATAATGAAATGAATTGGCGGAGAAATAATTGGAGAGTCAACTTCGAAGAATGGGTGGATGTAGAAACGTACTGAGAACATTTGGAAGAAGAAGAGGGAAAATAATTGGACGCATATTGAGGCTCGATATCTTACTGAAGAATAGAATTGAAGAAGCCAATGGAAGGGGAAATTAAAGAAGAAAGGCCAAGGATAAATTACGAGAATCAGGCAATCGAAGTCGTATATGCAAGGAGATATGAAGGAATGAAGACTGGTAAGTAACAGGATATATTCGTAGAATGAAGAGCTACTACGAGTATCCACGAGTTCATAACTTATGATAATGGACACTTGTGCCTAGTATTTCAACCCCTGCTAGCGTCAGCCTTTGTCTCAGTCAGCCTTGGTATTGATTTTTGAAGATCCGTTGCCAATCTCGAAACAGGGTTTAATATAAATTTATTTGAACTGTTTTGAAATCGCACCACGCAATCCAATTGAATTGTATATCATAAATAATTTTCCAGTCATGATAAGAAGGCATGAAATAAATGCATGAAATTGTTTCCCAGTGAACAATTTAATTCAAAATTTTTTTGAAATGATTTAATTTTTTAATTCTACAATATTAATTTAATTGGAATGCGGTGTACTCGCGCTAAACAATCTAACTTAATTAGATAAAATAAACAACTTCATAAGGTGTGAAAGAAATTAATGAAAATACATCATAACAAAAGCAATAAAATGGGGGTATCGTAAAATTTCCCTGAGAGGAAAAGGAAATTTTGTCCGACAAAATACGTAGGTAGGAGTGATAATAGTAGTAATATTAGCAGGTAAGGATTCAGGATATCCGAAGCTGACTCACAGCTCCTTCTTTAGCGTCCTCATTCCATTTACCTCTGTGCCCATCTTCAATCGTCATGATAGTTAAAGATAAGGTCTGGGGGACGGAGTAACAGAACAAGATTTTTATTCAGGTAAGAATAAGTCTGGTATGTATTCACCCGCTTTCATACACCTAAGCAGCTTACAAGCTTGCAGGGTACTAAAAAATACTAAATACTAATACAAAAGAACAGGAGAGCAAACACCTCCTAGTCGGCTACAATACAAGCCTCCTAGGATGGATGTGTTCAGGGGAAGGGTAGAACTTCAGCAGTAGGGAAGAGTACTCGGGGAAAAATGTTTGGGTTAGGATCCCATGGTGCGAGGGCATGGTCATAGGGAATTTCCTTTAGTGAGCTGTAGAAGAGGGACACCAATACAGCGGACGGCTTAAGATAAGTTCTCAATACAAATATAGACTGTGAAGATGAGGGGTGAATCATTAAGATGTTGGTAAGCGTCGGTGACCTGTACTTGACACCAACATACCCACATGAAGAGGTCGTTTCCCCAAGACATGAAAATTGAAAGTTTCCATAATTCAAATGGCATGACTCTGTAATAGGTTTGTTATCTTCTACACCATAACTCTAGATGTTGAGACTTATATGCAAGTTATATTGCTCGTAATTTAAAATGACTCTTCATCCTGAAAGCAAAGAGACTTTTAGAAAAATGCTTCAGAAAAGTCTGAGAGGTTTTCAAGGGAGATTGAATTTGGCACCATGATATTTATTGTAGATCGGGTCGCCAGGGGTAAGGAAACGGCCGGGAAAGTTTTTTTAATGGAATAGTTCATTTTTTTATCGCAGGATAGGATAGGGCAGTTCATTTTGAGTAAAAATTATTAAGATACCAGTGCTCAAAATTTAATAGTCACGGAGATATTTTAGTAAAAACTTCCTCTTGGTCATTGCAGTGCAGTAGAAAGGGGCAAGAGATATCCTTGATCGTAAACAAGCAAATCCTTATTCGTTAACAAGCAAATCTCTCCTTTACCCCAAATTTGAACTCTGGAACAGGAAAGTTTCTTCCCGTGTTACTCGCTCGAAACGCACTTTTTTTATTTTTGCTCATCGTTCAAGATACCTCGTTGACTAGCTCATAGCAAGCATGCTTAACTCCCACATCACCCCAAATGTTTTGCATAGAATCATAGAGAAGAGAGGAGTGAAAATACCATTGTTCTTGCCATCCTTAAAGCGACATCGCAGGACGAACGCCTTTCTGTTGCCTCCCATCATTGTTCCTACACCTTCACCCCATTCCTAAGAAATGTTCAGTTGAAAGTATTCTCTAAAATCTTGATGAATATTACTAATCCGTCCCAACTGAAGTTTCTCGTCTTGTTCACTGGGACACACTCAGTTTCCTTCGCTATTATTATTCGAGTTATATCCTCTCCAAATTCTTCCTCGCTTTGACTTCACTATTCCTCAGATGATCAGTGAATCAGTAAGAATTATAAATTCCTGTGAATTTACCTGGTTAAACTTTTGCAAATGTAACATCTCATTAGAAAAATGAGTTAATAAAAAAGCAGTTTTTAAAACAGTTCAATGATTTGGGCTATTCAGGGAGAACGTTTTGTTTACGTATTTTTCTGAACGCCAAAGGAATAAGATCATGGTAATCATTATAAGAAGGATTAAATAAGAAAAATTTAAATTTTGTAATTTTTTAAAGGTTTTATAGACTATGGTACCCATCCTCTAAATTTTTAGGGAGGATGTTTCATTCCCGTTTACTTTTTATCGCTTTCCTATTTCGCGCCAGGGCTATTGATACCGATGTTTCCCAATATCTCCGAAGGTGGCAAACTTGGCGGTAATTGATGGAGCGCTTTTAAGCCATCTGATACAGAAGTTAGAACTACGAAGTCCTCAAAAGCCTTATTTTTGTTATGCGCACAGGGTATTGTTATTTATGGTGCCGACTCATTTCAATTCTTAAGTTCTTCTAGAATTTACTTTTATGATTTTTTTTTTATTTTAACTGCTCTCTATGAACTTTTGAAGATGTCTGTAGAAAGCGAGAAGGACGAGATTGACCTTTAACTAACAAAGGCATATCTCGTGGCGATGGCTGGTAAAAATTTGAAGTGAATTGAAAATGTCAATTTTAGAATTTGACGCTATGATTTCTGGACGGAAGTAATTCAGCAATTTTAGGACTCATCCTGTGGTATGTCTTCATAAACTATTACATTAAATATGCTTGGTCTGAGAATGATCTCAAAATTAAGATTGCATCTACTTCGCATATTACAATACATTTCACTTGCGATCACAAATGTATCAGTACCTTATAATTGAGTGTATTAAAGCTATAAACAGCACCTTTTTCCACACTAGTAATAACAAAATGGTTGGGAGAAGCAAGACAGTATCGTTTAAGGGGCAAGACTACAAACAGTTGAGAGACAAAAACGGGGAACTTGGGACTCTATTTACCGATCCTATTTTCCCTCCTACCCTTTTGAGTGTATTTAGAAATAAGTCTCCCATCGGCAACATTGTCTGGAAAAGACCTCAGGTGAAATAATGAAAATAATTTGGCAAAAATACATCGCTTAAAAATCCCTAATAAGTTAATAACAGCGTTTTTTTCAGGAGGTATGTGAAGAACCAACAATGCTCGTAGAAAATGCACATTTAAACATCATTCCAGGAAAAATTGGGAAACCTTGGTTTGTCACCGCTTGTTACGCTCTATCCAACGCTCAGGAGTTATGGAACAAGGTATAATCACAATACCAATTGTTGATAGACAGCAATGAATGATCAGATTTGTATCCCTGCATCTATGCTTTGTGTACAGTAATACTCCCGCATTTTCATGAGTATGGTATGCAATGAATCGCTGCTCATCATAGCTTTAAAGTATGAAAATAAATCACTGGTATTTTTTTGTCATTTACTACATGATGAAAAGTAGTTTCTAGATTAGAAAATAAGGAACAATGGAAAGATTACATAGGTAATGCTTCCATTTGTTTTGCTCTTGTAAGCATTAGGCCTGTTCTGCGAGGTTCATAACGCTGCAAATGTATGGAATCCGTTTGTTGGCACTTAATATTTCTGCAGTATTATTTCAATTGGAGCCACTCATTGAACAAGAATCTGTGGTTCTCTTGTGATTTACGTTTGAAATGCAATAATTTTTTGACTTTAAATTTTCTGAATTTTATCTATGTGGCAGTTTCTTGGACATGATTTCAGTCTGCATTTCATCAAATCAACATTTTGATGACTTATGCTGCTCATTTAGTCATGATAAATTTGATCGTAATATTCAGTTAAATGTTTTAGCATTTGTGATATTAATTTTAATGTGAATTTGGATACTATGTTGTCCGCAACAACTTTTAATAGTTAAAATGACGTACACATATATAGCCTGCCATTGTAAATATACTGTACACAAGTTTGATGGAGACAAAGTTGTTCTTCCTCAGTCAAGTAAATCATATTATGTTATGGAAAGACATAAGATATTTTGGAATAGATTTTGATAATTGCTCCTTGAAAAGAAAGTTCATTGTATTTATTTAAAATAAGTCAATGCTAACATTCACCTCTCCATGGTGAAGAGGGGCCAGTAATCGCCCAAAATACCATAGTATTGTTTTTGTATGTGAGCAAATGCTGGGACATAAGTATCTCCCAGGATAAATGGACCTCCCTCTTACTAAGAGGGAAGATGAGCAGGTGAAGCAGTGGGCAACTCTTATGCCCTGAAGTTGGGAAACTACCTTCAAAAGACAGATAAACTGAAAGGTCAGTAGCATAGAATGGAAACAGGAGACTTCTTCAATGAAGATCTAAATGATATCCCCAGTATCAGCAGTTCATATTGATATTTTGTTTAAGTAAAATATTTTGTAGATGAAATAGTCTCCAGTTGAGATCTCTGTGTAGAGATTTCTGAAAAATGCTACACCCGTGAAGCAGGACCATAAAAAGAAATTTGGAACTTGGAATGTGAATAAGACCTTACTTATAAGCAGAAAGTTAGGAAACTTAAAAATTGGTATATTAAAGATTTGATGCTCAAGGAGCAGGTGTGTGATTAACTCAAGCGGGAGACTTCTAGGGTGGATAATATGAAATAATTCACTCTGGTGCAGTAGACTGTAAACTGAGGTATGGAGGGTAGGCATAAGGCATTGGGAATAAAATGGGAGAGTACTTGCAATACTGTGAATGAATATTTCTAGTCAGGATTAACACCAATCTAAACGAGACCTTAATGCACTAGTCGGAAAAAATGACAGGCTTGTAGAATTTTCCACAAACTGGTGTCATCAAATACCCTGTTTCAGTATTCTATTTTAAATAGATGCACATGAAAAACTCCTGGCTCAAGTAGATAACATACTACTATGAGAGAGCAAGTTAAGAGACAAGAGAAGCTTCTACTCTTGAGCAGACATCAGTTGTAACAATAATGAAGTTCTAATTAGAACTAACAATAATAAGATGATTATGACAGTTAGTTATTCATCTTGGATGGCATGAACTGTTTTGTTCGGGGAATTGAAAAGGAAACCAGGGAAGCAACATGGATGGAAAACTGCCATCAACCAGCTTATCGAGTGTTAACCTAAGACAAAGAAGTTAATATGTGATCTGAAGAAATAATTATGCTTTTGCACTAGTTTCCAGTGGTGCCGAATTTCCAATGTCATAATGATAGTATTTTGGAATCAGTGGCACATTTTAAAGTGAAGAAAATGACTCACTGTCTCTCATGAAACTGATGATTGTTGTGAAAGCACTGGGGTGTTGTTTTATTATTTTACTGTCACAGATTCATATGAAATTTTTCCAGGATTATTTGAGTAGTGCATGCAGTTACTTCTTTCTATTCATGTGGTGCATGTTTCTTGCAGGTCATTCCAAACTACCGCAGTCAAACTTGGGAAGAGAAGGATGATACGTCAGAGAACAAGGGGGCAAAATACTGTGGCATTTTCCATTTCCATTTTTGGCGCTTTGGAAAATGGGTTGATGTCGTGGTCGATGATCTTCTACCAGCGCTTTCAGTTGCTCCGACAGCTCCTGGATCCCCATCATCCTCACAAGAGCCTCCAGATAGTGGGGAGCCTGCTGCACTGCTGTGCACCTGTAGCAGTCGACCAAATGAGTTCTGGATTTCTCTTGTTGAAAAGGCATATGCCAAGTAAGTAGTCTTAAAAACCAAGAACAAAACCATAGGCTTAAGTGGTGGTGGACATAATTGTCACCATATCTATTCAAGAGTAACCTTGGTACTCAAAATAAATATGAGTATACACTACTATAACAATTTAATTGATATTATACATTACTCATGTACCAATTCTGTTTAGAGTAGCACACCATTCTCTTTGGGGTAAGCAAGTCAAAGTCTAATTTAAAATTATTTCAGGTCTCTTTCAACTCTATCATTCTTTCACCTCTTGTCACTCTCATCCATTGTTTAATGAATGCATTTTTGTCCCTAATATTCCTTGTCTTGAGAATCTCTTCAATCACATTCGCCAATGGCTTTCTTGGTGAATACCCTTCCTCTCTCTCTCTCAACCACACCCTACCAATTTAGCCTACTCCTTTCATGTCTGTCACTGGTGCATCCTATTCCCTTTCTTTCATAACCCATTCATTCCTCCCTCCCTCTTTTCTAATGTCACCACAAATATTCTTTGATGTACCCTGTACTCATTTTGCCCAAATAAAGACCACTATCTATCTATCTATCTATCTACTCACTGCATTTATTCAACAGTTATGCTTAAGGCATACACAAGTTTATCTTCCATACATTACTGATGTGAGGAGAAGTGTACATATTTCAACACCAGGAGTACTGGGCACTGTCAATTGATGATGGTATTCAATTTTTGAAGTTCTTCAATTATATTACTACTGATCATTGATATCCATATTATTCTAACTTTTAACATTTTTATTATTTCATTTGGAAAATAATACCGTACTTGGCAGTTAATAAGATGCACCTGTATTTCCAAAATTATGCATCTATTATGCATCATACTATATATGTGATGTTTCACGCTCCGTGGATTAACATTCGGTGCTGAATGTTGTTATTTCAACCCCAGATGGTCCCTATCACCTATTTTGACTCCATTATGTGTAGATCATTATATTAGCCTATATGTAGTACAGGGTGCAGCAACATGACTTCCTTTTTTGATAGTGTTTTGCATTTAAAATAGGGAAGTTATGTTGCCGCCTCCCGTATATAGTATTCATTATTCAATCAAAGAATTTTGTAGCGGGATTGTTATTATTAATCACATGGCTACTATGTGATGTGAATATCATGTTGCTCACTTCTACGATGTCAAAGTAGGTGTGAGCAAGACATCGAATGGACTTAATCATATTTGATCACAGCTGATCATCAATAAACAATTAGCCAAATAGCAATTGCTCTTCATTCTGAGACTGGCATCTAATTGGTTTCTTAGGAATCTAAGAACTAAAGAGAACTATAAGTTAAGTTGGTGAGGTGTCGTGCTCTTGCATGGGCTGTTAAAACTTTTTTTCTTGTGTTCGCCCTACTGAAATGAAGGTGCATTTTATATGCCATCAAGCGCGATAATCTTTTCCTGAATGCAGTGCTTAAATTTGAGCCTGATTATGGGTATGATGATAATTTTTTCCAAAAGATGGTCATTACCATAATATCCACACAATATGTGCTACTTTTTTTGATTACTAAATGTGATGTCCCTAATCACTTGCCTTCTACAATTATGTCCATGCTCTTATTCTGGAACAGACTGCTTGGTTCATATGAGGCTCTTGAAGTGGGTACACTGAAGGATGTTCTTGTGGACTTCACGGGTGGTGTATCTGAGGAAATATCTTTGAGTGAAGAATCCACTGTCGAGGAGAAGAACCAACTTTTCCGAACTCTAAACCATGAGATCCAACAGCACTCCATTGTTTGCTGTACGGTGAGTCCTCTTGCCTATTAAAATATTTTCACTGCTTATGTTAAAAAGTTGTCAAATGTTTATTTTTCAAAGACTTTGTTTTACCAAGAAGGCTTTGTTTTTCAAATGAATGTACATATAATCCTTGGGGTCAAATGAAATTTCTGACATTAAAATAATATTCATATTCCAAAGGACACTTCAGTTGGCAAAATATGATGCATATAGGTTAATAACTTAATTACCTATGTATTTCACAGACTATATATATATACATTTACAGTTATCAGGATTTTTCAACTTAATGTAGTTGTGAATTAGTCATATGAAGAGTTTTGTGGGGAAAAACTGTTACACATAAACTCTGGATATGGTGCTGTTTCTGGCAAGCCAAGTAAAAAGTGAAGCCACTGAGTGTTGTAAATATGGGGAATTGATTTTTTAGTATGAATGTTCTTGTTAAATATGAAATAATTGAAATTCTTCATGTGCTTTTGAATGTGGAGTACTGGTTAGGTTACTGTGATTTAGGGACTTCGTGATTTATCCTGAGAGAGTGTAGATATTATGGGATAAAACCCAGCGGGCTAGAAACCACCTAGAGCTGGGCACATTAGATTGGTTTTTTGGAGTACGTATTGTGTTATACACAAAAAATGAGATCAATCTTAAAAAAATGCATATTTGACGTGTTGAGTTGTAAAAAAATTTAATTTTTTTGAAAAATTTTGAGAACATCCATAAATAAAATTTTCGTTCAACTTTTTTGAAACAATTCTAGCTATTTTTTATGAAATCTAATTTTAATGGAGCCACCTGCAATACAATTTCTTCTGTACATCGAAATAGATATATAAGATAATGTCTGTTTGAATGAAAAAACAGCAGTTTTATAGATCTCAGTATTGGTGGGTAAGTTTCTGGAAAACCTGGAAAAAGTAGGGATATGACCTTGTCCAGGAAAAATGTGGACAATGAGAGTAAATTTAGAATTTTTTAAGGCCTATCATCAAATTTTGAAGTAAATTCAAAACGTATTATATTTGAAAACAGCTAAACATTTATGAGGTTTTATATGAGAAAAATAACTTGCACTGACCCTCCATTTTAAGTACAGCATCACTGAAACTTGTATGATATTTTTTATCATTTACAAACTTTTTTTTTGTATGGAGTAAAAAATTAAAGGCTATATTTCTTGAATTGCCCTAGTGAATATAGTGATAGTTATATTTGATAAGGCCCATCTATTCAAATGAGGCTGGATGGAATGATGTAGCTTAAGGCTGAAAATTAAATGCATTAATTTCGTTTTGTTGATAAATTTTATTAAATGAAAAAGTAGTCTTATATCTCTTTAGTATCACAAATAAATATTTGTTATTCATTAATTATAGATTAGGTAAATTAAAAATCATATGCCTTCATATTTTATCATAAGGTTAGAAGATTTTGAGAAATGAGTATGGAAAATTATTAAAATATAATAACATGCTTGATTCATTTTGATAAATGATATAATTGTATTGAATGTTGTCAAGATAAATACTAAAATATGTAAACCTACAAAACATAAATTCTTTGATGAGATGAAGGAAGTAAGTTAGATGAAGAGAAAGATTAATGCCAAAGTGTTAATTATGGTGGGAGATAAGAGAAAGTAGCCAGGTGAAATCCAAAGAAGACATAATTAGAGGGTGGGTTAAATAATGAGGGCTAGTGGGATGGTTAAGTTCATGATAGAATGGAGGCTGTCGGGTAAGCAGGGTAAAGGAAAGAAGAGAATAAGATGCATTAGGCAGCGTGAAGGAAGGTTAAAGGCATGAAGAACTAAAGAAGGAAAGACAAAGCAAAGTTCATGCGATATATGACAAATAGTTTTTTGGAACCATCAAAAACCATCTTAATCATTTAGATTAACTTTGATACTTAAATATTTGTTTAGTCTTGAAATGACGAGTCGAATGTCGAGGTTTAAATTCTTGTTAGAATGCCCCAAAAAATGTTATTTCCCTCATTTTTTTGTATTCATGTTCCAAATGGTATCTTGATGATTAATTGGTTTTATGTGGATGTCAGTTAGAATGCTGTTGCACCAATGAGAGCTGATTCCTGAAGTTTTATTTCAATAAAATGTTTCCGGGAAGAAGGGTCTGGTTCAATGTACAATGATTACAGTTTGTGACTATTCAAACGATTAACAAGGCAGCAGAGGAGTTATTTCTTTTTCTTCTTGGAGAATTAAATGTTTCCTTGGCCTCAGTGCAATCAAGTACATCAATGCACAGGACATGGAAAGGATATGACAACCTATGCTCATGTAGAAAGTGTATGAATGCCACCACGAATCATTTATTCCGGATAAAATCCAACCAAGCCCTAAAGCGAAGTCTTCTATAAACACTAGCGCTTCATGTAAAATGGGAGCCTTTGGGCCATAGGGTAAACCACCCAACTCGATGAAAACTCCACTCACAGACACAATTGCCAGGCCAAAGCGAAGGGCCAGCTTGCTTGGCACAAGATAGGGAGGACCTTCTCGGCGCAGCAGCCATAGGGTAACCACAATGATGTGTGCAGCACAGATGCCCGCTGTTGGCTTGGGGAAGTAATTGAAGGCAGTTCCAAGGGAGACGGCCCTTGCGATGAGTAGCAGTAACCAATGGGCAAAGGAGACGCACAACCCAATGGCATCATCACGCTCCATGCCATACAGTTCACTTGCCTTCTTGGTGGTTCGCGTCGGCAGGGCTGGGAAAGCCCCCTGCATTGGTGTTAGAGGGAGAGGATTCTCACGGTTGCTCTGGACTGATTGGCGGAATGGCTTGAACTGTGGCGGCCATGCTACAATAGAGATATTAGTGTTACAAGGAGAGGACTTAAGAATTCAAAAAGACATTCATAAAACACTGCAGCCATTGCCCTGAAATGAGAGACAGTTAAGGCTAAGACTTCGTGGAATTCCATTTATGATGATTGAAAAGACATGCAATATACAGAATTTGCATTCCACAGGAAATTGTATTTATTCTTTGACTAGATTCACTACACTCTAGCATCTTCAGGAATATAAATTCTTATGTTCCGCAAAAAATATATTTATTTTTCTGCTAGTTTCATTACAGTGTAACATATTCGGCAATTTTGATTTCTGGATTTGTTGCATCATGCCATAGCATATTCAGGAATGAAGATTTCAGAAGGTGCTGTAGAGTAATTAAACTAGTTGAAGAAAAAATATAATTTCCCATCCAATACAAAGGCTGTACATTGTTTTACTTTCCAATAATATTCAACCTGAAGGCTAATTTCATGCCTGAGTAAGAGTAGAGCTCACCAAAACCCTAGTGCACATGAAAATTCATGTTCAGTGCTTGGACCCATTAGGTGATAAAGGCTACAAATTATTATTGAACAAAGCTGTCAACCATGGCAATAGGAAATGGTGAATGACATTATTACTCATCCTTGAACTAAGCCCAAAGACGTTCACATAAATGTAAGGAAGCAAGATTTGTTCTCTGCACCAACAGAAGTTTTGCAGAAAGTTGATGTGTGCAGAAAACTGTACTGCTTGGATTTTTTATGGCTTTTTCAAAAGGCATAAACAATCATTTTGAACACAAGACTCTGGTCAATAGCATTCATTAGGCTACAATGCCATCTGGAAATATTTATTGAAAGATATTTTATATTCTGACCCTGGCAATGTCTCCACTCTACTGAAGCTTATTCAAAGAAACTAGTGTCACTAATTTCCAACCAAAGCCAAACCACAGTCTTCCACTGGAAGCTTGGTTTGATTTCTTAGAGAAGTGTTCACATGTTCTTGAGTCCTATAGAATGTGAAATTGACACATTTAGGACTGAGGAGCCACTTATAGTTTCTCAGTGAGATCTGATGTCCAGAAATTTCTATGACTTGTGTCTAGCTGTGAATAACCAAAGGTATTGCACTGTGTTTGACCCGGAATCATCTGGTCGACAGGTGACCATGCTTGATGCTATGTTTACAGAACTAATGAAATATATTAGGTTAAGATCCCTTTGCACATTCTTTTATTTATTGGGCATGACTGCAGTAATGAATCGATATCAATGTACTTTTAGAGATTAGCTTGGTTTTCTTATGATTAAATTTCATTCCTTTCACATTAACCTGATAAAGTGCTCAATAATGACGGAACTTTCTCTGTTACTGTCTGATCAACTGTAGCCTCATGATCTGTAGATCTAATAGGCTAAATCACTTTGCTGGTCACTTTTATGCCTAGAGGAACTCCTCCTCACAATGCCTCCCTTAACATTTCTATGGCACATAAGTCAGAAAGCATGCTCTAATGGACAACCTTATCTTACTCTCTTGCTTATCACTGTCCATACCTGTTCCCATTCCTTTTCCCTCAGTTGTCTGCTTCACGTACATGGAATGTGGTGGTGCACATTTAGTACACAGGGAAATGTGTATCTTACTTAAACTCACCAAATAATGTGCTCCTGAAACTTTGTTCACGAGACACCCGTACCGAGTTCACGGTAGTGCTGACCGAGTCACAGAAAATGTCTCGAAAGCCACCTGGGATGCGTGGGGGTCGTGTTCTAGGTGGTGGAGGAGCAGGTTCATTTGGCACTGGGCGGTAGAAGCCTTGGTATGTCCCCATTTTCTCGGAATCTGGAATCTCTTGAGGATGTCTCAAGATCACTTTTAATGATGACGGAGAGCTGGGTGGAGATGATTTTGCCGCAGAATGTTCATATCTTTGTTTCTTCAACTTTTGAGGGGGTGTGGATAGAATAAAAAATATTAATTTTCCAAACTTGTTTTATAAATAGGCATGATGATAAGCTTCAAGGAAACATCACAGGCGTATAATATGTTATTGAACTTTTTCATAATTTAATTTATTACTATATGATTTAATACTGCTGTCATGCATCAAGTGATGAATAAACATCAGTTATGCTTTTGACTATCAAACAGGTTTAGTCATAACATGGTGATGAGGATTCTGAACTATATGGAGTAGTTTGTGCTAGGGTTGAACAATTGCAGTTATATGAAGAAAGTTTGGCTGAGTATTTCGTGGTTTTGGATTTGTTATATGGAAAATGCACTCTCAGGAAAGAAACAAGCTGTATTGTTATCGTCAATTAGAAAAGAGATGTGCTGGAACTTTAGGATCCTGTTTGAACCTAAAAAGTTTTGAAATGTACCTTGGAGGAAATCACTGATGAGTCACATTACGTAATACTTCCATAATCCTAATCTAATCTTGGTGAATTCCAAAGAAACTGTGGGAGATTCCGCAACAGTAACTTTTAACAGAGTCATCCGCTAATGTGCAATTCAATGCAACAATTTCAGAGTGTATAAATCATTCGCCTTGACTGGGATGTTTAAGAGGATGCCTCAATAGCTCAATTGGCTATAGCACTCGACTGGATAAGTAGGGATCAGGGTTCGGATCCCAGTAAAGGTGAATGATTTTTACACTCTGAAATTGTTGAATTGTTGCATTGATTTTGGTGATTTTATCCATAAATATCCTTTCCAGACATGGATTCCCTGCTTTTCCATTTGACACTGTGGTTGTCTTAATACTGCCAAACTCAAATTGATATGATTCACTAGGCATAATTAATTGCTTCAGGCTTTATTGTTCCATGAATAAAAACATAAAAATAAAATGTTGTAATTCCATGAAGGAAATATGCTCATACATGCAATTTAACGCTTCAATTTTTAAAGTATATTTTCTATATGGAAGTACAAAGTTTTATTTTGATACTAACGACATCTACCATGTGTGAATATGATTATAAGATGAATAAAGTATATTATTATTATTCATAAATCATTCACCATGGGAATGTTTTTTTTTGTTTTCTCACTAACTATGTTTTCACATAATGTATATTATGATGGACAGGCGGAAAATATTATAGCTATCTGTGTGGTGGTATTTTTCCAAAATATATGGACAATATGGCCATTTATAAATGCTGTGATTATTTTGGCTCAGCTATTTGGGCTTTATTTTAAATTTAGCTTAGTCATATTTTTGTCAAACTTAATTTTCATTTATGATGATGCCACAATGCATTAATGATTCTGTGCAGAAACATAAAGTGACTGTTACAATAATGTAGTAATAAATACTGTAATAATATATATGTTCTATAAATAGAAATTACCACATGCTACTCATCATTAAGTGGATAACAAAACTGGAAGTTACAGTAAAATCCTTTAATTACACTTTTCTAGGGTCCCATGAAAAAAGTGTAAAATCTGCAAAAAGGAGAATTTTCACTGTTGCATGCTTACTATTTACTGTAACCATTGTCTTAACACATGATTATCTTAGCTACTTTGCTGTTCGACTGATGCAAATATTTGTCTGACTTAAAAATTTTGTGAAGAAAATAAAATTATTTTTAAATTATTGTATTTTTAACGTAATAAAACAAGTTTCAGTAATTTTTATCATTCAGGTTCCCATCACTATTTCAACTGTGGTATTGAGGCAGTACCAATGATCCCAGTTGTCAATCATCAGTTCTTGCTTTTTCACTGTTCATCATGTTTGGAACAAGTCATTTTCATTGCTCATAATTTGAACTTATGTACATTATGTGTGAGTTTTCAGGTGTTATTAAAATGTAGAAATTACGTAGTTTACTCCTTGTCAGGCAATGTATTCATTTAATTGCACGAATCTTTTCTTAGAAGACTGAGATTATGAGTTCAGGTTGCTCACATTTCTGTCTCTAATAGCACCCTGTACTGCCCCACCATATTCAAATTCTTCAAATTTTGAACGTGAGTAACTGTTTTAGAATTTGAAATTTTTTTAATCCAGCCCATAGTGATGAAAAAGCAGGAAGACTGAAAATGAAATCGTGTAAATATGGGGTTCTGCACATTTTGGGAAAATAGGAAATTGTATGGGGCATGAGAAAAATGCTATAAATTGCAGGAAAATATAATTTCCATTGATGCATATATGAGGTTTGACTTCATTTGGTTGGGAAAAGTCTTTCAATAGGGAAATGGAAATAATTATGGATTACAGATTTAAATAATTCAATTCGCATGCCATGAAAATGCATAACCTATATTGTTATGTAACAATTGTGTCTATTTATCATTGAAAAACCTTTGGATTAATTCTTATTGATTAGGAAACATTCTTACCATGATTAAGATTTAAGACTCCATGAGGTCTGTTCAAAAAGTATCACAAATTTCGAATTGTCGCGGGTTACGCATATTTGATTTTTGATTTTTTTGTGGCATTTTATGTTGGTACGTATGACTCTCACTTATGCCAAAAAGTTTGACCATTTTGAATGTCTTTTAATAGTTGATAGCTGTTTTATTGCTTGGACGTGTTTTGGCTTGCCTTCGATTTTTGCCTGTTCCAAAAAATGGATCAATGAATCTTTATAAAATTTTATGTGAAAAACAAAATTAAATGCACTGATGCATTCCGAATGTTGACTGTGGCATATGGAGTAGCTACCTTGGACTGAAGCAGCGTTTATCGGCGGTACAAAATGTTCTCAGCGGGCTGGGAAGATGTGAACGACAAAGAGCGTGCCGCAGCACGTCAGCAACAGATGAAAACATTGATGAAGTGTAGAAAATAGTATGGGCCAATCGTCGAATCACCATTAGAGAAGTTGCTGAGGACTTAAACATATCGATTGGCTCGTGCCATTTAATTTTTACCAATGATTTGGGCATGACATGGGTCGTCATGAAATTTGTACTAAAATTGCTGAATTTCGACCTATAACAGCAACTCATTAACATTGCTAATGACTCTGTCCATGACGACTCAAATTTGCTCCAGAGGGTCATAACTGGTGACAAATCATGGGTTTATGGCTATGATGGGGAAACTAAAGCTCAATCATCCCAATGGAAGCTGCAGCATGAGCCAAGACCGAAAAAAGCACGCCAAGTTCGGTCGAATGTAAAAGTTTTGCTTACAGTTTTCTTCAATTGTAGGGGTATGGTGCATCATGAGTTCTTTTCACAGGCAATAATAAATAAGGAATATTACCTGCACGTTATGTGCAATTTGCACAAAGCAATCCGCCACAAACACCCAGATTTGTGGAAGAACAAATATTAGCTTTTGCACCATGACAACGCCCCTGCTCACACATCATTACTTGTACGTGAATTTTTGGCCAAAAACAACACACTAATGATGCCGCAGCCACCGTATTCCCCAGATCTGGCCCACAGTGACATTTTTTTGTTCCCGAAACTGAAGAGGCCCATGAAAGGGTGATGCTACAGTACGATTGATGAGATAAAGATTGCATCGAAGGAGGAGCTGAACAAGATCACAAAAAATGATTTTTTGAAGTGCTTAGAGGATTGGAAAAACATTGGCACAAGTGTATAATATCTAATAGGGATAACTTTGAAGGGGACAAAATAGATATTCATGAAAAAATAAATAATATTTGAAAAAACACTAAAAAGTGGCGATACTTTTTGAACAGACCTTGTATTTAAGGAAAAATAATTGCCTAGGAAGGCACGCAAGCTTTTAGGTTTAGCTGAAGTGACTTCTCATTTTCCCAAAAAAATCTCACCTTTTCATCATCTGTTTCGCTGCATTCAACTGGAGCCTTGGGGAGGGAATCCTTTTCTGAATCCCCTGTTTCGTCTTTAAGTTCCTCTACAGCTTCATGCACAGTTTCCTTCATAGGTTCATCCACAGTTTCCTTCATAGGTTCATCCACAGTTTCCTTCATAGGTTCATCCACAGTTTCCTTCATAGGTTCATCCACAGTTTCCTTCATAGGTTCATCCTCAGTTTCCTTCATATGTTCATCCACAATTTCCTTCATATGTTCATCCACAGTTTCCTTCATAGGGTATTCCACTTTTTCCACTGTAGTGATATTCCCCTTTTCTTCTTCTTCCCCTCCTGGAAGTTTACCCTGGAACCCATCATCTTTCCTCACCTTCTCCCGCTTTGTTTTCCCTCTCCAAGGGAAGTCTCTGTCAATTAGATGCTGACTTTCAAAGTGTTGATAATAAGCTGCTGTCATCGACAGATACACAAGCGAGAAGATGATGCTGGCAGCCTCGACCCTATCTGAAAACAGATTATCAAAAATTGTCATTTTATGCATTTCAACCAGATCTTTGGTGATTTTTTTCCTTTGAATTATACTCATTAGTAATGTATTTTCTTCAGCTTTGTTAAATCTCCTGGTTGTAATAATGAGGCTGTTGAATTGTAAGCAGTTGGATTTCTTAAGCCATTAGAATTCTGGTTGAAGTTCAGGGAAAATACATTTTGCAGAAATTTCTGGGCACCAACGAGAGCAGGTGGGGACAGTTTACCTACGAGTATGTGTCTTGGTTTTGGACCAAGATGGTCAAAGTTGTAGGGAGATAGGAAGAAAAATTAGTTTAAGCAAAGATGCTTTTCGATGGAGGATGGATTTTATGACAGGGGTACTACCAGCTCAAGTAAGGATCTTAAGAAAAGATGAGTGAAAACTTTGATATGGAGAATGGTTTTGTATTGCACTGAAATTTGGTTGTTGAGGCAAAATGATAGGCATGGATTGGAGGCTTTTAAGATGAGGGTAAGAAGAAGGGTGGAAAAAGTTAAAATGGGATGGAATGTAAAACAAAGTGCCAGGCTTGGTGGGTTAGGAGAGAGGGTTGTTGAGATAATCCAAAGGAGAAAATGTGGATGAATAGCATTTCCACTGGGGATGAGAATCTTGAAGAATACTGTGATATATAGAGGTGAATATTGGGCAGGCAGATTAGTGGAGGCAAAGTTGAGGAATGTTGGGTGAAATGAAGGTAGATAGAATCTATGTGCAATTGAAAATGGTAATTTTTACTTTAGGGTGGCAAGTTGTGTCTTTTTCTGTGAGATTTAGAATTGTATTGGTAGTCAGTTTGTGTTCATCGAAAACCTATCTTCATTGATAATATTGCCATAATAATTGTCATATTTTACAGAGAATGATTACATATAGATATATATCACACCAGTGTAACATTTAACTGCAGTATTAAGTATATTACCAAGTGCATTTTAGAATGTGCCATAGAGAGTTTATCTGCACATTGGTAACTCCAGAAATATTCCTTAAAGCATTGTGCACCATTAAAAACCCTGAAAAAGAAAATTATAAAGACCACCATGTAAAGTGGTGTATACTAGGTCAACTGCAGCTTTGTGGCATCGTGTATTGCATAGTTATCCAAAGCTCTAAAAAAAAGAGCATAACAGACCGCAAAAATTGATAATTCAAGTCTGTGTGAGGTTATGGATTACAATTTCCTACAATATCATACTGATTTTAAAACACTCAAGTAATAGCAGAACAGAGCTGATATTCCCTCCAGCTGCTTAAGGAGGCAGTCTAGACAATGAAAACGCGCAACGATTTCTTTTAAGTTGTTTTTTTCCCAATAATTGGGAGCATGTCTTGAATTGCTGCTGCTGATGTATTACAAATCAACAAAATTGGTACCAACTATGTATTACACAGTAAGATAACTTTTTGGCTTAAAATTAAGTTTTTTGCACAATAAACTATATTAATAAAAAAATATGATCACTCTGTATTGAACAGCCCTTGCAGCTATTTTGAAATTGTAGATTAAGTGGTAATTTTTATTAGCTTCAAAAAGATTCCTCAATTATTTCTAAATCATATCATCGTGTTTGAGTGCTGTTGTGTTATTTCTTAAAAAAATAGTAGCATGTCCAAACTTGTCACACTTACATGTTTCATACGCAAAGTCTACATCGTACAGACCAGCTAGGATGATGACTATATTAAGGAATGCATTGGGGAGTGAAAATAGGAATGCTCGTAGGAAGAGGTAGAGTTCAGTCGAGGAGGGATCAATGGAGTAATTGAGTGCCTCTTCCACCTCCTCTCCTCTTGGGCCCCATTTGTGCTCAGTATTTCTTGGCTTGTTTGCACCCTCGCCATCTGACACTGTCCCTTGGCGGTGGAAGATCAGCATCGCATCAATGGCCCAGAATATTCTGATGGTCAACCTTGAAAATATATGGGAGAGAGTTTAGGCATTTTTATTATGAGTAAACCTGTCCTAAAGTTGAGTAGTGTAGATTAAGAGAATTATTTACAAATTGAAAGAAAAAAAACGTCTGTTTTAGCCTACACTCTTCTCCTTAGTATCAATGGCATACCAATTTGATTGATATGATACGTTGATTTGTACAGGATCCTAATCCACGGCTTAAAACAGCTGAAGGCAGAGAGATGCAGAATCTCTAGAAGTTGATGGCTGTCTTCAAAAACCTCTGATGAAAGGGTGACCTTTCCATTTTAGGGTAGGAATGGAAATTTAGGTAAATTACTTATTTGGGTCGGTAACCAACAGCTGAGTTCATCTGCACAATTAGGGATAGGTGGGTAATTCAGTAGTGGTAGGATGTTCAGGGAGTGAAGGAAGTGTGGAGGGAAACCCAGTATCGGCCTACTCCTAATGAGAGACACCCATGTCTCATCCAATTAATGGTGTACCCTTTTTGAAGTGCAAAGGCAATGATCTCTGCTGTCAGTCGCCTCCCCCTAATAACTACTACTACTATGACAAGTTAGATAGGTACAAAGGAACAACTACCATTAAACTGGAGAAGGTTTAGTGTTAATTTGAGTGTATAATGCTACAATACTTGAAAATTGATACATAAGTGTGCAGTAGGAAATGCATGCAGCAACTGCATCATTGGAAGTGCATTCATTTGAATCCATTTTTGCTTATATATTCTTTCATGGTGGGTTGCGGTAGTCCAGTGGGTAGAGCGTTGGACTGCTGACCAGAGGGTCCCGGGTTCGATTCCCGGGCAAGGCACTCTGGGCACCTGCAGCTCCACCCAAGCTAAAGTGATTTTTCGGGTACCAGGTCTTCCTGGGAAACCATAACCGGCACAGGCAGGGAAAGGAACTGGCCCCCCTACCCTGATGTGTGAATTTTCACACGCCGTATAGGGCTTAGTACTGGGTGAACTCTGCCGTCTGCCTACCAAACCGACCTTTGGGTTGATTACTGTGTTTATGGTTTTTTTATTCTTTCATGCATTGCATTAGAAAGGTATCACAGGTTATATCTCAAGAATAAGTTAATATCTAGAGGCCAGAAGAGAATATGAAAATGTCTCTGTAAAAGTTTTGATGTTAAGCCATTTTTAAGTCGAGTTACCACTGTAAAATTATTCTAAATCTTATCATATGATAAATATTGTTTCTCAGTCCCATTATTTCATTGTAAAAACATATGAAATTCTTAAAAGAAGATATTATTACAGTAGTTTCAATTTGCGTGAAAGATATCACTCTTGGAATCATTTCAACAGATTTGTAGTTATTTAAGTGTTTTTAATTGGTAATTTCCATAGTTGGATAAATTGAAAGAAGTCAGTGATTTTTTTTTAATTCTTATGATATGAAAACAATTATGGCTACCGCTATGGACAGTAAAGGATTCTTGACTTCAGTTGACCTCTTGAACAAGCTACAGGAGGTCGATTTTGATATTTAAAAAGGATAGAAGTTACTGTTATTCACAACAATTTTTGTTGTTAATTGGACACCATTTTCCGGTATGTGAACTCGCAATTATAAGAAAGTTATCCTTCACACTATCCTAGAAAAAATACTTGACACAGAGACATACCGTGCTAGTTTTAGCAAGATACACCCCTTCACTGATTTAGATTAATATACCTGTAAATGGTCCACACTGGAAATGCTAATGAAACAAGGATAGTGAAAGCCACCTTCCGGGCAAATCCATCATCCTTTGATCCACGAATCAGTATGGCTGTCGCTGTGACCAAGGCAGGGAGGAAAATTAGAAATATGATAATTCCCATGAGGAAGAAAACTTTGGCCCGTGTGATAAGGCACCAGCAGAATGCAATGCTGGTTGCCAACTCGAATGTGAACACGACCAAGTGAATGAGGGGTGGGAAGAGAAAGTAAAGGGTTATCCTGTGGGTGGGCTGGAGGGGCACCGTGAGGACCGTTTGTGGGATTAATGTGTGAGTCATGTTGGTCACGTTAGCGCAATACTGTCCTTGTCACTCCGCACACTACATTTGTTTAGACCAGGAAGAGTCTCTCCTCCCTTCTTGGACGTCCAAGAAGAAATTCTCGGGTCTGAACTACTGATGGGGAAAAAATTTTGGTGGTCATCCAGCTGCAAACATTGTCACATGGTTCACTTTTTTTATAATTTTCAATCTCAGCATTGGTGGTTAAAAAAAGACAGCACCACAGTACTCTCTGTGTCTTTAAAAATGTTCGTTTTGAAAATTGTTCTCATAAAACAAAATGTGTTCCAAAATAAGATCAACCATTCTGTTGTGTTATGCTTCCATGGGAAATGTCTGAAATTTCTGAAACAGAGAAAGAAAAAATGTTAGAGAAATATCCATGAAAAAGCTTGCCCATCGTAGAAAATACGAAAATATTGAGCTAACATTTACGGGAATATAGATAAAAATTTGTGCTCTAATAGCTGATTTTCATTAGTACTTGTTGATTTTTAACAACTTAGTTTCATGTTTCATCATGTATGGTGCAATGTTATGAATTTTTTTTTAATTTCATTAAATTTATTTCCAATGATGCAGCACAAAAATACAAATTTAAACTGTTAACTGAGATTTATATTACATATTTTTTGATTTTTACCACGTATATTTCATTGCTAGTTTTTACTGTTATTATTCATTATTTCATTAGCTCTCTCTGAGTTAAAATTCTGCAATTCATCTTTGACCAAAAACTATTATGAACTTCAATTTATGGAATTATCTTTATTACTATCAAAAATTTAATTTTAAGTTATTTTGTTCAATGAGAAATATGTATGGCCATGAATCAGAGTGGTAAAACCAAGAGCAAAAGGCTGTCTCATCGAGTCTACTTTATTTTAACTAAACTTGAATTGATTTATAATTATGAAACAGATATGAGAATATACAACATACCTTCACGTGAATTTAGGGATATCAGATTCAAAAGTAAATCAAGTCAAATATTGACATTTTAAAAATAACTTAATTATTTCTGATGAATTGCAATAAACATATACGTGTATATCAAAAGATTTTTCAAAAATGATTGAAATAAAAGATGACCCAGGATATACCTATAAATTATGGTAAAATAACTGTGGAAAGATGTCAATGGTTAGTTCAAATAACTGGATCTTACCATTCAATGCAGTAATGTCTGTATTAAATCACTTCTATTGGTGCCACAGAGTTGATGCAATTGATATGATATTACTTGACTTACTTTTTTTTTCTCAGGTATGTATCAGATGTCAGATAAAGAAATATCAGCTCAATATAATGAGACATTGATCATTCAAAATTAATAAATTTATTTTCAATTGAAAGTTTTACTGTATTGTCCTGTCACTTGCTTTTAAAATATTTCTAATTCTAATCTTTTAGGCAGATTGTACGGATTTAAATCATTCTATTTATTATCATTTTAATTCAGAATAATTTTGAGATATTTCTTAGGACTAGGTGATTCAATAGAAAAACAAATCACCTGATGTTAATATTATGCTAATTCAGTAAAGGGAGCATCATTTCTCATTGATAATAACCTATATGACATATCCCTAATATAGCAGTTATGTTTCCAAAGCACCAGTAAGGTTTGGCTCCCCATAAAGCTTCTTGGATGCATTTTAATCTCTAGCAGAAACTGATTATATATTCTGTACTTAAATTTATAGTTAACATTTGAAATAACTTATGCTTGCTTACCAGAAAATGATTTTTTTTTAGCTGTCACATAAGAAGAGGCAATGCTTTTGGCTTATCTGTCTTCCCCTTTTTTCTTGCTGTGCAAACATTTTTTACTTATCTCACTCTCTCCCACCCATTTTTGTACTTTGTCACTGACTATCTCCACTGTTGACCTAGCTTTGAGATAAGCCTCAAACTGTACCGAACACCTACCTTTTCCCTCTTCCCACACTATCCATTTCCAAATTGGTAGGTGTGGTTCTTTTATATTTTATCTTCGTGGGCCATAATGCTCCTTTTTTGACTAAGCTACCTTCTTTTGTATCTGAGAGCATTCCACCATTGTCCTAAAAGAAGAGTGAGTAAGGTGTCATGGAGGAGAAATGGAAGAAATTTAATGGGAATGAATAATTAATAAATGTGATTGACCACCCTGAGAAAAAAAGTCTAGTGATTTGAGAAACGTCAGACGAGCTGTTTTTATTTCAGTGCATCCTCCATTGCAACTCATATATTGTGACCCACTCGTCCTGCAACTGTTGCCTGCGGCCAAACTAGAATCGGTTTGTGTTGAGTGTAACATAAGTGTAAATGACAAACACTCGATACAAGTCAATCCCAGAAATTTCTTGGATGGCACAAGTCATACGTGTCTTGTTGTGAGAATGACTCCTTTCACCTATTTCCCCCTGGCCTAGTACAATGGCTGCTTAAGTCCCTTGCGTGTGTTGGTGTGCTGAATTGTTTACTAGATCTTAGAGCTGACGATTCAGGCTTGATTACGAGGGAAGGCTGAATTTTTTTATAGTCTGTTTATGTGAATCTGCTCATGAATTGTTTCATTCTGTATCTGTCGTACGAAAGAACATTAATGCACAGAATCATCTCTGTTATTAGGATATTAAACTGGACTCATTATAGTGGTTTTCATAAATTGTAGGCTAATTCTAACCCCAGGTTTGACCTTATACCCCTTTTCCATCACTCACTTGATTGAATGCAGGATGCAAATGCAAATCTACAAACTGGCTCTAGGCTGTTTAACCCTTAATAATCCTTCCTGGTTGGTACTTATGAGTATAGCCTGGATGCATCCACGATGATTGATAAGAATAACTTTCACCATAAATCCTCACATTTTCTCATAAATCCTAGATTTGATCAAATTATATCAAGTGGTTGGTAACGTCAGATTTAGAAATAGCATTTGGATAACTGCATATATTTTTGGTTCACAAAGACAGCTGTTGTTCTACAATTTACTTTTCTACTGAACCTGGTGCTGCCAGAACATGATCATTTCCTGTACCTTTTACTTATCCTTAATGTTGCCTGCATGATTGTGATTTCTTCTGTTAAAGCAACTTTTCATCTCTTGGTGACAAGAAGCTCCCACTGTGCAGTTTGTGGAATAAGCATGTGTACTTATATGGCTATACTAATCAGGAGCACATCAACCATAAGGCCACTTAAATTAGTTTGTTTAAACTGGTACAAAATGAATAAGAAAAAGATTTTCATGGAACTCATAGATGGTGGACTTTTCAGAATAATCTTTTTCTTTTAGTTTCTCAGCGAAGAGACAGAAACCTGGTATGTGTGTGTGTGTTAAAACTTTACGAAAAATATTTACGCCTTTATTCCAACTTGCACTAAACTCATTGGTCACAAAAGCTTTGTAAAATTGCATTGTTGAAATTTTTCTATAGGTGGATAAGGATGATGAGGCAGACAGTGAAGTTACTCGTTCTGAAGTGGGATTGGTGCACGGCCGAATGTATATTGTGACAGAATCCAAGAGGATACATTTAACAGACACCAAACTCAGTACCCTCCTAAAGTAAGTCATTTCTCTGCTTTATTATCTTAATTACCAAAGTGATCATAGGTTTTTAAGTATATATGTATGTATTATTTATGCTAGTGATCTATTTACTAAATTAATTAATGTGTGCCATGAGTATGACATATCTGGTATCAACATCTGGATTTCATTATGAAAAAAGTGATGCACTTCAAGATTTTTAATTATGAATTGATTTGTGTGTTGTTTTTATGCTATGTCTTGAGGACTGCTTCTAAGTTTGTCTTTTGGCATCCTATCTTGAAATCATAGCCTTTTTTCTCCTTAAGATGTTATGCCTAAATATCATGGTGGTTTATTCTCAATCTCATAATTGAGAGGTCTGAAATGGTATTGATCTTTATTTACAGAGGGAAGAGCAAAGTGGGAATGGTTCGTCTGAAGGATCCAGTGGAAATGGATCTGAGTAACATAGTCAACGAGTAAGTTTCTGTGACATCATCCTCATAATAGTTTATCTCTTATTTATTAAATAATAAATGCTCTGATATACCTCAAAGAAAATATATCTATTTTTAACATACAGGGTCCGTACATTAAGTATCATGACTGGTTCACTGTAGCCTCAATGGAGCGGGAGATGGGGGTCCAACCAATCGATTCGGGAGAGTTCCCCCACCACTCAGGCGCACTTTAGTTCAGTTGCCTTTGGGTGTGCATTGAGACAGGAGGTGGATTTTCATGACGTGTGATTGTATGTAGTGTCATCGCACCATCATGGAGCACACCGTCAAGCAACGCTACACTGTGAAGTTTTGTGTTAAACTTGGGAAATCCACGTCAGAGTCCCTTGAACTGATTAAACAGGCTTATGGGGATGATGCCTCAAGCTGCAAGTCGAAGACAAGTCAGATGACCGCTCAAACCGATGCTCAGGTGGCCAAAGTGAAAAAAGTTTAAGACTCTGACAGGCATTTAACCATCAACCTTATCAGTGAGGATACAGGCCTTTCAGTCGGAACCATCCACACTATTGTAACAGAGAATCTTGCGATGAGGAAAGTGTGCGCTGGTGCTGATAGTCTTGAGCGAGGAACAACAACTGTCGCTGGTGGAATTTTTGCAAGAAATTTTGGACTGCGTCCAGGAAGATGAAGATTTCTTGACATTGTAATTACCTCAAAGGATAGCTCAAAAGGAGCTCAAAGGATATCGGTTCGACTCTGTCGAGGCGGTTCGATAAAGGCTCGCAACAGTATTCTGGAAACTGACTTCTAGCGGGCTTTTGACGTGTGGCAGAGACACCGAACTAATTGTATTGATGCAAGAGGAATGTATTCTGAAGATTATTAAGTAATTGCAATGATAACTGCAATAAATTTTGATTTTTGGAACCAGTTCCGATACTTATTGTATGGACCCTGTAGATCACCTTACAGGGGCCCATCCCTAGTTACCAAACGTGGCCAAATTTAACAGTTCTCTGTCTTTTGGGTACTTGAATGAACAATACCCTTTTTGTATCTGTATAATATGTCTAAAGTCATTTTTATGTTCAATTTTGACACAAAGCATGCAGAAACTGCTGTTTTGATACCCTATATATTTATTATGTACTGTATTGGTTAGTGTGGAGGGCTACATGCTTGAATTATAAACCTATGGGCATGTGTATAATACCACGGGTATGTTCATTCCTCTACTGAATGGGTTTTGGGTTAACTCTGGTGATTCAGTGAATAATTATAATGGATTTATTTGACTAGAGATTTGGTGCGTATTCACATGTTCACAATTATTGGACACATCAGATAGAAACTTGCCAATTTTAGGAAATATACAATATATATATACATACATATGCATACATACCAATATACTTCTACATTTACATATTATTTGGTTAATTCCGAATTAATATGTAGTGACAATTCCAGAAATTCATTTACAGAACATAGAATATTATTTTTTAATAGGTTGAGCAGCTTTTTCTTTAAAACAGATACTTTTGTTTCATATTTGATTTCTTGGGAAAGTTTATTGAATAATCTTAAGCCCATTGCTTTGGGCCTAAGAGCAGTACTGTGTGTTCTGACAAATGGCTGGTGTAGGTCATTGCAGGTCCTTGTATAGTAACTATGATAATTGTGGTTGGACCTGTACTGAGAAATATTACCCTTTGCATGCAAGATGACATCACTATTAAAAATGGATAGAAGGACCTCTAAATTGACAGAATATCTAATATTTCTTATAAGGAAGCATAGGGAGCTTAACTTTGTATGTAATTTAAAAATGTCTTCCTCCCAAGACATGTTTCTATGCAGGATGATTCCCAGGATTTGGAATTTGAGGAATGCATGCACCTGCTGCAAATACTGAGATTGCAGCAGAAACTGTTTTTATTAGTGAAATAAATCATGCTATTTCAGCTGCTCTTTCTGTCAAACTGTCTACTGAGGGGGCTGACATAATAATATTTGTATTATTAGCATACAGTAATGGATCTATTCCCTTATCTGGTAGATTATTAATATAAATTAAAAATAAAATAGGACCAAGCACAGAACCCTGGGGAACACCCAGTGTTAGTTCTCTACCAGGAGAAACAAAGTTTGAGCCATTTCTAGAGAGCTCGACATGCTGATGCCCACTTCGATATGATTCAATCCATTTGTAGGATGTGCCTCTTCTACCATAACATTTCAGTTTGCACAAGAGTCGCTGATGATTCACTCTGTCAAAAGCTTTATTAGAATCAAAAAATAGAAAACTGGAGTGCAAGTCTGATGTGTTTTTTCATATGTGTTGCTAGTAAAAGAATGTATATGAAAACAATAAACCCATGTCAAAAATTCATTCAAATACATGTTAGTAAAAATTTTAAATGGACACAAACATTTTTTAAAACTTGAGATTTCACAAAAATATATTCTAAAAGAAACTATTAAATACTGTAAATATTTTTGGGTATTTTATGAACTGTCGCAGATTTTGTAAATTCACTGAATCATCACATAATGTTACATGTTTGATAAATTCATGCTGACTAGCTTTTAGAATTGCTGGTTTAAAATAAAAACTGATTTCTGATAAATCACCTGAGCTGTACTGTATTAGAGAAAATAAAGCAGAAGAGTGAGTGGTTTTGAAATATAACTTGATACATTTCCTATGGTACTTCTCCAAAATATTGAAATTGATGAATTTTTTTGCAAGACATTTTGGTGAGAAGGGGAAGTTTAAACCTGCTTTAAATTAATAAAGTTGTCATTCAATTTAGAATGGGGAATGCAGCAGAAGAAGGTGAAAGGGAAGAGGATGAAGATGTGCAGTCAGACAGTGGTGTGTATGTATACCCACCATCCAAACTGAGACATCTCTTCTCAAAATCACCCGAATGGTCCAGATTGACTGATAAACAGCTGACAAGACTGGGACTATACTGCCGCACTTCAAATGAATTTTGGTATATTTATAGTATTGTCCTTTTATTTATAATTATCACCGGTGTTGTCTAACTTATATGTGGAAGAAATGATTAATTAAAGATGCATGGGAAGAACTGGAGGTAGGAATAAAAGTCTCAGGGGAATTCATAAAATCAGTTAGGTTTGCTGATAACCAAGCCCTAATTTGTCAGTCAGCTGAAGGGTTGCAAGCATTGCTGAGTGAATTGGAAATTCAGTGCTATTCTCACTCCAGTTTGGAATGAGAATCAATATTAATAAAACAATGGTTATGTGATTTTCCAGAAAGAAAAAGGCTAAGCTAAACATTAAAATAGGAGGGCAAAAAATAGAGCGAGTAGAACAGTTTACTATCTCGGAAGTGTTTTGGACCAACATGGTCAAAGTAGTAGGGATGTAAGAAAACAAATGAGGAAGTATTAGGCATGGTGGGTAAGGAGAGGGGTTGGTTGGGAGAAATCCATAGGAGGCAGGGAAAATGGATGAAGGGTGTATTGATCGGCAGTGGGATGTTGAAGATTGTAACAGAGGGGAGAATGTTAGGCAAACGAGGAAATGGTAGGAACAGGATAAGGATGTTGGAGGGGATGAAGGAGGAAGGAAGTACTCATAGATGAAGAGGGACCTGAGTAGGTTGCTGGATTGTGTTTTCTCAGGAGTCGCAAAATATTTATGTGGTAGTTGTGTCCATCCAAAACCTACTTTATCCGGTATATTTCTGAATAATAATAAAAAGTTGCAACCTTATTCCAGTAGGATACTCAAAAGAAAAATGGTTTCTACTGTTTGCACCAAAATATAACACCCCGCCAACTTAAGTTAAACTTCCTTTTAGTTCTCACGCTTCAGAAAAGCCAAATAGATGACACAGTCTTTGATGTAGCTTTCAAAAACCTGTTCCCATACTCCTTAATGTAGATTAACACTCTTAGTTAAAATTAAATGATGTAGGTCTTTCCTCCTGTTGTCATATTAATTTGGGTAATTTTTTGAAAGGAAATAATTCCGCTCAGTAAGAAGAGGACGCACTGTTTTCTTATGATCATCTGCAATAAAGTATGATCCAGTTCATTTGATGTCTCACTCAAATACCTCTTTCAACATTGCAGAAGCTAGGAACATGATATTCACATCATATAATAATGATGAACCCAATCCTAACCAAGCATTCTTCAATTGAATAACAAGTACTATCTCATATATCAAGTATAATGAAGTCAAAATAAGTAGTACTGATCATCATACTGATGGGGTAAAAATGGCATTCAGTATTGAATTTGCATTGAACGTAAAACTATGGAGTTTGAACCATAGCATGTAATTCACAAGTGATTTGTTTTACCATGATTTTGGAAAAAAAGTACATCTTATATGCCTTCAAATATGCTGATTTCGTTGTAATTTTATACTTATTCTTATATGTTTTACATCAATTAATATTTGAATCTTGAACTTTTGAAATCTTGAAATGTCCTCACAATTACCCTTTGTTCTTATTCATTTGAGTGAGGACTGATTATAGTTTTAGCGTACAATATATGATTCAGACACCAGGAAGAATTTTTACTTTGCATTTTGTAAAAGATTCGTGTTGTCCTACTTAAGTGAATGCTGATCATGATTGTGGAGCAATAGATTGTCATTGAGCTCCCAGGATATCTTTATCATCATTTTTGGTGTACTATCATAGTACTATGCTATCCCCTCTTAAATAATTGAACAATCAGGTTAAATTGCTACATATATTTTAAAAATTCTTCATTTCTCTGACATGGTATGTACATTTAAAAATTTTGATGTGTTTCAAAGATTTGCAACTGCTCTGACTACCATTTCTGTTGATTTCCAAATTATTTTGCGAACAATCAATTTTAACAGTGGAGAACATTTTTGCCACTATAACCTACTTTACAGTTTTATTGCATGATGTCTTGGATGTGTTTTAGGATCCCATGGGATGACCTCTGCACCCACACATGCACATTTACAGTGTGCCGACTGTTCAACACCAATGTCTTTGCTCTTGGGAAAACGTGGAAGGAAAAGGTGGCCTTGGGAAGTTGGAGTCGAGGAGCTAAGGGGACTTCAGCAGATCGATCAGGAGGGGGAACTGCTGAGGAATATCCCGAAACATTTTTAAGGAATCCACAGGTTTGTGAAATGATAATAAGGTGTTAAGTCTGTTAAATGCAAATTCCCAGAGTAGTAGATAAATTTTACCCATTACATTGAGTTATTTCATATTTCAATGGGGGATCGAGATGGTGCAGGGGCTAACGTACTGGCTTCCCACCCAGAGGGCACGGGTTCAAATCCTGGCGGTGTTGAATATTTTTTTCAGAGGTATCTTGATCCCTACTTGAGGTGCTTTGTGGAGGGCACTTTGAGTGAGTATGCCGTCCGTCGGATGGGACTTAAAACTGCGGACCCCTTGGCGCCTTTCGTAAAGAGTAGGCTAATGCCGACGCCGGGTTTCTCTCCACCCTTCTTCCCCTCCTGTCCATCCACTATGGCGCAAATGACCTCAGCAGTCGGTCGCCTCCCCTAAAAACTACTACTACTACCGATATTTCAATGCTGTATTTTTGTGAATTTTAGTTGTAAATGCCTGTTGGCTAATTCAAAATTGGCCTTTTAAAAGAATGGAAAATTTATTTGTAGGATTGAAATTGATGCATTTTCATTGTTTTTATTTTTGTATTGAATGTGTAAGTTTATCATTTAGGTTTTTAGACAAGAATTTCATCGGTTATCATGCTTGATAAATTATGAGTTGAAGTATGTTTGACATTTCACTTTGACATTGCTTAGCACCATTGAAAGGAGAAGGTAAAAGATTTCTCCCTCGCCAATGTTCAAGGGAAAGAGGGTAATACATAGAAGGTGGGGAGTGAGGACACCAGAGACCTTCAAATCACTTTACTAAAAAAACTTACCTGGCCCATGGACTAGATTAAAACATATGTTGTTAATTTGAACCATAAGTTAAATTATTTTTACAATATCCATCATGGCACAACGTATATTCTAAAGATTGCTGCAGAAACATATTGAATAGAAGGTGAATTCAAAAAGGAAGGGCTGTTTTCTTATATTGGTGGGTCAGGACAAATTTGTATGCATGTTTTGGGAAAAAAGACCAAAAATTTACATTTTCATATAATTTAACTACGTATATGGTTAATATATAAAGTATCGGTAACAATTTTTTCTTCAAATGTGCGTGACGGAATTGAGACCATCAATTAAGTGTGCGCATGATCGCAGATCGTTTTGGTAGTGATAGGATGACAGTGCACACTATTATCACTGAAAATTTGGCAATGTGAAAGATCTGCACTAAACTTGTCCAGAAGATCTTGATGAACAACCAAGAGCAGAGTCCAGTGTCTGCTTGCGAAGACCTTCTGCAACGGCATTACCATGATTCCCCAATCATCCCTTGCAGTTCCAACTTGGTACCAGCATAATTCTTCCTAGTCCCAAAAGTGAAATCCTCCCTCTAAGGACACCACCATGGGACCCTAATTGCCATCAAAGAAGCTTGCAAACTTACCCTTAAGGACCCTTAGAAATCTGCCTACCAGGAAACCATCAAGTCATGGAAAAGCCGCTGGCAAAAGTGTGCCGACACTCAAGGGATGTGACTTGAAGAATTTTGAGGCCTTATAACAATATCTGAAATAAATATTTTTTCTGAAACTTTTCCCGATACTTTTTATATGAACCATATATGCATAAGTTTGTTATATTTTGTGCTAGAAATTTTTTTTTCACCATGTAACGTAAGGTGTTTTGCAATGTCATTGGAAGATAAAAATTTATGACACAAACCTGCTAATCTTTTTGGTGAAATATAATTTTTTATATTCATAGTTCCTATTCGAAGTGCCTGTTAATGAAGAGGAAATTGTTATCCAGTTGCTTCAGTGGCCATCGGAGTCACTTGAGGAGTTGCCGAATGTAAATTTACCTATTGGTATTACTGTTTTTCAGGTAAGGAAGGCTTCAGGGATCTGAATAATTTTAAACTTGAGTCTTGACCACACTGCAATTGTCACACTATGTTCGATGGAATTTCCTGAAAAATGCATGAATCTCCTGGTATAATTCAGATGTGTGTGTCATCCTTTTGTAGGTGGAAGAAAACAGAAAATGTAGAATGCATGCTCTGCATTCATGTTGCCCAATTGTGATTGAATGTAAGCCAACATGTACTCGAGAAGTTTATTATCGTGGTCATGTTGTTAAAGGCTGTTACCTTCTTGTGCCTTCCACAGCCATTCCTGGTGATTTAGCTGATTTCTATCTCAGGATATTTTCTTCCAGCGTTGACATAAAGTTAAGGTGAGTGCCTGTTTAGATTAAGGGATGGTTCAGAAGGAAACTTCATTTAAAAAAAATCAAAATTCCAAGTGTTAATGAACCTCTTTAAGGATTACAGTAAGCTTCACTAGGTTGCAGATTGACCAATAAAAAAAAACAAAACTTCAACATCAGGATACTCGTACAATTGAGCAATGTTGCGGTTCTTGATTATTATGAACTTCCTATTGATAGTAATAATTGTGACTAGCTTAATTAAAAAGTATTGAGGTATCAAAATTCAAAATGAAATATTATAACTGTTAATAAGATGATTTTTTTATTTGAAAAATAAATGTTTTGGAAATTTGTTTTTGTAATTTAGGTACACGTTTATTTTAAAGTAACTATGAATTTATTTGGGGCCTACAAGATGGGGGAGAGTGTGTCAAAATTTTGGCTGGAACTGTGTACAAAGTATGTCCCAGTTCTGTTAGGACTGTGGCTATGAGGGGATCAGGATGGTGTGGTGGCTAACGTACAATTTCCCACCAAGAGGGCCCAGGTTTGGATCCCGTAGGCGGCAAATATTCTTCAGTGGTATTCCGATTCCTACTTGAGGTGCTTTGTGGAGAGCACTTTGAGTGAGTACAATGTCTGTCGGATGGGACCTTAAACTGCGGATCCCTTGGTGCCTTTCGACAAGAGTAGGCTAATGCCAATGCCGGGTTTCTCTCCACCCTTCCTTTCCCATCCATTCCTAATGATGCAAATGACCTTAGCTGTCAGTCGCCTCCCCTAAAACTTTCTTCTACTACTGTGAAAATTGAAAGACATGGATTATGTTAAAAAAAATCACTGTTTTTATGAAATAATAGCTTCCTCTGATTGGAAATGAAAAAATAGTTACGTTGTGATTCCACTGAAAATTTAATACAAGACGATCTGGGTTTCAATGTTCAACGTCATCTTCAGGCGACAACTCTTACAGACGTACATCTATATGTATTACACTCCAGTAGGGGCGGGGAGGTGAGAGGGTCGGGGGGTGGGTGGGGGAGGGTATTGAGCAATTATAGCTGGAGGGAAGGGTAGAAAACATGAGGAACCCTATGAGGAGCATTCCTCCTAATGGCGGAGGACAGTGGGTGGGTTTTAACGGTTCATGGACATAAATACAAAAACCTTTTACATATCCCTGAGGTCAAGGGAGGGTGTGAGGGAAGTAAAGGGGTTCTTACCCTCATTAGCGCAGGTATCGAGAAGTGGTAGGTTTAGGAGGGGGAGTGGGAGGTGTACAAAAGATCATTAATAATATTCTCTTTGGAGCATACACTTTTTGAAATTTCAAGCTGCTCTAAAGCGTCTAGTTTAAGTCCTTTCTTTTCTACTTGTGAAATTTCAAATTTAATTACAATACCGTGGATATAGTCCAATAAATTTTTTGCAAAATGTGACGTTGACTTTTTGTTCTTCATGCAGGCTTGGTGCCCTTTCACCCGGTTTTGAAATTTTCGGCCGGTTTGTCCAATATACACTGCGTCACACTCACATCTTAACTTATACGTTCCACTTTTTTCAATTTTTGGAATATTGTCTTTTGTGTGGGAAAGTAGGTTCTTGAGGTTCGATTTATTGTAATAGGCTAATTTAAACTTATCTTTCGGCAGTTTTTTGCAAATTCTCATAGTAATGTGATCCAGATATAGGATTCTACACCATTTGGCGGCAGAGTCTTGTTGTTGCGGTTGGGTTTTATAAATGTCTACAACTGCCAGTTGATTAAGTTTTTAAAAATACAATTTATCATGAGCTGCTTATTGAATCCATTGTTTTTAATGTAGCTAATTCTTTTTCAAAATTGTTTTTTGACTCGGGAATGTTCACTAACCTGTGAATCATGGAGTGAAAAGCGGATAACTTTTGGGAAAAACAATGCCTTGAGTGATCCGGGTGGGTGTTCTGGGGCTTTGATCCCTTATCTGGCCAAAAACTCCATCACAATCTTCATTTTGTGGGCTGGGGTGTTGTCATGGAGGAGCGACCAGGAACCAGCCGGTTGGTATTCGATGAATTCTTGCCCACAAGCAATGGAGGACACAGATAATATTCAGACTTAATGGTTTGCCCTTCTGGTACAAACTCTATACACATATGAAAACCATGGCTCCAGTCTTTGGCCCCCATGTACGTATGTGGTAAAAAGAGACCAATTTTAATTGAAAATCCGCTTTCGAGATCAAAAGTGTATTTGGATAGAAGATGATGTGGTGGTGTGTATTACTTAATCTCTCTATCATCCATGCACGAATTATCCATTTTGTGAATTTTCCATGCTACTCTCTCTTCACAGTACCTCAAAATTTTAATGAAATTAAAATTGCAATCATTAAAAATGCTCTGAAACTTTAATATACTTAGTGAAAAATACAAGTTTCAAATATCTGGGTTTCCTTAAAATTTTTTTGACTTAAACATTTTTGTACTATCTGCCTGCATACTTTCCCATTGTTTTCCTTGCATTCATTATACTTGAGAAATGCATATTCTTCTTTTAGGCAAGTAAATTCATAGCTTTACTATGCAAAAAATAAGTCGTTAACAATCCACACTGCATTTTAATCGGTATCATATGATGAATTAGACTCCATATCAGCTATCCTTTGCCAGTCATTTGTTTTTCCTGGCTATGCACTTGGTTTAGCTTACTGAGAAAAATATTTTCTGCTCTTCGTTTGATGATAGTTCTGTGGTCTTGTAAAATGATAATTCTAACCTTATTGAAATCACTGAAAATTAGAAAAAATTGAATTTTTCATTGATAAAAACCACAAATTAATCACAAGGAATGAAAAAGGGGAGTTTCTGCTTATTCATATCATGACCAATTTTCCTTGTCTTTCGGCTATCCATGTTTTTTTATTACCCATGTTTCATCATGCATACATTGGCATGGATAATGTAGAGTTTACTGTATTTTTATGTCATTTTTTTGTTTAGTTTATGCCATTGAATTTTCATTCATCTGTCTATTAATTTTTTTCCATACTTGCTTTTGTAGTCTCATTATATTTCCTTCGGTACTCTTGATTCTATTTATGGCAGTTATGCGAAGGGGAAAATGTTCAGTAATGAAATACATTTTCTTTTCTACACTCTCACTTTTTCTTTCTAGTCACTGTCCACTTCAATTTCTGATTTTTCTTTTTATATAGATTAATTTTTGTCTATCCTGCTAAATGCCATAAAGAAAAACGAAAAGAGTAATTCAATTTCTTTACAGAATTAGTCTGATAAATGGCCTAAATGTAATTTTTTCTTCTCCAGAGAGCTGAAGAAAGATTACCCGCGAAACTTTCACTGCCATCAGCTGTTATGTTGTGTACCATCCCCAGTTTATATCACATGTATTACAATCAAATGTGCTGAAGCTCTGCAAAGGTTGAAATGTAGTGCAAGTAAGTATTATTTCCCATGTTTGTTTGACTGTTGAATATACTTAATGTTTAACCTTGGTGGTAGAGTCCTTATCACTGTATCGCTTGTTTTTCAACACCCTCAAAAGTTCTTTGACAGTGAACTTATTAGTTGTATTGATAGTAAACAGTCATAATTTAATGTTCACGTTGCAAGTTTTTTTTTATTATTGAGGTATTCTTTTATTTTCTGGACATTTTTTGTTATATTTTTGTTGGGTTCACAACTTTAAGAATTTTGCCAATGATTTTGTTATCTTTATAATTATATTAATTTGGGATAATTATGATTTATGTTGTAATTCTAATCACATGGGATTACAAGGTCATGGTTGTACAAGTGCAAGGTCATCTAAGGTTGAAGCAGTTAAATTTAATTGTTACGATCAAGATTTTTGTTATAAGAATTTCCATTATTATGCTTCTTCAGCTGAAGTTGTAATTGATTAATCCTATTTTTAAGATCATTGAAATGTGATAAAAAGATAACATTTTGTGGTGAAAAATTGTACAGATCCTATGATTTGGTAATGTCAGACAATTTTCATTGGTTTGTGGAATTGTATTAGCTGAAAGGAGAAATCCTGTTTGAGGAATTCCAGACTGATTCTTCTTTTTTAATGATTATTTATTTATTTGCAGATTGTGACCCTTACTGTGTTGTAAGATGTGAAGGTTACAAGGAGAAGACAGCAGTCATGCGGAATACATTTAATCCATCATGGGATACATCTTTCATTTTCTATCGTTATAAAATTGATAAGCCTATTGTGATACGGGTGAGTCCATGTTCTCATGATTTCCTCATTAACACACATGGGTTGTTCGATTATTCCTTAGAAAATCCTCCAAGAGATGGCACTCGTATTATGGGAAAAGATTTGGTTTTAGTAAGTCTCATTGGACCTCTGTTAAAGTTTCAGCTATATCATGTAGTTTCATTTTCTTAGGTGATTGAAGCAATAAACTTTGCCCTATTAAAGTCATTTCTTTTCCTTTCTTTGAACAGTGAGTTTGATTTAGCATAGAGCTTATTATTAATGAGTGTAATTTGAACAGTCCTCGGAATGGAATGAATAGAAATGCCATTCTCCCTGTACACTAATGCACTTGGTCTAGCGATGTTCCAATGTCTTGATCCTATCTCAAAAATTAGATTCCTTCAGGCCTGCCAAATATCCATCTACTGAGGAAAATTTTGACCTTTGGGAATAGATGCAAATCTGATGGAGCCAAATCAGGTGAATAAGGCAGGTGTGGCAACAATTCGTGTCTTAGTTCACATATTTTTGCAATGGCAAAGACATATGCATTGTCTTGATGACAGATGACTTTCTTCCTTGCCAAACATGGCCTTTTTTCACATATCTTTCGCTGTAGTCTGCCCAGGAGGTTAGTGTAGTATTGTCTAGTAATTGTGGTAAATCCAGTGGGGCCATCTACAGGATAATTCTGTATCAGCAGAATCCCTTTCACAACCCGGAAAACGAAAGCCAACTTTCCGGCCCACCGTATTGCCTTTGCTTTCTTTGTTGGTAGTAAATGAACATATTTCCACTGCTGTTTTGTCTCTTCAGGTATAGAAGTAGAGCCAAGATTCATCTGTGGTCACAAACCAGTGCAGAAAATCTTGGTGGTTGCTCTTAAAATGGGTCGAGCATTGTTTAGAAATTTCCATTCTGTTACCTTTGTGATCCTGCATCAAGAGTCGTGGTATCCATGAAGTAGATAATTTTGTCATATCCAATGTGATATGCCCATTAATATGACATCCCTTCAGCTTCAGCGATTTCTTGCACTTTCAGTTGGCAATCCTCCATAACCATTTTATGCACTTTTGCAATAAATCCCGGGGTAGTGGGACATTTTGGCCAACCACTACGCGGATCATTATCTGCGAGTGAGCTGTACCTTAAAATTGTTTGTTCTCCTGGCAACAGTTGAATATGAAGGAGCTGTGTCTCCCAGAGCATTCTGAAAGTCCACATGAATTTTCTTTGCTTTCATACCTTTCTTTACGAAGCACTTAATCACTGCTCAAATATCAATTTTTTCCATCTTCACAAATCACTACACGATCGCGGGAAACGCGGGAACGACTTCAGTGGAGGGTCCGCACCACAGATCTCTTCCCAGAGCACTGACACATTATTTGTTTACTCATACCTATCACAATGGGAGAAACTCATTGCGCTAGCGATGAAATCTGCTGGTGATTCTGAGAACCTTTCAAATTACACTCATATATTTAGGCCAATCACAAATGATGTAAAGTGCATTAAAAATCATGAGCAACATTTGATAGAAGATCTTGAGGTTGAAGCATCCAATGGAATATTGAAACCACTTTAGTGGAAGCATAAGGGATCATAAAAATAATTATTGGAAAATTTTAAATAATCTAGTGATCCAATTAATTCCAAAGATGTATTTATGGCAAATTTAGTTTTAATTGTTAAAAAAATGGCTCTAAATGTGGAAGAAATAATCTAGAATAAACTTACTACATAATACATTAGTGAATGCACATTTTTGTGACAATGGTGCCTGCACCTGTTCTTTTAAGTGCCCAGAAAATTCGTTGCTTTTCGTTTAAAACTTTAGGATCCTGAAAATAAATGCATGTACAAGAGACCCATTTTTATAACCAATTGTATGCCATATTTGTAGGTGTACCACTACAATGTATGCTTGCCAGACAATTTTGTGGGTGAGGCAAGCTTTCCTGGTCCTGTCAACCACCAGTGGACTGAGATCCAGGCTAACCTGATAGACCCCAAGGCCAAGGCAAAACGGGAGCAGAGAGAGGGAAGTGAGCCTGGCGACAATGGTGGTGAGTGGAGGTCACTTCAGAGATGGATGGTATTGGGGGTGTAATATGCATTGCTCATTGAAACTTTGGCTAATCAAAAACCACCTTTGCAATAGGGTATTGTTTCTCAAATATCAGTTTCTTCGGTTCTCCAAAAAGAATCTGACATTAATGAAATGTACCCCTTAATTAGCCATGTCTTAGACATTAGTTTTCTGAGGATTCTGCATGCATAAAATTCACAATGAACGAAGTTATGATTTTAATTTTAACGAAATTTTGATTATGAAGTTTGTCAATAAAAGAAATGTTTATTTATGGTGATAAATCCAATATTTTTGTACAGTCATCAAGAGTGAATGAAGAACAAAAAGTTCTTTTATACTATATCTATGTTTGATTTTGATGCAGTCAGAAGTAGTAAATAGAAAGGTACATGATAGAAATATTATGAGGATTCCATGGGGAAAAGGCAATAAAGGGAAGTGGAGGGTGATAATGAGGACATTTCTGAGTTCTCATGCAAGTTTAGCCTGAGATTTCCATTTCCATTCTGAAAATCCACTGCAAACAATAAATCACGATTAAAATTTTGAAATTATTAGCATGCAAATATAATCACTAAAATGCAAGTATGCCAGTAGTAGACGGAATATCTATGCCATATCATTGTATTCATATACTTAGTAATAGGTTTGTCCCAGAAGAACCCAGCAATGGTGGTATTTATTTGAAAAATATCACTGTATTAGAAAGTATGCAATCTATAAAGCATATGTTTCAAGTTTGAAGATGCCACGTTGTTTAATATTTGTTTGGTAGCCATCAATAGTGAACGTTTTCAGTGAATTTGTGAAAATGGAGAAAATTGGTCATCGTTATGTGATACAATACTTTTATTTGAAAAGCCTCAGCCCAACCAATATAAAAGCTGAACTGGATTCTTATCAGGGTGAGTCTGTGCCTTTGTTGACAACAGTAAAATATTGGGTAGCAGAGTTTAAATGAGGTCTTACGAGCTGTCAAGACGAGCATCGCATTGATTGACCAAATGAGGAGATGACTCCAGAAACAATGAAGATACTGGATGATCATTGACTGAAAGTGCCCGAGCTAGGAGACATAGTAGGCATTTCAAAAAGTGTGGTACATCGCATATTAACTGAAAATTTGGACATGAGAAAGGTGTGTGCAAGGTGAATGCCGCATTTGCTCATACACAAGGCAAACCAGTGTTGTGAAGTTGTTTCAATTGAGTGTTTAGCAAAGTTTCACAGCAACAAATAAGAATATTTGCAACGTTTCATAACCATGGATGAAGTATGGGTCCATTACTTCACACCTGGTACAAAAGAACAATCAAAACAATGGATTCAAAAGGGAGAACTGGCTCCAAAGAGGGCGAAAACTGTTTCTTCTACAGTCAAGGTCATGGTGTTGGTTTTTTGGGATGCACATGGAATAATTTTCATTGACTATCTTGAAAAAGGGAAAACTATTATTAAGGTATTATGCAAACTTATTGCAACTTTTGAGCAAAGAAATCAAACAAAAGCAGCCACATTTGGCTAAGAAGACAGTGTTCTTTCATCAAGACAATGCACCAGCTCACAAATCCATTATTGTAATGGCCAAAATTCATGAATTTAAGTTTGAATTGCTATCTCATGCTCCCTATTCACCAGATTTAGCCCCCTCGGATTATTTTCTGTTCGCAAACTTGAAAAAATGGCTCGGTGGTCAAAGCTTTTCCAACTGTGACAAGGGATGCATGCAGTAAATGGCTGTTTTGAGTAGCTAGACAGTTCTTATTATAAAAAGGTTATCAAACTTATTGAATATCGCTGGAAAAAGTGTATAGAGCTTGAAGGAGATTATTTTGAAAAATAAATACAAATATTTGTGTTCTCTTTGTTGTATCAGGTACTTCTGGGATCACCCTCGTTTAGTCATGTCTGTTACTCACTGCTACTCTTACATCGACTATTCTTCTATCATTCGTACTTAAATTGTGAGCTCTGCACACATGGTGTAACAGTTGTACCTGTCACTTAGGCCAGGTGTTTTAAATCAAGATGACTAATAAAAAGCCAGCCGTTAATGGGTAGAATGTAGTTAACTTAATCTTGAATCATCATGCAATCTGGCTTTTAAGTTCCATGTGGTTGGAAAGATGATTCGAGAATCCCTCCTTTGGGCAATGGGGGAGGAGAAAGACAAGTGACACTCCTGGATCTGTAAAGGTCCTTACTGGTTAGAATCTGGAAATTCTTCTTTGAAAAATTTGGAAAAACCAGGAATTTCCAGGAACTCTATTGGTGATTTTTGCTGGCAGCCATGTTAACTCCTAAATCGTTGGTATGCACAGTAAAGCTAAATAATTATTCAGGCTATTACTTCACACCTTCCATTTTGGTTATAAAAAAGCCATTGTTAATCAAGAAAAGGCCATATGGGGGAAGCTTAGTTGTGAAGGAAACCTGGCAAAAGATAATAGATAAAAATTAGCTAAATCATCTCTGTGAGTTGGTGAAATTTTATGTGAATTCTTGGTTTCCAGGACATAAATTTGAGATATTGAAGGAGATATTGATATGGAAAGCATTCTGCGATTCAATTATTGTGTTCCAGAAACGATCAGAATGGGTGCCTTGAGGAAAAGTCACTAAAAAAATAATGCCGATTTCTAGCTCCAAATATTCTGTTCTTTAGTTGACTTTCATTGGAGTTATTGGTAACATTTTACTCATGTAAAAGTAGCATTGTAACTGGTCCAGAGCTTAAATCTTTGTGTAGAAGTGCAAAGTTTCTTTTTTTACCCTCATCATGAAGGAATTCAATAAAGTTAAACCTGAAACTGTTATGTTTAACTTTGGTGTTGCGTGATGTGGTAGCTATTTGGAAGATAGTCATGATTGGGACATCATATTTTGACCTTAAAAGATGTAGGTAATCATAATTTGGTTACCATCACCTCTGTGGCAATATCTGAATTGTATTATCATTCTTATAATTATGTCATAATTTTAAACTGTTCCAAATACCAACTAAAAGAAAGTTGAAACTAATTTTGTCAGTTGGGTTGGAGCCCCTAGCTTAATAAACCAAACTAATGTGAGAATGAGATTTTATTTTGATTTTTCTGTAATTTCACTCTTTTAAATCGCATTAATGCTTCCATGAAAGCTTTATCTACTAAGTTACACCGTGTATTGTGTAATTATTTTTATGCAGTGACAGTTTAGACCAAACTTTTAAACAGATTTTAAGATTCTCTGACTAAGCATACGTGAACTGTTAACAAGGTTTACTCATTCTTTGATAGCTTCAGTGGTAAGGAACACTGTATGAGATATAAACTCTAATGAGATATCACCATGAGGTGCAAAATCGTTGATACTCCAGGCAGCCCTACTTAGTTACACTAATGTTAAATATGATTTATGGGGACAGTTATTTTGGAGTCATATGCATGAACTATAAGCCAAACTTAAACTTATTTTCCCATGTGTCAGTGAGGTTTGACAATTGGGTGAAAGAGAAATTTTTGCTAGTGTTCAGCTCATTCTCAAAACAAAGTGTGTTTACTCTTCAAATTTCTTTCTTTTCAATTAATTAACCTCGACATTTGTTTATTTCGTCTAACTTTTCCAATATTTATACAGAAATTTACTACATTGTCACTGATTAGTTAATTAAACCTTATAATGATAGAACAGAATTTCTATTTTCATTCTTGAACCTTTTTTTTTCTTTTCAGCAGATTCCACATCTGATGTTAGAGGAAAAATAATTGTGGAAATCCTGACTGAAGATGATGTGATGGCCATTTAGCAAGGAAAAAAGTGATAGGCTATAATGCCGTTGAGATTATTCTAGTCAAATTTTTTTAACTGCGCACATATTTAAATTATTGATATTTTGCAAAGCCAATATTTTAATTTCAGATCGGTATTTTGATCTGAAGGGATAATTCTTCAAGCACATAATGTTTTTTTTTACATTTACTTCATATTTATTTGGTGTGAAATTTTTATATAGCTCTCTCACTCATGGAATCTGCAACCCTTCCAGTGATAGCAATGTTTCCAGGTATTTCTTTAAAAATTGAATTAACCAGACTCAAAATTTGTCACCTGACTGAAGGCTAGTCCTCGTAAAGTCCGCATGGTTTAACTCATCATAAAGCAGATTTTTACTCTATTCCTGTGTTAGGGAATGTTTTTAGGGTATATTTGGTCATTAAATGTCATGATGTTACTTACTGTTTGTGATATTTTCTGCTATTGATTGTGCCAGGTTTCCTCCTGAGGTCACTGGCTGCACACAAGATTGTGTATTTAATTACACATAATTGGGAAATGATAATTTTTTTTCACTTTCAATACTCAGGCATTTGCTTTTGTCCTGAAGGAAAAAAATCCATTCCATTAAGGTAATGTTTTATCACACTGCATTAATATATTTTTGATCAAAGGCATTCAACTCCTCTGTGAGAGCTATATTTTTTCTCCATGAATATATTACATCATACATTTTTTATAAAAAATTTGTTCCCATTTCCGGTTAAACATCAGGAAAGAAATGTAGTGTGTTACATTACATTACATGCATTGAAATGCAAAAAATTGAAGTAACTTTACTGTGCTACATGAACGTGTCAAACATGTAATGTTGCCTACCTTCAAGTATTAGTGAATATTTTTGTGAAAAATAGAACTTACCATCTAAGGATAAATCAGTCTCGATATGTACATAGTCTCTGCTTTGTTTTTGGTTTACTTTATAAGCCACCTTCTCTTAGGTCATTTCACTTCATTATATGCTTCTTTATATCCCTTGCCCTATTAATCATTCTTTTCTTTCAATATCCCAGAAACATTCATGTACAAAACAAAATATAGGTGGTAAAACCAGTGATGTAGATGTAGATGAGAAGGATGCCAATGCCCTTATAAAACTAACCTTCACCCTTTGGGGATTCGTATGAGATATCTTGATGCTAAAAAAGAACGATGAATGACCAATTTGATATTTTTCTCTCGTTAAATAATTAAAGAATAACAGATGCTTCCTCTATTTTTGTTGAAACATTTAAATTTGCATATTTCTCATGCTATTGGGGAGAGAATTCGGCTCCAAATCAGAAACTCGCCCAAATTAGAGAAACTAAAGAATTATTATCTTCAGGTCAGATCAATTCCTGTTGAAACCTAATTGAACAGGATAAAAATATGGAACTTAAGATAATCTGGTCAAAGTCCTTGACATTTCCAAAGGTTGATTTATTAATTAAATGCTTTTAGCATTCTATGCATCATTGCATAGAATGCTAAAAGCAATCATGCATTCTATTCATCATGTTCTTATGGCCATGAAACTTGGTATTATCAAGCATGTAAACTCATATTTTTCTGTAGGTCATCACCGTTGAACAGTCTTCGTTAGGTTATCATCCTTCTTGGGAAATCGGGTTGCCACACCTGGCCTTTTTGCCTTTGTAGTATTTGCAGCAAAAATACATATGAGTGTTATACAGGTCTCCAAATCTGCCTTTCTAGTGATGGGAAATATTTTATACTTTCCATGTGAATTTCTCCCTCTATAAATTGTCTAGACTTTTGAGGCTGTCATTAACTATTTAAAGTGAGTAAAATAAAATTCCTCTGAAGTTACATTATTCCAAGAATAATTTTAATTCAATTCTAATTATTCTGTTACCTGCTTAGTGTATACATTTTCCAATTTATCTGGGTAAATCTGTCGCCCAGATAAATTGGAAATTAACTTCTGTCTTAAGTAAAGACTGAAAGACCATTTTGTGAATTAAACAAGAGTGGTTAAGGAATTCAAGATATTTAGAATTGTTCTGAACCTTGTGTTATCACAGATGGGATCAAACTGTATATTGATCGGATGATATGCCTTTATAATGTTACTTAAATTAAGTACATTGGTACCTACCTTTTATACTTATTTTTTATTGTGAAGTAGAGCTGTGTCACGGGGCAAGATATCCTTTGAAGTAGAAGCCTTAGTTCCTCTTCACAATTTCATTGGCATTCACTGAGATATGATTGTTTGACAGGGTGGCCAGTTGATGCCTTCTTATAAAGAAAAGTAGAAGTATTGGATCAGTAGAACATCCAGATAATACCAATGCAATAATTTCAGAGTGTAAAAATCATTCGCCTTGACTGGGATACTATGGGACTGGGATCCCAGTCAAGGCGAATGATTTTTACACTCTGAAATTATTGCATTGAAATGCACATTAGCGGATGACTCCGTTAAAAGTTACTGTTGCGGCATCTCCCGCAGTTTCTTTGGAATCCAGATAATATTTATGAAGCTTTAAATATGCTGCTTAAGATATACTACCTTGAACAAAAAGTTCCCGGAATAACCACCGTGTGGCGCTCCCATCGTTCCGATTTGAGTTCTGTTTTTTTTGTTAAATTGGTACATCTGTTGTTGATATTCCCTTTAAATCTTAGTGTCATAACTTGACATTTGCAAAAGTTACGTAGCCAAGAGTACATCTATCTCTGTGTGTGTTGGCGATTTTTTACAATTGCAGAAATGGATTTAAATTTGCAACAACGAACTTGTATTAAATTTTGCGTAAAAAACGGATTTAGTGGCGCACGGACGTTGGAAATGTTGGAAAAGTGTTTCGGCAACGATTCTCTAAAAAAAACGGTCGTTTACCAGTGGCACGAGCGGTTCAGAAGTGGTCGTGAGTCAATCGAAGATGATGAACGCAGTGGCAGACCATCGACATCGAAAGTCGGTGAAAAAATTGATAAAGTAAAAGAAATGTTGGTCAATAACCGCAAATTAACCATCAGAGAAATAGCGGAGGACTTGAACATTGCCTATGGATCCGCCCAAGACATTGTGGTTAATGATTTGGGTTTCCGTCGTGTAGCAGCAAAGTTAAAGTGCCAAAAGACCTCAATTTCATGCAAAAAAGAGACCGTGTTGACGTCGCAAAAGACATGATTTGCGAGGCTGAATCCGATCCCACATTCATCAAAAGGATCATTACTGGAGACGAGACGTGGGTTTATGAGTACGACACGCAATCCAGACATCAGGCAAGTGAATGGCGTTCACCAAATGAGCCGAGACCAAAAAAACCACGTCGTTTTCAGTCAAAAAAGAAGGCAATGCTGACGGTTTTCATGGATTACAACGGTGTAGTGCATCATGAATTTTTGCCAGACAGTAAACAAAGAGCATTATTTGGGCGTTATGAGACGTTTGCGTGAAGCAATTCGCCGAAAGAGACCAGAAATGTGGGAAGAAAACTCGTGGATTTTGCACCGTGATAACGCACCGTCGCACAGTGCTATCATTATTCGTAATTTTTTGACGAAAAATGCAACAAATACCATCCAACAGCCACCGAATTCACCTGATTTGGCTCCCTGTGACTTCTTTCTGTTCAATCGAGTTAAAAAACCATTACGGGGAACGCGTTTTAGCAGCCGAGAGGAAGTAATGGAAAAATCGCAGGAAGCACTGATGGACATACCGAAAACCGACCGTAACTTTTGCAAATGTCAAGTTATGACACTAAGATTTAAAGGGAATATCAACAACAGATGTACCAATTTAACAAAAAAAACAGAACTCAAATCGGAACGATGGGAGCGCCACACGGTGGTTATTCCGGGAACTTTTTGATCAAGGTAGTATTAAGAGTATAAACAGAACCCTTAAAAGCTGTCATTGTCAAAGCACATTTAATATCAGGTAACATGTAAGAATACTTTGATAAAGTAATGGAGTTAGTTGGAAAACTAAATATTTATAATCTCACTTTTTCTGTATGATTAATGTGGTGAATAGTGCAGTTGGCTTTAGATGAGATATTACCTTGCTGCCTGGTACCTGGTTTTAAATAAATCCAAGCTATAGATCATATACTATTGAGCCTTGATCTGTAGTTAATTTTTAATATGGCAGAAATTTTCTGCTGGAACAATTGCAGTTTTTTTAGATTGTTGCCTAGTCATCGTCATTATGGTGCTTGTACATTATATATAAACAGAAAATGTATGCTCCATGTGCCTCTTAACACATCATTCATTTTCCAGTTATTTTTTTTAACTCACCAAGTAATATTTTGTAGAATAACCAATATTATACATATGCAATACGATATTCATTCATAGGTATGCCATGATTTTGAAATATGTGCATGGAAAGTGAAAAATCAACAGTTTCAAGTTGACAAATGTAATTTCTCTTGAGTTTTAATTATGGTGCTTATTAATGTACCTACCTCCTAGCTGTATGTTTTTCATGCAATGTCTTTCAAGATTCACCTGAAAAAGTGTGTATCTCCAGAAACTGGAACTAACTTGGAATATAATTATGTTTTTTTTATTTTAATTTAAGCAGAATCCCATGTACTTTGACATGGCTGATCAATGGAAAAATCTCTTGTAATCTCATTTTGAGATCGATGAAGACTGATGGAAGTGGCTTATTGATAGAGTAATTGGGCAATATATTTCCTTTTTAAAATATTTGTTCAATTTTTTTTTGAAAATCTAATGATGATAATGGTGCTAGGAATGACACTGGATTTCCTATTTACACTTTTAAGGAAGCTTGAATTTGTAAAACATGTATTGAGCATCTGTTGATGTTCCCTAAAAGTTACTAAATATCATAATACATTAAATAGCCTTCAGTTCTAAGGAATTCATGGATATGTTATGATTCAATGTAAAAGTCTTTGTAAAATGGCCAAATGAGGCCATTTTAGAGGGCACTAAACTTTATGATATGAATGAAAGCCTACTAAGATTACGTGGGATTGCATGGATATGTCGATTCTGAGTCATTTGAAGTTACTGAGTATGCAATGCAATGTTGAAAGCATATGTTAATGATGGGATAATTTTCTCTTAAAAGAATCAATGTTATGAATGGTTATTTCAAGAAATTGTTCACATATTGTGTCATAATACTTTTTTTCTGTGGTCAATTTATTGTATTCAATAGAGTCTAAATTGCTATTTTTAATTTATAATACAATTTACAAAAATGTGGCCCTGTATAATATATTTAGGATAAATATTATGTGATTTTATGTGATCTCAACTCTGTGCTTGGGTGTTTTTTACATTTATTTTTATATGATAATCGACTCTCTCCTTTTTTATGACAGCCATTTTGGCTTTTAAATTCTTCAAAAGTGCATCAATTTTCTGAATACATTACATTTGGGTTGTAATAGAGCTGTTGTTAATTATTCAATGAAAGATTTGGTGTACGTTCAAATCAGAATGATTTGTATTGTATTCAATTAAAGTACAAAGACTGTTGAAGGTGGCATTGTAAGGATGAATTAGGTAATGTGCACTGCCGTAGTAATTTGGAAGGTAGCCATAATTAGGACAGCACAGTTAACTTTAAAGATGGAGGTAATTGTATTTTGCATATCATCACCATAGTTTTTAATCTGTGGCAATATCTAACATGTATTATCATTCATACAATTGTGTTCATGTTTTCAAATAATAATAATTTGTTTAATTGTTTTAACTACCAACTGATAGTAGTTGAAACAGATTTTTTCAGCTGGGCCAGAGGTTTATGATCACTAGCTGAATAACCCTAATCAATGTGAGCAGCATTGGAATGAGATTTTATTTTGGTGTTGCATGATTCAAATCTTTCAAATCACATTAATACTTCCATGAAAGCTTAATCTACTAAGGTAAATGTATTGTATAATTATTTTTATACAATAATATAAATGCAGTAAATTTGCATGATTGTCATCAACTCTTATTTTCACCAATAAGCATATTTTATTTTTTTTTGCTGTAAACATTTCACATTGAATAAAAATTATAACAATACAAATTTTTTCATCAGATTCTTTTTAATGAGAAGTATCTCGTATTTTATAATGTTATCGTCTATGATTAGAGATTTTGGAGAGTTCTAAAAATATTTTAAAATCAGTAGTGAAGTTTGTTGCGAGTGGGGGCACGAAGAAGGAGCGCTGTGTGAAGGTGCAAATGTTAAGAATGTTCTCTTCTATGATTAAAGATGTTAGAGAGTTCAAAAAATGTTGCAAAATCAGTAGTGAGGTTTGTTACGAGTGGAGGAATGAAGATGGAGCGCTGTGTGAAGGCACGAGTAAAGGGGGGATCGAGATGGTGAGGTTGCTATCGTCTTGGCTTCCCACCCGGGCCCGGGCTCAAATCCTGGTGGTGTTGAATATTTTTCAGTGGTATCTCTATCCCTACTTGAGGTGCTTTGTGGAGGGCACTTTGAGGTAGTACGCCGTCCGTTGGATGGGACGTTAAGCTGCGGACCCCTTGGCGCCTTTCGTTAAGAGTAGGCTAATGTCGACGCCGGGATTCCCTTCATCCTTTCCTGTTCATCTCTAATGGCGCGAATGACCTCAGCCAAGATATCTGACCTTTCCTACCTTCTGAGTACGTATCTTGCTGCCTTTCGTTTTACTTTTTTTATCTTTTTAATATGTCCCATGGGTCCCATAAAATGGATAAGTGTTCCAGGATACGGCTAACCAGGACCGTACAAGGCTGATTCAATAAGTACCCATGTTTGACCACAAACGGCATTCCTGAGGGAAGTTTATGTTATCATCGTGTGCTGCCATCTATCAACCGACAGTGAAACAAATTTCAGACTGATGTAAAGGTTAGTTTGGATTTGGCAGCCATTCGGGAAAGACGTGTTTCGTGACTTTTCGCTAAGATGGAAAAAGAGCAGTATCGTTCGGTAATTCGCTTTTTCTTTTTGGATGGGAAGAAATGCAAGGAGATAAAATCAAAGTTGGATGCTGTTTATGGGGACACTTGACCATCTATGAACACAGTTAGATATTGGTTCAACGAATTGAAACGTGGGGGAACATCCGTTTTTAATGAGGAGCGACCAGGACGCCTAGCAGACGTGGTTACCGAGGAAATCATTCAAAAGGTCCACGCCATGATTCACGCTGATCGACGAACGAAAGTGCGCGAAGTAGCAGGGCCGTGGGTGTGTCGACCGGAATGGCAATTAAAATTTACATGATAAGTTGGCGATGAAAAAATTGTCGGCCCGATGGGAGCCGCGATTGCTGTTTCCCCACGATAACGCACCAGCACATTAATCCGGAGTTGGCGCCGCCAAACTGCATGAACTACATTATGAATTGTTGCCACACCCTCCGTATTCACCCGATCTGGCTCGCTGCAACTTTTCTTATTCCCTAACATGAAGAAATGGCTCGCGGGAAAAAAATTAGCTTAAACGAGGAAGTTATCGTCGACATATCGTCGACATTTGGAGAGTTCGATAAATCCTATTTTTTGGAGGGTTTCAAAAAATGGCCAGAACGTTGGGAGAAGTGTATCTTTCTAAAAGGGGACTATGTTGAAAAATAAAAATTTTTTTTTGAAAAAATGGTTTCTTCATTTCTAACACGGGTACATATTAAACCGCCCTCGTTTTTGCTTTTTCTTTTGTGGCTATGCTACTTCCTTTTCAATTTCTCATTACCGAAAGACGGTACTATAATATAATCTAGCTGATACCTTTCTGAGTCATCTGGCATTTTTAATGCATACCTGCATCTTTTGTGGTGTCTAAACCAAGTGTTGGTAATGACTAGCCCCTGTCTCCTGCAGAACTCAACTGCTTTCTCCCCGCGGTCATTCCTCGTGCCTAAACCGTAGTCCCCGACCTCGTCACCATCTCTTCCTTCGCCTACCGTCGCATTCCAATCCCCCATCTCTATCAAATGTTTCCCTGCAGGGACACTCGCGATTATGTCCTTTAACTGATCGTATATTCTATCGACCTCTTATTCCTTATGGTTGCTCGGGGACATGTATACCTGAATAATAACCAAGTTCGTCGGTTCTGCTTTTATCTCTACTAGTAGTATTCTATCCGTTACCTGCTCCATGTTGACTACGCTTCTCCCTACTTCTTCATTTAATACAATGGCAACCCCTCGTTGGCTCTCGTCCCCGCCGCTGTATATTATTCTATACTTATCACTCCAATAATCCCCGCTATCCTTCCATCTCACCTCGCATAGACCTAAAATATCGATATTTCCCCTTTCCATCTCTTGCTTGAATTGAATGAATTTGAATTGAATTGCTTGAATTTCCATCTCTCGAAATTGAATTTGGTTTGGGACTTGTAAAATAACTAATAGCAATGCCTCACTTTGCTGGACCGATTTAACTGTGTAGCCATAACTTGATTTATTTCATCCTGGATTCAAGGCCAGGGCAGGCCTACTGAAAGCCTAAGTGAAAAGGGCACCTCAATCCTTCAAGAGACATTCACCTATTATACATTATTCCAAAGACGACTCCAACATTATTATAGAACGCATCATCTTCCCCAAATAGGTTTGCTCTGTCCCTAGGAGTATCCATCAGGCCCTATCGGTGATCAAATATATAATATGATTTCCGATTGGAGAAAACTAATTCTGACCATCCTCTCCTTAGATCAGAAAGGTGACAAGGTACATAATGGCTCCCTTTTCAGCACCATGGGGGCCATAGGATTTGGGGAGACCTTCACAGGCCGTATATAATCTGGGGAGCCACGGGGCTCGTCAGGATGGGATAAAATTTAACCACCTCCACAACCTTCTTGTAGGGCATAAAATAGGGCTGTCCTACATGTGGGGTAGGGGAACCCATTGGGTGGACAGCAACAAAGTGTGCCCCTGATAAGAGGAGGAGGTCTCGGGTTGGTCAGGTGGGGGGAAAATCAGGACTATATATGCACTTTCAATGGAACCATTGCTGAGAGCACTGAAGAGGCAATTGACAGAGATCCCGGTACCGCAAAACAAAGAAAGATGAATGGCCATTCCCATCTATGTCAGCAATGTCAGCATCTTTGTAACAAAAGATAGATACTTCCAGGCAACGGAGGACATTTCCCATGTGTGTGGACAAGTCTCTGGAGGGCTCCAAGCAGGGAAATCCCCAGGCTTGTGGTGTGGTAGAGGAGGAAGGAAGAAACACTAAGGTATCAGTAGAGAAGCAAAGGCACACATTTCTCTGGTTTTTAGTTCTGGTATTCCAGTAAGAAATGGAGAGAGGCATAAACCCAAATAAAGTAGAAGCTAATTGATGGAGCAGATGATTGGCAGGGGGTGAGCGCAGGGCTGCCGCTGAGGGGAAGATTAAGGGTGGTCCACCAGTTCCTGACACACAGTTATTCCTCAGCAATCGATGCGGGAGCTACAGAGCATTCTCATCCATTTCGAGTGTGTTAGGGGAATCAATTGAGTCGGCAGTGCCGCCATGTGCACCCCGATAAGAGGAGAGTCAGAGTGGAGGCAAAAATAAAGACTCTCCAGCTCCTCTTCACATAGAGATGCCTACCCGAGGACAAAGAAGAACTCTGGGGACCCACCTCGCCAGAGAGCAGCTTGCAAAGAGGTGCCCTGTTGAAATTTTTTACGCTTCCGTGATAGAAGTGTGGGGGCAAATTCAGCGTAGCCAGTTATAGGTTGCACCCAACCGGATGCCCACCACTGATGACCGATGCAGCACCATATTACCATAGCATTGAAATTGAAAAATATCTAACATGGCTTTTCCACACAGAAAATTTATTTACGACCTAAGTTTTGTTACAGTGTAGCATCTTCAGGTAAAAATTGACAGCTCAAGCACAGTATATATATCTCTCGGCGGAGATTAACCGGGGGGGAAGAGAAGGGAGGAAGGAAAGGATGGGTTGAGGTAGGAAGAGGGGGGGAAAATTTTTGGTTGGAGGCGGAGGAGGAGAATTGGTAATGGTGATAAAGTAGCAGGCTGGGAGAAGGGATTAATAAAATGTTGAAAAATGTTTGCTTGGCATCGAGTTAGTTGGCAGAGGAGTGGGGGAATGGGTATTGTTGGAAACGGTGGAGGACGGGGAGAATGGTACTGTACAATGAGCCAGGTGATTAAGTTGCAGGCTGGGAGGAGGAGTTACTACATTTTTGATAAGGTTTGCTTGGTGTCAGGTTAGTTGGCAGAGGGGTGAGTGAAAATACAATAAAGGGGAACGTGAAGGGTAAAGAAAATCGTTGGTCATAACGTCCTCTCCGTAATTCGTAGAAGGATTGCCGAAGGGTTTCTAATTGCTCCACCGCATCGAGGCGGTGGCCTTTCTTCTCGATGAGCAGGATTTCGGGGATGAAATCGCTGCTGTGGCCGCGATCTCTCAGGTGTTTGGCGAAGAGTGACGTGGAGATGTTGTTCCTAAAGCATGCTCGGAGCTCCTCTACTCTCGTCTCAAATCTCCTTCCCGTCTGGCCTATGTATATCCGGTTGCAGTCTTTGCAGAGGAGTTTGTACACCCCACTCTTGTGCATGGGTTCAACTTGGTCCTTCGTATGGCATAACAGTTTGCTTAATATTGTTTTATTTTATGAGGAGGCCGGTTTCACCTCTTCTATCAGGAGGATTCTTTGCACTTTAAATGCTAGGTGGCCAAGGAAAGGGAATCTCCGCCACTGTGGCTGGTTTTACGTAGACGTGGGATAACTATGTATGAACTTGGCTAAACGGGATTGTTTCTATTGTAAAGATTATCAATTAATCGCGTAATGGACGAGAGTTTCCGCAGTTCAAGGAGTACAAAGGGAGAGAGGGAGGGGAAGAGCAGGGGTGGAGGAGAGAGGGGTGCACAAGTTTAGGAGTCGCCAGAAATAATTACGCGCGTATCTGCGTTTCAGAGCACTTAATTGACGCGCAGAAAATCATCATCCGAGCACATAAAATGAGTAACTCCTTAAGTTCCTGAAGCGTAACGAGGTCGATTTATTGATATCTCAAGTATTCCACTTCTCACATAAAATTCTTGCCTTGGAATGCAACATCTCCGCACATTTAACTTCCTAAAATGGGTATTTCGATGGAATGGGTGTCAGGCCTACCTAACTGAGTTGTATATTCCGATTAACACCTTGAAGAGACCTCTCTGGATTACGTGTATCGACACATAAAAAAAAAACTAGCGGGCGTTCCACTTTTTTTTTAGGATAGCACGAGAGAACATTTTTTCAAAAGGATTTATAAATTTTCTTATTTATTACCATAGTAAATTATGTTCGCTTCATGAGACATTAAATTCGAAAACACGAGAAATCGAAGAGATCTGCATTTTGTCCAAAACTTGCGAAGAATTTAAGCGGTGAGGAACATGGAGAAATGAAGCCCTTCCCATGGAAATTAACACTACTCTAACACGGTGGTGTAGTAACAAATTGTTGGATCGCCTATTTGGCATTCGAAGAACTGGAAATCGAAGAGGAAGGTATGAGAGGACGGAGAGAGAAGGGGGAGGGCGCGCCTCACCCCCGCCTCGCAAACACTGGGTGCGGTGAGGGGAGGCGGTTGTTTCTCCTCGGGAGGGGCTGGAGAACAAATATATATATGAATACACATACACACACACACATTCAAACACGAAATCCAGCCAAACGGTGAACAAATACTCATTTAAGAAACAGATATAAGGAAAAGGGATAGGAACACACATGAGGGACGAACATATAAGTAGGTGTAAAAGAAGGTTCGTAAACCAGAAGGTTGGTTCCTAATCCAAAAAACAATTGTTTGAACAATATGGAAGCGTTATTTAATAGTTTAAACAAAAGCGCAACGAAAAGGTGGCGTTAGCATCGAAGTGTGCAAGTGAGAATTCAATTTTGAAACAAAAGAACAATGGAGGGTTAAAAAAGAGGCGGGGAATGATGGGATTCGTATGGCGTTATAATAAAATAGTTGGGGGATGGGGTCGAGGGGGAGGGGATCGGAGGGATGAGGAGACGCGTTGGGACGGGGAGTCGCTATCGCGACGCGAAATGAAACTCGTGGTCAAATATTAAATTGAAAAATCGTTATTAAATTGTTATTAACAAAAAGCACGTCGTTTCGAGGCATTGGTGAAACTCAATGAAACTCAGAGCGTGAAGACATATTCAATTTATTAAAAATCACTCAGCAACATTGTCAAATACATGGTTAAATTTCTATACATAAATACATATGATCAAATGGATTGTTTATTTTCCAATCCATTCATTGAAAGTCAGTCATCATCTTCAGCAATATTGTCAAATACACAATTCACAATATTATCAAATAGATTGTTAAATTTCCAATTACTTCATTATAAGTCACTTATCCTCATCCCAAATATTATATTCAGTACCCGGTGGGACAGTTGTACTCTTTTTTAATGGTAATGAGACACGACACCTACGACACTCGTTAGTAGACCTCCATTTCAAAGATGGATATTCAGTGCAAATATCACAGGCTTGCGCATGATGGAGGTCACCGTTAGATTTAATAAGCTCATGAGCATAAACAATGGCTAGAAAGGCTACATTCAAAAATGAAAAGCAAGACTTACATAGATTTGCAAATCTCACCCCCTCAAGGTCGGGATACACTCTCCGCAATTTTCTCTGTAAGAAATTAGCATCAATGCGATAAAGCGTATATCTTACGCACGAATACAATGGCTCAGATGAATTCATGGAGTTACAAATCTTCTGGGAAGGACACTCATTAACCCACACCAGCACTTAGTTCTCGGACGATGTGGAGTCGCAATCAACTGAATTCACGGAACCGATGGATAAGTTGTCGCTATCAAAGTCTTCATCAGTCTTGAAGTACTGTTATCTCAGCAAAATTTACACTGCTCGGGATTGATTTTACACACCTCCGACAGTCGATAACATGTTGAAGATCGAAGTGTGGTTCCTTCTTACAGAGTTCGCACTCGATGTAAGGACGAAGGCTATTATTACGCTGTGATTCGTGTATATGAATCAGAGATATATATGGAACATTCAAATTACGGAAGAAGTTGGGGCACACACACACGAGGCGAGGAGTAACTAGTCGTAATGCTTTTCGTATGAATCTACCGTGAACGTTGAACAACGTATATCTTACGCATGCATGCAGTGTAGCTTGTGAAGCCATCCTGCGACAACCTAAAAATACGCTCATGTGAGGTTGAGTGTCGAAAGTCCCGTTTATTCATGTCAAGTGATATCAATGGTAATTATTTCTTACTTCCGGCGTTGGAATGAGGATGGATGGAACTTAATTTTAACTAACTCTTACTTCCGACGTTGGGAGATAATTATTATTATATTCGGGTGTGGGAACTGCATAATTGCAATTTTAATTAACTCACACATCCAACGCTGGAATGATAACCTAGCTAATTTCAATTATTATGCGGATGCGGGAACGTGGTGGTAATAAATGATAAGGCAATTTTAACTAACGCAGGAAGGATTAAACAGATAACTATTATTCGTTGCAATTTTAATTATCTCATAATGTATGAGAACCAGGGTGTTGCGTTTCAGTAAGAACTGTGAGGAAGCGATTGGGTAACCATTGAATGACTTATATAAATAGGAGCATTAAAGGGCATAAGTTGACATTATTGAAAAAAACAGAGACGAGGAGTCAACGCCGGCTAAGCCCTTTAGGAGCTGTAGGAGTCAACCCGAAGCCAGAGACGAGCAACTGCTGAGAGACGGACTGAGACCTAGACGAGAGAGCAGTCAGACGAGAGATTAAGTATATTCCCCTTCGAATTAGAAATATGCATTTATCATAACTAATTGAAATTGGGACTTGAATATTTATTTATTTCTCCCTATTTTATTTGATGGATGGATTCCGTGAAAGATATTTTGCTGCTTTTGCAGAGGGAAGCAGAGTTTTTGAAGGAGGATTTGGTGGAGGGTGTGGAATACCCAGTTGAAAAACTGGAAATGGTTAGCGCCCGATATGGGGAACATTACTCGTAACTATAATTTTTGAGGGTATTCAAAGAAAGATATATCTCCCCAAGTTCCTCCAATTAAAAACTGATGATGTATTCAGGTTTAATGGGAATGCTTGGGGGGAGAAGTTGTATGTCTTGAAATTAAATAACTATATAAAAATAAAACAGTATTAAACTTACCTCGATGTATTATTTCAAAGAACCCCAACCATAAACGTCCTTATATCCACAACAGAAGCGTCCCTTCCTCAAAATTTCCATCGCACGAGTCCCTCCCCTACCCATCCCTCTCGGGCGAGTGGAAGCGTCACTTCCCTCTCAGAGTAGGAGAACTCTATCGTGATAACACCAACAGCCTCCAGGGCAGTAACACGTGTATAAAGTGAAAAGTTCTCGTGAAAAAATATCAGTAAAATTCGGTGATCATGGAGGATTTTGTTCTTTGTGAAACATGTTTGTGTACTATAGACCCCGGTACCTAGCCGCCCATGAGATGTCCCAAGTGCATCTTAGACATGCTCTTTGTGGTCAACAATCTTGAGGAGATGGAGGACCATCAATAGTACAATTGGAGTCTGCTGTCCGTGACCGATTGAAAACCTTTTGGGTGAGTCCTGGCTTGGGGGTGTATACCCACTTGGTTAGTTTCCTGGACCAGATAAAAAATGTATTGATTGATAAAATTCGGAACTCTTTGCAAAATACCGCCCTAAAAATTAACATTATGGTAAAGGTTATGGTTCCACAAAGATAAAGAGCGACAGGAGCGATGTTTTAAAACAAAAAATGTTAGTATTTTGCATGCTGATGATGTTGGTCAAATTTCGGAAGAATTATTCGCTAAAATTTTGAAAGAGATATCTGTAAGTTCAGCGAAAGGTTCTGGGTGGTCTCTTGCTGAAATCATAGGGTTGTAATTGAAAATCAATCGATATAAACCTCTAACAGGGTCATCTTTCATTAAGGTTCCACATAAAATAATGTATACGCGTAGTGTAATTAACGTTCAGAACAGTGACAAATTTTGCTTTAAGTATGCGATTTGGTCAAAATATGTAAAAAATCATCGCATATCAAAAGAGAGGACACCATTCGAAAAGGGATATAAACAAAATTTTTCCCGAGAGATTTTCAAAGTTTGGAAAGTTGATAGAACGCCAATTCCAACCTATAAATTAGAGGATCTGAATGGTGAACGGATAGAGGGATCCTTTTACGCGGAAGAGCTCTCGAAGACATCAGTCGGTTCAGACACAGAATATCAAATTTAGAATATTTAAAAATGAAGAGGGAAGGGTAAAAACCTGGAATACCTTGTTAAATTGATGGGGTACGGTGATAATTTTAACACTTGGATCGGAGGCAGCACCGTAAAAAGGTTATGATGGCCGAAGATTTTTTCTTTTTTCTTTTGAGCGATAGCTCCGGAAAATATTTACCCGATAATACGATCGCAAATTTTCGAGTGAAATTACCCCAGCGCATAGCCACTGAGGATTCATGGAAAGTAGGCCTAGCTGAAATTTATTTTCCCTAACTTGACATTCCTATGGACACCCCGGAAGATAAACCTGTAGAAGAATCACAATTCAAAGTGGAACCCGAAGAGAAACCACCTCCCACAAGGCTCAAACTTGAAGCTCCTCCGTGCCCCGTCGTTGAGGTTGAAGTAACAGATGGTGTAGTCACTACTTTGAAAGCTAGAACGTATAGCCTAACAGATTTGCTGAGAACAATTAATAGAACGATACCATCTGAACAAAAATGGTATTACATTACTAAGCTACACAATTGGTTTCAAAATAAACTCTTTCTCGTGTGTGGGAGTATACCATTAATTAAACGCTCCTCGATAAAATGCCCCTATACGTTCATAGATATAGGGGGTGTTAAAATACCATTATCTTTTACTAGATACCCCTCCCCGGACTACAACCTTGACGTGGTGGCAGGGCTTGTGCGTTCCAATGACCCCTAGAGCTGTGCTGGCGGGAGTAATAAAAATTGCTCCTGGTAGGGTCACCCATGCCAGATAGGTCGAAGGTTAGGAGCCAGGCAAAAGGTAGTCCACGCAGCGTCTGTTCCTCGGTGAGGCGGCTGCAATGGCGTCTGACCCCAATGGGGCGGCCAGTAAGTGATGGTGTCAGGTTAAAAACACCATTGAGGAAGGCAACGGGAAACCACCTCAATTATCATTCCCAAGATTAACATGATGGATTATACAGAGATTTTGAGTTCTGGCAACTACGGGGCTGGGCCCAATCGGCCGTGTGTCGTGCCCGGCAGCGGGGGAGGCAAGGCTTCCGCGGTCGTCATCCCGGGGAGAAAGCAGTTGAGTTCTGCAGGAGACAGGGGTTAGTCATCACCAACACTTGGTTTAGACACCACAAAAGACGCAGGTATACCAGGAGAATGCCAGGTGACTCAGGAAAATATCAGCTAGATTATATCCTGGTTAGACACAGGTTTAGGAATAGTGTGATAAATTCCCACAGCTTCCCGGGAGCGGATGCGGACTCAGACCACAATTTAGTTGTTATGAAATGTAGCGTACGTTTCAAAAAGATAAGGCAGGGGCGGCGAGTTAGAAAATGGAATGTAGAAGCGTTAAATGGGTTGAAAAGGAAGGAATACAAACAGGCGGTAGAGAAAATCATGGCGGATAGTAAAAGGCTTAGTACTATCGAAGAAAAATGGGAAATGATCAAGAAGGGGTTGTCTAAAGCCGCAAAAGACATTATTGGAACCGTTAACGCTAAAAGGACTAGGAAACCATGGATCACGGATGAGATGATTACAAAGATGGATGAGCGGAGAAAATGGAAGAATATGAATACAGAATTAGGAAAAATGAAGTACAAAGAATTGAACAATAAATTGAGGCGGGCAACAAATAAAGCAAAAGAAGCATGGTGGAAGACGCAGTGCGAGGATATGGAAAGTCTGCAGAGGAAGGGTGAAATCGGTGCGCTGTACAGCAAAGTTAAATCGTTATCGGGAAGTAAGAAAGGAAGAGCTATGCTAACAGTTAGAAATAAGGCGGGTAAGGTAATAGTCGACGCAGGAAAGATCCAAGAGAGATGGAAGGAGTATATAGAAGACCTCTATAGTAAAGAACTCAGACTGACAAAGTTAGACATTGAAAAAGAAAATGACGTAGAGGAAGACAGCTTAGGCCCCGACATACTAGACAATGAGATAGAAAGGGCACTAAGGGAGATGAAACTAAATAAGGTCGTGGGGGTAGATAACATTCCCGTGGAACTTTTAAAATGCTTAGGAAAATGTGGGAGGAAGAGGCTATATGGGCTCATCCATAGTATTTATGAGGAGGGAATCTGGCCGGAAGACTTTGTGAGATCAGTTTTAGTTCCTATTCCGAAAAAGGTAAAGGCCACGTCATGTCAGGACTATAGGACAATAAGTTTGATATCTCACGCAGCTAAAGTATTTCTTAGGATCATAAACAAAAGGATAGAGAGTAGGGCAAATGATTACATAGGGGATGATCAGTTTGGGTTTAGGAAGGGGAGAGGTACGCGTGATGCCATTGCAGTAATGAGATTATTAATCGAGAGGAATATAGAACACAACCAGGAGGTATTTGCCTGTTTCGTAGATTTCGAAAAAGCGTTTGATAGGGTGAATTGGGAAAAACTAATGAGTATATTGCAGAAAATAGGAATAGTTTGGAGGGAAAGGAGGCTAATCCGCAACCTGTACATGTCTCAGACTGCTCAGGTGCGGGTGGGAAACGGGGAGTCAGGATGGGCAGTGTTAGGAAGGGGTGTAAGGCAGGGTTGCCCATTATCACCGTTGCTGTTCAACCTGTATGCAGAGGAAATGATTAAAGAGGCATGGGAAGACCTCGAGGTAGGAATGAAAGTGGGCGGGGAATTCGTAAAATCAGTTAGGTTTGCTGATGACCAAGCCTTAGTTTGTCAGTCAGCCAAGGGGCTGCAAGCATTGCTGAGTGAATTGGAAATTCAATGCGACAGGTATGGGATGAGAATCAATATTAAGAAAACAAAGGTTATGCGATTTTCTAGAAAGAAAAAGGCCAAGCTTAACATTAAAATAGAAGGGCAAAAACTAGAGCAGGTAGAGCAGTTTACGTATCTCGGTAGTGTTTTGGACCCACACGGTCAAAGTAGTAGGGACGTAAGAAGAAGAATTGCGCTAGGCAAAGAGGCTTTCACAAGGAGGAGGGAGTTGATGACGGGGACGTGGAGTAAGGATGTTAAGAAAAGACTCGTAAAAACTTTGATATGGAGCGTAGCTATGTACGGCGCGGAAACGTGGTCATTGAAGCAGGAGGATAGACGTAGACTGGAGGCTTTTGAAATGTGGGTGTGGAGAAGAATGGAGAAGGTAAAATGGACAGAGAAAAAAACAAATGAGGAAGTACTTGGTATGGTGGGCGAAGAGAGGGGTTTGTTGGGAGCAATCCTATGGAGGCAGGAAAAGTGGCTGAAGGGGGTATTGACCGGCAGCGGGATGTTGAAGACTGTAATTGAGGGGAGAATGTTAGGCAAACGAGGAAAGGGAAGGAACAGGATAGGGATGTTGGACGGGATGAAGGGAGGAAGAAAGTACTCAGAGATGAAGAGGGACCTGATATAGAGTAGGATGATGGATTTTGTGTTTTGTTAGGAGTAAGAAAATATTTGTTTGGTAGTTGTGTCCATCCAAAAACCTACCTTAACCGGTAGATTACCTTAAAAAAAATTTACTAGATACACCCTTGATGAACTGCTCAGTACGATCAGAGTAGATATTAACACCGAATTCGTGAGGGCTGAATTTGACATAATTCTTGCGGACGTTCGCGGAACTCAGTATCCCTCCTGATGGGAGTCGTAAACGAAAACTGAGTTCTGAAACGGAGACCATTATACCCGAGGAACCGGAGCGCTTGACGAGCCAGGTGTTTGTCTACCTAGACGTTCTAGCACCAAAAATGGTTGGAGATGTCATGTCGAAGTGTTTGCGTGTAGTCATGGGTGATCGCGGAAACCATCAAATATTCACTTCGCCTTATTATATGCATCTGGATAAAAACGATTTTGACACTGTTGAAATTAAATTGCTGAATAAGATGGGTGAACTGTATCTATTTACCGATAGCATAAACCCATCAACTGTCGCTTTACATTTTATCAGGTAATAAATACACATGCTAAGTAATCGTGTTTCAGTTATCGATAGGATGTTGTCGGACGTAGATCGATATAAGCGATACTTTACACAGGTTGGTGGTGGGGATATTGGTCCTGTGTATGTATCGAGTCATTATAGACAAAAAGGCAGAAGCTTGGGAAATTTTTTCAGAGGACTATGGAAAGTAGTAAAGCCATTAGTCACAGGAGGAATCAAGGCTGTAGGGAGAGAGGCTAGGGATACGGGTATAAGAGTGTTATCAGAAAACAGTGCGGGAACACCAATCAAGGAAGCTTTTCAATCGAGATCGATGGAAGCGGTAGATAATTTGAAAAGGAAAGCAGAAGATAAGATAAGTAGGATGGCCGGAGCAGGTTTGCGTGCTCCAAAGCGAACTAGAATAAAATATAAAAGTACTAAAATAAAAAAGACTCAAGCAGGTGGTGGTCGAAAAAAGGAAGTGTAGAAATTTGCGCAAGAATAAAAAGAAGGATTATGCAAGGAAACTCCAAAAACATGTTAAGGATGTATTTGGATAAATACACCGTGATTGCTTATTTGGATAAATACGTCGTAACTGCTAACAAAAGGTTTATTGAAAAGTTTGCAGTCAAAGTGATAACATCATGGAAGACAGAGAGTACATTCCAGATTGTTTAGGCATACTTCAACGTCCTAGTCTGCAATCGAGTGTGCTAGGATGTACAGTCGCTCCCTATAGACATATTGCATCTATTGACAACCCCACAGAATTAAGATTCGCGATTTAAGATAGCGGTGACCGGTACAGAGATTTGAATGGAATCGTTTTGAATATTAAAGCAAAGCTGTGCAAAAGCAACGGTACTGATTATAAATCGACTGACCCAGATCAACCTGGAGTGGTTAATAATCTTTTGCATTCATTGTTCGAGCAGTGTCATACATATCTCAATGGAAGTCGAATTACTTCCTCGGAAAATACCATTATAGATCCTACATAGAAAACTTGTTAAATTATGGTACAGATGCTTCACGTACCCATCTCGAGTGTGATGGATGGGTAATGGATACTGGAAGGGATTTGGATGCCCAAACAGCTGATAACTCGGGATTTGAAAAGAGAAAGGGGTGCTTTGCTAATAGTAATGTTGTTGAATTGGAGGGGAAACTCCATGTTGGTTTATTCAATCAACCACACTATCTCATAAAAGGTGTTGACGTAGACATCGTTCTGACCTTGGCGAAACCATCGTTTTATATTAATGAAAAGGAGAATGTTAATTCAATTCTTAAAATTATTCAGGCCAAACTATTCGTTCCACACTATGAAAACAATCCTTCAGTTTTACTGTATCGTTAACAACTGTTACGACAGTATGATGCCGTATACCCATACAAGCGCACAGAGGTAAAAACTTTTACAGTGCCGTGCTATGTGACCATGATCAATAATGAGAACTGAATTGTAGGCCAAATTCCCACCAATTTATTAATACTTATGGTGGATGATGGCGCTTTTCAGGGTGAAAAGGTAAAAAACCCCTTTAGCTTTAAGCATTATTCGATGCATTATTGTTGCATTCACGTGAACGGCTCTCCAAACCCTGTGGGGGGATTGGGAATGAATTTCCAAAGCGATCATGATAATTACGCATCACGTGACTACCGTCAGCTTTATTCAGCTCTGGGCGCACACCACGGTGATTGGGGTAATCAAATCTCATTGAACATGTTCAAACACGGCTACACAGTGTTAGCCTGGGATTAAACTCCTCATAGAAGCAGCGAAGAAAGTCACGTCTCCAAACCGATAGCGGGTAATGTGAGATTGGAGGCTAAATTTAAAAATCCTCTGCCCAATGCTGTAACTATTATTACATATGCCGAGTACAACTCCGAAATCACCATCGATTTTAATAGGATTGCTTTCGTTGATATAGTCAAGTAGTGATCAAGATGCAGATTGATGATATCGAAGACGTTTTATCGCGGGGTTTTCGAACTAGACGCAAATTTAGAGGGGTTTTCCATCCGATCAACTTCCTAGTCGGGCAGCTCGAGGAATTTACATAAGTAATTTTGACCCTTCATATAAGCCAGGGACCCATTAGATTGCTGTATACGTGTCTGGAAATCGTGCCGAATATTTCGACCATGGTCTTCCTCCTTTGATTGAGGATATAATTATCTTTCTAGAAACTTTCACCGTGATTTCGAATAAAGTAAGATGACAAAATTATAAATCAGATATTTGTGGGGAATATTGCTGTCTGTGTAAACTCTTCAAGTCCATCACTCACCAGCTTATTTCCATTTTCCCATCCCTATTTCATCGCAAACCTAGTCTTAACGACTGCATTCTTGCAAAGTGCTTCCTCCGAGAGTTTTGTCGGCATGGAAGAAAAAGAAGATTCACCTCATTTCTCAGAATTGCTGTGCTCTGGTTGACCGCGGACGCCTTAATTTAGATTGAGATAACAGGAGCTTCCGGCAGTTGGCATCCGAAGCCTTGCTGTTCCACATGGATGAGAGAAACGCTGCGATACGTGCCTGCGCTGCTTTGTATGGGGAGGTTAACCTATTGAGTGAAAAACATATTAAAAATTACCCGTGGCGTTTTGCGAGGTGTTTCGCCCGCGGCAAGTGCACCTTTTGTTAATTAGACAACTCGGAAAATGTGACAATGAGTACAGTCTATGTTATGAACATTATAACAAGGGGCAATTTTGCATTGATGGCCCCCCGCCCATGAAAAAGGATTGCTTTGGCTGTCTACACATATATAAGTCGAATTGAAAGCAACATGTTCATCAGTTGAGAATGCAGAAGACTGAGGTGAAGAAGAAGAGGAGGAGCTCTTCTACCAATCCAAATCATCGCACCCCTTGCTACGGATATCGCTAAAGCTGGGAAAGATCAAGAACGTGTTCATCGGCTTGTTGGTTGAAATTGGTGCTCCATGTGTTAAGATCACATCTTCGAGTAAAACTGTTACACTCAACGTCGAGCAGTGGACCAGCCTAGAAAACTATACTGCATCCGGCACGGACTATTTTGAAACATTAGTGATTCTTTCATACGTGGATTCATCCGTCCAATTTGTTAAGTATTTTGGAGAGCCCCACGTAAATTTGGGAGGTAAAAATACTCGCGTAACCTTAAACGCTTGGGATTGGAAGATATTATCAAAACCCTTCGAGCTGATGGCTCGGCCCTTGATTTGGCCACCCAATCGGCTAATTTGGTGGTCAGTCATTTGAACGGTATTATTCAAGCGTTGAAAGATTCGGGCATCGAGAAGGTGTGCATCACTTTCGGAGACGAACAGTCCAACGTCTTGAAGGTTAGATTCCCACATAATGACCAACCGCTCTAAATTTTCACTTTTTTCCACCATGGAGAAAGTACTAATTTTAGACTTTCAACCATTGTTGCAGAAAAAAATGGTTGTCAGGGAACTGGCCATTGAGGCTATGGACCATGACCGGTGTAAGTCGTGGGTTTTCCAACTTCCCCCTGACTTGGATGATCACAGTGAAAATAAGTGGGCAGAAACCAACCACCATGGAATACCTGCTGATGCGGGAGATATTCCATATGATTAACTGTAAAAAATCCTTGAAGAAAATACAAGGGCATTTGACCATCTATTTGCAAAGGGAATGGAAAAATGTAACTTCCTTTCGCAAGCTTTGCTTCGCAATGTATATGAACTTGAAAAATTTCTTCAGGCACCCGCTTTGAAGTCCCTTCACCCATTAAAGTACAAGCAACCATTCAAGGGGCAGTGCACATTAGCGTGTAATGGGACGGATAAGTTCACGTGTGCTGTGAAAAACTGTTCCAAATTGAAAAAATGGATTCTGAATAATGTCCCTCCATACAAACTCATGTTAAAACTTGAAGGTGAGAAAGAATACGGTGAAGAAGAACAGGAGGGATGATTAGTGAAGGAATTGGATATTTAACTATGTATTTGACAATTTTGCTGAATGATTTTTAATAAATTGACTATGTCTTCAGGCTCTGAGTTTCATTGAGTTTCACCCGATGCCTCGAAACGACGTGCTTTTTGTTAAAAACAATTAAATAGCGCTATGAATATATTTAAAAATATAATATTTATTCACGAATACCCAAAGAAAATTTATTTTTTTCCAACACGATAACGTGAATAAAAAATAATTTCTGACCCTCTCGCAGCTCACAGCCGCGCGCCGGAAACCACTAGCATGAGATAAGATACGAGAACTCCCTTTGGCATGTAAATTTAATATTTGACCACGAGTTTCATTTCGTGATATCGACTTTCCGTCCCAATGCGTCTCCTCATCCCTTCGATCCCCTCCCCCCCCGACCCCACCCCCCAACAATTTTATTATAACGCCATACGTATCCCTTCATTCCCCGCCTCTTTTTCAACGCTCCAGCTGTTATTTTGTTTCAAAATTGAATTCTCACATGCCTAATTCGACGCTAACGCCACCTTTTCGTTGCGCATTTGTTTTAACTATTAAATAACGCTTCCATATTGTTTAAACAATTGTTTTTTGGATTAGGAACCTTCTGGTTTGCGAACCTTCTTTTACAGCTACTTATATATATTGAATATATATATATATATATACATAACACTTTTTTAAAGTCTCATGGACGTGAATAATAATGTATAACACTGAGCACTAGTGGACATAGACAAACACACAAAAAAGAGACTCACGCACTTTCGAATTTTCGGTGGTCGTACCCACCTTCATCAAGGAAGAGAGGGATAGATAGATGGATAGAACTTAAGGGAATACGAGGGCTGCAGCGATGGATGGAAGGGGAATGTAGGGAGAGAATTCGGAAGGGAAGGGTTTGGAAGGGTAGGGTTAGAAGGGTGGGGAAAATGTAGAAGGTGATGGGGGTGGAGGGGGGATGAAAATGTTTGGAGCAGGGTAATTAATGCCTAATATTGATTCCTGGCCAATTCCAGGACTCCAAGAGCCAGATGAAGGATGGCTGTAATGTTTTGAGTTTCAGTGGAGGATCAGAGGGTGGGAGGGTGCTAAGATGGATACACTATAGCAATAATCAAAGGGAGTGTTATGTTCGGAGCCGTGTTTGGGGATAGGGAGCATATCAATTAGGGAAGAATTCTTGCATGAGGCCCGGTGGTTGTTAATTCTAATATTAAGGGGTGTGGTACACTTTCCAATATAATAGGCAGTAATATAACTTTTTTGTGTGTTTCTGTGTTTTTGCCTGTGTCCACTAGTGCTAAGTGTTGAAAATGATTGCATTTTCAACCATTTTTGTGGCTGAAAATGTAATCACTATTTACTTAGCAACTAAAATAGAAAAATGGTGATCGGCGGATTACAGTGGTGCAACGGTGCGGAAATTGGATCTCTAACAATAGATAAATGATATTGTTAAAAATGAAAGGAACTATGTCATTGTTCAACTATTAGTGCGAGGAAACTCGGCTACTAAGCCATAATTATTGGGGAAATGTAATGAAAAAGTTAAAGAGAGGTGTTATTTTGCTCTAGTTAGACCTCATTTGGAATATGCCGCAAGTATTTGGGATCCGTGGGAGAAAATTTGGCAAAAAGAATTAGATAAAGTCCAGAGAAAATCCGCTAGATTTGTTAAAAATTGTTATGATAAAAACACAAGTGTGACAGGTCTCTTAGGGGATTTAGGCTGGGAACCACTTGAAGTGCGGAGAGAACAAGCGAGGCTTAGACTTTTAGAAAGGTTCAGAACAAACGAGTTTAAATATGACACTGAAGGAATTATAATGGCCCCACACTACTTAGGTAGATCAGACCACAAAGATAAACTAAGGGAGATAGATTCCAAGACAGATAGGTACAAATACTCATTCTTTCCCCGAACAATCAGTAATCATAATAGCAAGAAACCGAAGTCACTTTAGAAATATTAAAAACTTTGAATTTACAAGTCGGAACAAAATTAAACACTATAGAGATGTTAGGTATACTTTCAGGTGCATGTGTATGTTAGTTGGTAGTTTGAGTGTTTGCATGTGTGTGGGGTGTAAGTGTTCATGCATGAATGTATGCCATGTTTTTTTTTATATATGATTTTGTCGTTATTGCATGCGATTTTTTTTTTAATTATTTTTCTTTTCTAAATTATGGGTGGTGTCCTAGCACCCCCCGCCACACGCCCTTGCGGCGGCTTGCGGGGTATTGAGTAGATGTAGATGTAGAATTACACTGTAATAGGCAACCTATGGTTTGAAAAGCCCGGTGTTCGGTGGGGATCCAGTTGGCCGACAGATGGATTGTTTACAATAGCAGAATGTCAGAGTAGTTTTCTATTTTTTTTAATAAATAAATAAATGAGATCACTGAATGCTTAAAATGATAATAGAGGGCGTAATATAATTAAGTTTTTAAAAATTATTTTCACAGCCGTTTAAGGTACAGGAATGAAAATAAGAAATTTTAAATTTAGTTCTCGCTAAACGGTTTGTTGGTATATGGTTTTAAATTTGAGCAGGTTCGACTCATCGGATTAACCTGAAAGAGTAACATTGGTTCGCACTCGGCACTGTTCCCACCGTCCCAGTGTTGTCCGTTAATGGCTCACGTACGGCCCTAGGTCTGTGCAGTGGTCGCGTGGATAACGCCGTCGCGTGTGTATCCATGACGTCATCCTTTCGTCCAAGCGGCGAAGTAAGCGGTGACATGGCTCGACTCAGAGTGGCAAAGAGGCGGTCGCTGTTCCGCGAGGGGAGTCAAGGGGAGGGGGGCCCACCGTGGATGATGGTGGATCCTCGAGGGAGGGTTGGCCGAGGAGGGGGTCGCTCCGATCTGCGGCGAAGAGGGGGTAAGATGCCACGTCACCGGTGGCATACCCTGGGAATACAGGGGAATTGAATTACCGTATATATATATTTTTGTCATACGTGCATAAGTAGACGTGAATAATAAATTATCCTTCTCTTTGTCCTCAAATATCTTCTCATAAGAACGATGATTATTTCATGATTAATTATTGTATCTATTGTCCTCAAATATCTTCTCATAAGAACGATGATTATTTCATGATTAATTATTGTATCTATTAATGCATTCATTTCTTGTCAGTCAGTAGTCCCCTGTGAACCCCACCCTCAAGCCCTCCATTTTTCCTTTATCTTATATTTCCTCAGCACACATTGTGCTCGTGATCACCAACTTTACTTTATCCTTATTATCCCACTTAATTTATAATTTCAAACCATTAAACCACCTTCGTTATACTTGCCCATATTTTCTCCTTGTTACTGTCACACTATAATTTACCTTACCTTTCCCAAACTGTGAGTTACAGGAATAATGTTGGACATTTCGTATTGGTATTATTTTGACAACACACACAAGTTCTTGGGAAAATAATACAGGCTGAATAGGTACACTGCTAAACTGATCGCTTGCATTGATGTTGTGGATTTTTGGCAACCAAAAAATTTTGGGCACTGATGGATTCATTTGTATTAGGTTGCGTTTCTCCCAGGGGCTTATTAAGGTATTCGGGTGTGGGGTCCTCAGTTGAAACTATTGCTTTGTTGTTCGAGATGAAATCTTCGCACTTCTTTATCTAGTCGCTTCTATCCAAGACAACTACTGCATTAACTTTCTCCGCCTTGAATACATTAAGGTATTTTTTCAAAATTGTCTTTGTTTGACAACAAGGCTTTGTAATCTTTTGTATCAAAACCTAGGTCGTCAATATATTTTCTGTGTGGAAAAGCCGAAGTTAGCTATTTTTCAATTTCAATATGAAGATTTTCCACCAAGTCATGCCAGAAACAGTTTAATTTACCATAGCATATTATCTGGCAGGGAATACGTACTGCCAATGCCCAAAAGACATCAAACTTATGTGTGGAGGAAAGAAATCACTGCTACAGGGATGTATAGCGATGAGGATTAAATTGGGGACGAAAACACATGGTGCCATTTTTTTAGCAGGGATAGGGGGAGGTGACATGGTGTTTCACACCTGGCAGATTGCTACTTTTTCGAAAAATGCAAAATAAAACCAAACAATGAATATCAGTGTTGCCCTGAGTATGGTGGGTGACATGTGATTGAATGATAGTGATTTTGTAATGTAGGGATTTGATAATGTAGCGAGGTAGCTGCACTTTGGAAAACTGTAACAGAACAGATATGGAAGCTCCTACCAGGAAGCACAATAACTGCACAAATGCTTATACCCCAGTATGACAGGAAAAAGGGAGGGAAAAATGGCCACCCAAACACCGACTACCTAATCACTTTGTAAAAGTAGTATATGCATGTGCTTCACACTGGTAAGGAAAGGATTGAGGACAAAAACTAACTGCAAGCATTAAAAATAAGCTGAGAAATTAGGGAGTTTGCATTGGGCAAGGAAAAGGAAAAGAAGACAATTTCATATGCCTGTAGACCATGTGGAGCAGCAGTATGATTACAGGAGAAGTGATAATAGCTGCTTCACATGTGGAAAAGAAGGCAACAACGTCTCTGCTTGTTCAGGAAACTTGCCTGATAAAAATTAGTTTAGATTACCATTTACCATTGATTTTGATTGAAGATAGATCGTATCAGACGAGTAATGATGGGAAGGAACCTGTTCCTATCCTTCTTCCCTCCCTCCATCCACGCTCTGTTATGGTGGACATGATTTTGATGGGAGAATATTTTATTTACAAAAAGACAAATAATAAAGAAAAAGCCATTTTTCCAAAGTTTTTATTGAATTCTTCACTGGATTTAATAACATTATGTACAAATTAAAACAATGTATGTACACATATTACCTCTGAGTGAACATTATGGTAAATATTTTGGTTTTATTTTAGATTTCATGATATCAATGGAGACATAATGAAGAAAAAAATCATTTCGCCAGTACTTAGGCTAGCCTGATTGAAACCTTTAGAAATTGTTTCACTCACATGGCATCATTTATGATCATGGATGAATAAAATGCAGACATACTTACAATTAATTATACACATTTCTTGGTAATAGAAAAAGCTATGTTATTTATAGGGAAATATTTAAGGGGATATTGCTTTGTATTTAAGGCAAATGCATAGAAGAAAACACTTCCATTCTTTCTTTACCCCGGTGTTCTGTCTAAAACTGTAATGAAGGCAACATTCGAGTATGCATTACATGCACCAAAAGTGAACTTGAACCCATTTCTTCAAAGGAGATTTTCACCGAAATAAAAATTATCATGAAAAAACTAACAGCATTAAAGTACTGACCTTGAAATTACCCACAAATTAATATAAAACTGAACTGAAATTTAATCAGCCAGCCTATTTTTAATGAGTAATAATTAAATTGGTGCAATAGATTTTTTTATCAATGCCAAGCAAATTAAAGCAAATTTTGAAATTTGAAAAAAATTGATAAGTGAACAATCATTGCAGAGTTTTAAAATAGGCGCCAGCACTGTGGAAGAGAATATTGATTACAAATTACAAAATCGACATAGACATCACAATCATTCATTGATTTATGCAGGAGGAGAGTCAGGTATATGAAATAACAACATACAGTTTCGGCAGAATTGCCATGCAGAAAATCACAAAGAATTAAAAAATTCACTCTAACATCCTAATATCATTGAAAGACTGCACACCTCTTGAAATTGAGTTTCAATGAAATACCATGTGCCATTCACTTCCCTTTCACACCTACTTCCTCAATCAGGGAAGAAAATTTTTCAAGTCAAATTACCAACTCTTTCTTTGGGCCGCGTACACATCGTAGAAAAAATCACCATTTATACTTATCAAGATAACTAGGCTGAGAATCACAAGACTCCATTTAGGCCAAGATGCCTCTGTGGAAAATTTCTCCCTATTACTATAATTTGCATGAATCCATTTGACTGAAATACCAGTCTCTCAGTGTGTGCACTGTTCTTTTACACAACAATCACCACAATGTGGCAAGGCTGCTTTTCAAATTTTTGAGTCTATTAAAACTCACCAATGGAACCATTTTAGCAGAACATTTGATTTTCACCAAAACTAATTCCATGACTTCTTTTCAAAATCCAATCAACCACATTGATTCTGGCCTCAACTTTCATCCATGACACCATGTTTTGATATATATTTGATTCAGGAACGTGTGCTTCACATTTTTCTTTCTTGGATTACACTAAGGACTTCCTTTGCACTCACCTAACACAACAGCATTAAAAGCACAAAACTAAAGTTAAATATCATTACTTCATCTTGGAGATTCGTGAAAAGAAATAAGACTTTCGAAGGTTAGCCTCGTGAACCTGTAATAGAATACACATTAGCCTACAAACTTATCATGCAGTACTTATTTCACATTCAGGACAAAATATATATATGTATATATATAGAATGAAAACAGTTTCATTCTTTTATCCACTGAATTTATAATTCTTTAGAATCTTTCGTTTGATAATGTTTAGACATACATTGCTGAACAAAGATAGTTTTCATAATACAAAGTCTCAGCAAAATTAATTACACTCAGTTTGTCAGCTTATGCTGAACATGCCCTTGACATATTTATGTAACTACATAACCTCTATTTACACATTGATACGACTTAGAAAAATACTTGTAAAAGACAATAAATATATAAAATCAGTCCAATCATATTCAGTTATTCTAAATCCATTTTTTTTACAACTGTACACACTAAAAAGATAAACTAATGACTGTCAGACTACGGGCATTAGCTGTTTAAACGCTAGCAAACCAACAAACCTAAGGCAATAAATTAGCATCAAAAACTCTGCATAACCCATTCGAAAAAATTGGATCAACAAATAGTTACAGCATTACAGCATGCTTACATATGACATATAACCAAAAATGAATTTTTTTTAATACTTTTCAAAAGGGAAACATTCAATACACCTATTGCAGGTACTAGAGATATTTTATTTAATTAAAATTCCTTAAATGCAATCTAATCTGGTGACTGCTGGCTAAGTTAAGCCATGTCAAAAGTATTCCATTCTATTCCACACCAAAATTTCCATTTTTCTGTCATTTTGTGTATTAATTAGAATAGTCCCAGCTTGTGGGATATTGAGTGTGCATGAGAATTTAATTTATTAGCAAAATCAAAGAAATTAATTACAGAATTTGAATACTTATATAATTTTCCAATACTGAAACTATGACTGAAAATAAAACCTACCTAATATTATTATCAAAATAGTCGTTGGGTTCCTATCTTTGGATTCAGGGAAACCATATCAAATTATTCGAATTCTCGGGATGTTTTTAAATGAATCATATTGCCAAAAGTTCGAAGTCTTGCTGAGCATTTACTCTGTACGCAAACCCATATTATAACTCACTTCAAACTTTAATTACATCAAATATCTTAAATTCAGACTCAGGCTTCTTATTGCACTATTTACCTCCATAAATTCAAAGTGCTCACAACACGAGCTTCATCAACTTCTGCTTCAAATATTTGAGCGTTTCTCAGGAAAATAACTGAAAAATGGAAAATCTCTCCAAAATGAACAGCTCTAATCACTCACTGGTGTTGTTCCCCCTTCCTACCCCCCGCCCCCCACTGGTGTGCCATCTTACCTTATGGGCAAAGGAATTGCAGATTGAATTGCAAGGAATCCAAGGCAGCTTATACAAGGTCTTGTGAAGTCGACACATCATGAAAATCACTTCCTTTTTTACTCTTACGAAAAGGATTATTTAAAGTTAAAATTTAAAAGATCATTAGGCCCATGAAAAAAACAAAGGCCACACCTCTTGAAAGAACAACAAAAGCTATTGCACTGTCCATGGTTTTAGGTACCTTGCTCTATGACACCGCACACTGTCCCAACCATTGGACGAACACTACTTCTGCCACTGGGGCGGGGGGCCCTTCCTCGGCCCCGACGGGCCCCCGCCCCTTGCCGCCACTAGAGTTCCGTCACGGGGATGGGCTTGAGGGCTGGCGGGGGAGGTACCATCCCTGAGGGACGGAAACCGGGGCCCGACAAGTGAGGTGGGGGGGCAATGGGTGCTCCAAGTCCATGCAAATGGTTTGGGGGCAGGATGTGATTGTTGTGGTGCTGCTGTGGGGCCCTGATCACGTAGTCCTCATCCGCAAACGTCTTCTGGTACTCGTGCTCCTTGCGGGATATGGCACGGTTGTTCCAGCGGTAGTCTTTGAGGGCATCTTGTACCCGTCTTCGGTAACGGTAGAGGATGATGGCTAGGATGACAACCACCACCAGGACAACTGCACATATTGCCCCAATCACGGCCTGCATCAAATACATTAATCAATGATTAAGACACGGAATTATGCCGCAAACACACAGAGATATAATCAGATTAGGCAATCCAATTATGTGTATCATTTTATTGCAAACACCACAGTTACTTAATAATTACTTTAAAAAGTTTACCATCTTAGATTTTTCTTCACTTAAATCTAGTATTTTGAACTCTGTTTGCATAAAAACTACAGATTTCAACCAAAAGGACAGTTTGCTAGGCAAGGGTAGAGATCACATAGTACTAAGCCCAAATTCACACATCAGGGTAGGGATGGGGTCTCAGTCCCTTCAAATTCATCGGCAAATTACATTTTTGATATTTTCCAACATATAAAAACATTTGATAGAGTGAATTGGGAAAATCTAATGAGTATATAGCAGAAAATAGGAATATATTGGAGGGAAAGGAGGCTAATCCACAACTTGTACATGTCTCAGACTGCTCAGGTGCAAGTGGGGAACGGGGAGTCCGGTTGGGCAGTGTTAGGAAGACGTGTAAGGCAGGGTTGCCCATTATCACCATTGCTTTTCAACCTGTATGCAGAGGAAATGATTAAAGAGGCATGGGAAGAACTGGAGGTAGGAATGAAAGTGGGTGGGGAATTCGTAAAATCAGTTAGGTTTGCTGACGACCAAGCTTTAGTTTGTTAGTCATTCAAGAGATTGCAAGCACTGCTGAGTAAATTGGAAGTTCATTGTGACAGATACGGAATGAGAATCAATATAAATAAAACAATGGTGATGCAATTTTCCTGAAAGACAAAGACTAAGTTAAGCATTAAAATAGAAGGACAAAAACTAGAGTGTGTAGAACAGTTTACGTATCTCGGTAGTGTTTTGGACCAACACGGTCAAAGTAGTAGGGACGTAAGGAGAAGAATTGCGCTAGGCAAAGAGGCTTTCACAAGGAGGAGGGAGTTGATGACAGGGACTTTGAGTCAGGATATTAAGAAAAGACTCATAAAAACTTTGATATGGAGCATAGCTATGCACGGCGCGGAAACATGGTCATTGAAGCAGGAGGATAGACGTAGACTGGAGGCTTTTGAAATGTGGGTGTGAAGAAGAATGGAGAAGGTGAAATGGACCGAAAGGAAAACAAATGAGGAAGTACTTGGTATGGTGGGTGAAGAGATGGGTTTTTTGGGAGAAATCCTACGGAGGCAGGAAAAGTGGATGAAGTATTGACCGGCAGTGGGATGTTGAAGACTGTAAGAGAGGGGAGAATGTTAGGCAAACAAGGAAAGGGCAGGAACAGGGTATGGAAGTTGGACGGGATGAAGGGAGGAAGAAAGTACTCAGAGATGAAGAGGGACCTGATGTAGACTAGGTTGCTGGATTGTGTTTTGTCAGGAGTCACAAAATATTTATTTGGTAGTTGAGCCCATCCGAAAACCTACCTTAACCGGTAGATCACCATATAATAATAAAAATATGGTTAATATTTCTTACACCATGTATGTTATATTGTGGGTTGCAGTAGTCAAGGGGTAGAGCATTGGAATACTGACCGGAGGACCCGGGATTGATTCCCGAGTAAGCCTGTCTCGGCACCTGCAACCCCACTCAAGCTAGGTGATATTTCAGGTACCAGATATGCCTTGGAAACCATAACTGGCATAGGGAAAGGAACTGGCCCACCTTAATGCTCTGTTAATGTGTGAATTTCACTCGCCGTATGGGGCTTAGTACTGGTTGAACTCTACCATCACCTACCAAATCAACCTTCTAGTTGATTACGGTGTTTATGGTTAATATGCTCTATTATTTCAACCAACAGCACTTTATTGAACTTCTAGTCAGATCTCAATCTTTGGGCATAAAATTAAATAAATCCTTAACAAATGATTCCCATTAATCAGTTCTCCACAAAAGTTGTTAATGAAGAATACAGGTTAAAACTTGAAATATGCTGAAGCTCAGAAAAGTTTGTGAGAAGTTCATAAACTGGAGGTTATCTACTTCTAGTAATACAATCCCGTCTGATTTATTAGACAATTTATTTGAAACATCAATACTATACAAAAATTCTTTAGAATACTCATTTAACTCTTTAAATTTTCTTCAGAAGTCACAAATGTTATTATTGAAAGCATCTCAGTTGATTTCAACTGCCTTTTCTATCAAATAATAAATAAAATTGGGCATAAATATAAAATAATGTTATTTTTAGAATTTTATTTTCTTTCTTCTTTGGCTAGTACATTTGATTCGGCCCTGAGAGTACAAATAATTATTGGCTCAGTATTAAAATGACTGCACATTACACTTAAACATAGATTCTCATACTTAGACATACATTCTCTTGTATGGGACCCTCATGAAGAAGGTCATATTAAAAAACTGGAAAAGGTGCAAAGAAAGGCAGCCCGATATGTACTGTGGAAGCATAGGAGGATGGAGAGTGTGTCTGACATGCTAGAAATGCTGGGCTGGGAACCTCTAGAAACTAGAAGGAAAGTAAGCAGACTTTGTGGAATGTTCCGAATTTTGAAGGGGGAGAAAGCTTGGGCAGATCTAAGGAAAGAGGCGGGGAACCCAAATTTTATAGGCAGAAATGATCACAAATTTAAGATAAAATGCCGGGCACAGAGGACAAATAAAAAAAAATTTTCATTTCTAAATAGAACAATTGTTGAGTGGAACACCTTACCTGCAAAAATATTCGAGCCCTTTCCTAACAGAGTGTATACTTTTAAGAATAGATGTAAGGTATATATGTAAAAATTTGATTTATGTGTGGTGTATGGTATTATATGTTATACCTTAATTTTTTTTTTTATGTATCTTTTTTTTTCTTGCTGGTTAATGGTTGTAAATGGGATGGGGATTCACTTGTTTTGTTAAAGAGATCTGTGTTTGTCTGGTTTTATGTATTATATTTTGCAATTGTTTGGGACTTGTGTGCCACCTGACAGTGTCTATTAGCACATGTGTATTTATAATAATAAATAATAATAATATAAATTCGTGTCCTCTTACTAAGAATGATGAGGGGCCATTGGAAATATATATGGTTCAAAATTTTGTAACGTTGGATGATGGAAATAATACTGTAGGTACCTGACACTATGAGTTACTTGGCATGTGGAGTTCCACAGACAACTGGAACCCTTCCTTGGACCTGACAAAGACAAAGCCAAACATTTTGTGGACTATATTGTATGTTAATTCCAGAGTTGATTTGCTGTAACTTATGATTTCACCTTCCTATGTAGGTCACATTTATATTTACTTACTTAGTAAATGGTGTTTGGGGCAGCTATTCAAGAGATGGCAGCAAATATTTGTGCTTGCATTTAGGCTTGAGTTGTTTTGTTATCAATTGCCACATTATTTATTATTATCCAGGAAATCAGTACTTCTAAAGAGTAAAAAGTTATCCATGAAATGATAGAATTTGGCAGAATTTAATGTTAAAGGACATGATTTTATTGAATTATTATTGTGTCAGAACTGGAAGACAGTAACAATAAGGAAGGAAAACATACGACAGGCCAGAATTCTTATACTGGGCAGGATTCCTAGATACCTTAAGCCCAGAGCACATTTGAGACCAAAAAGATGGTAGAAGTATTGCACTAGCTGAGGCCAGTTTGAGGCACAGCATTCGACTTTGAACATTTCACTGAAGTATCCAGGGCAGTGCTAGTTCATGCCATAAAATGATTTATCCACCTACCACAAGAAACAAGAGCTGTCTTGCAAAACATCACAGGGAATGAATGAATAAAATCATACATAAAACAAACATATATGATATACTATTGGTGCCTACAGAATCTGCATAAAGTTAAATTTGTATGATTGTATTTGAATGAATTAGGCCACAGCTACTCAAAAAAATGATATTGTTCATCATTGCTGTTGAAGTTTTTTTTGCAATTCTGGTAGTAAAAACAGTTCAGATGACCACAATGCATCAAAAAATCAAACTTTCTTCAAGTCACCCTGTTCAAAATTTTTCACCACTGCCAAATATTTTTCATGAAACTTAGAATAAATTTTGAATTCGGACAAATAAGCCTTGTTTATTCCACATTCTCTGATGAGGTAGTTAGTATTTAAACGATAAATTCCAAACAAAGGTAATTAAGTATTGAATGAAGTTTTCCTTGGTCACTGAACTAAATAGTTTAGTTTCCACTTTTGAATTTCCTACGAGTCCAAGGATAAACTGTACGGGGAGTAGGACATGCAAATAAATTTGTCACTATATTATTTAAAACATCTGATATGAAGGGCATAATTGTGTACATACAATTATTGAAGAATATAACCATAGAAATAATTTCCTTTTAGAGACATTTACAATAGAGGCACATAATGAATGAACAGGAAAAATAATCCAGAGAACAATAAATCAAGTGTTCAGAATGGAATATACAAGCTTAAGAAGGAATGTTCATAGAAGAAAACAGCTGTGATAATGGGATCAAACTAGTAGAGAGCTTTGTAATTCTAGGAGTAGAGCATAGAGGCAGTTAAAATACTGCCTCATCCTTCTCCTCCTTGTATGTGGTTAAAATTATTTACTTTAGAAGTTATATATCAAATAAATGTTTTTGAAATAAAACAAGTCTTAAATGTAAATCGTACGGTTGCCTTCACATGCTGTAATTTTTTAGATAAATATTTTCCCCTTGAAATACTTACTTGGCAAACTTATTTAAACTAAACTATTTAAAATATCTATCAGACTATGGGCTTGGTTAAGTATTTAAAAACTTGAACCCACCAAGCAGTGTCCATATGCACAATGCATGCACAAATTCTGCAAGATCAGTTTTTATCTACTACATGGTGTGTATGCTAATATTATATTATTTCCAAAAATGTAGGCAATGGAGCCAAGCAGTGAAGTAATGGCAAAATAATTCTGTTGTTCCAGAGACAAGCATTACCCACCTGTTTCTGTGTTGAGTCCCATGCCACAGCACAGCCCATCTCCTCGTCTGAGAGGGCCCTCAGGGCCCTGCCCCTCACAGGTGCTGGGGCGTCGCAAAGGGCTTCCCCTCCCACGACCCCTCCCACCTCATCCGCACCATCCTCTGGCACCCCTTCTGGGTGCCGCACCAACATATCCCTCAGCCACCGCACACCACAGCCACACTCCAGGGGGTTCTCTGACACGTCCACAGAGCGCAGCGCCCCCCACGCCGCCAGGGAGCGGGGCACTTCCCTCAAGGCGTTGCCGCGCAGCGACAGCCTCCGCAGCCGCGGCAACCCCACGAACGCCCCCTCGCCCAACTCCGCCAGCCTGCGGTTCGCGTTCATGATGATGGTCTCCAAGTTGAGGTTCTCGGAGAAGGCCTCCGGGGACACGACCTGCAGCTCCCTGGACCCGGACACGTCGAGCACTCGGAGGTTAGTCAAACCTTTGAGCGCTTTCGATTCTATCTCCTGGAAATCATTCTGACCCAGTGAGAGTTCTTCCAGTCTACCGAGGAAGGACAGGGGCCCCGAGGGCACGGCGCTCAGGCGGTTGTCGGCCAATGAGAGGCGTCTCAGGGCCTGGTTTAAGCCTCGGAAGGAGTTCTCTCCGATCGAGGTCAGCTCCGCTCCCGAGATGTCCAACTTTGAGAGACGGCCGAGGGCCGAGAATGCATCGTCGGGCAGGGCCGGCCCGAGCGCATTCAGGCCCAAGTGGAGCTCGGCGAGGGCCGGCAGGGGAGCTAGGGCCGGAGATGGCACGGAAGACAGCTGGTTGTCGTCCAGCTGGAGGATTCTGAGTGCCGGGAGACCGACGAAGGCCGCCGGAGAGAGGCGCGAGATTCGGTTGCCGCCCAGATCCAACTCCTGCAGCCTCGGCAAGGCGGCGAAGGGCCCTGCCGGAACCTCCTCGAGAAAGTTACCGCGGAGGCCCAGGACGGACAGGGAACGGAGGCCCGCGAAGGTCCGGTTGTGTAGCGTTGAGATGCGATTGTGGTCCAGCAACAGCCTCGCCAACTGCCGCTGCGCTTCGAACGACCCGGCCGGCACGGACACAAGGTGGTTGTAGGAGAGGTCAGCGTGGGCCAACTCCCCGTAGAAGTGGAAGGCTGCATCCACGGCGCGGACCTTGTTGTGCTTGAGGACGAGTCGCCGGATGGACGGGTTGAGGGTGATGGGCACCACGTCCAGGTTGGCCTCGACGCAAGACGCAACGAGGGTTTGGTCGTCGCAGGTGCACCCGCTGGGGCAGAATGCGTGGGATGAGGGTGCGAGGAGGATGAGGAGGGGGAGGAGGCCCAGCAGCCCCTTAGTCCTAAGGGCCGCCATCACCAGTCGGACATCTCTGAAGATAGAGAGAGAGGACAGTTATTTAATATTTGAACTAAAGAATGAATTAATAAACTAAAACTAATTCAACTCCCGCTCTCTCTCTTTTCAAGCAGAGTCAAAAATTTTTACAAATATGCATGCATGGAACATAGGCTATATAATCCCGAGACATAAGCTCTTTTCCCTTGTCTGTTCTCGGTATCAACACGTGAAGCGTTCTGTTACACGCTTTATCTGTTAACTGAGATAAATCTACCTTTCCCCCTCGTTTTAGTCACATTCCATTGTCTTGCAATACCTTCCCTTCTCTTAAATTGAACATTACACTTCATGTGTACTAAATTGTGATCCGAATCCGTATCTGTTACTGGGAAACTGTGGGTTGATCACCCCATTCTTAAATTAATGTCAAAAAATAATATAATCTAAGCCATAATATAATGTCCATGTGTGCCTCCTGTGGTGTCTTAACTAGGTATTATTCATTATGAATGTCCTGAAAATCTCTAGATTTTCTCCCAACGGTCGGTCATTCCTTGTTCCTAAGCCGTATTTCCCTACCTCATTACTATCTTTTCCTTCACCTACCGTCTCATCCCAATCTCCCATCACTAATAAATGGATGGACACTTTAACAACTAAATCAACCGCCCTCTGACCTACCTCAATTCCCGTACTTCCCTCCACCAATAAGCGCATTCCATTCCTCCATAATTTCTATATCCCCCTCTTCATTCCAAGCATTTTCTACAAAATAAATTCGAAATCATTTCATCTAACTGATTATATCGTAAACTCAATTAATTTCTTCCTCCCTGTAACTGCTTGCCGGCAGACATCTGGATTACCACAAGATTCACCCGGTCTGCTCTTATTTCTACTGATCATATTTTCATTCGCCTGCTCGTTCACTGGCCTTCTCCCTAGTTCCTATTCATTGCAATGCAACCTCAAGTTGGCTCTCCGCTATGTACGTATTGCTCTGTGACCATCGCTCAAATAATTCTCGCTATCTTCACATTTCACCTCGCCTAGGCCTAACGTGCCTACGCTTCCTCTCTTCATCTCTCGCTTGATACTTTCCAATTTCTCCCTCCAAAGCATTGTCTTAATATTTCAAGTTCCTATTCTCTTGGTAAGGTTTTTCTTCTTTAGTTTTCTTTTCTGTTGCCATACCCTTTTCTAAATTTTTTCATGCAAGTATCTCGCATGTTGACGACTTCGGCGGTCTTACCTCCTCCGCTGCCGAGCACAACACTCAAACCAGACCCTGAGGGCTGAGTCCTGTAGTAGCAGACTAATTTTCGTACAAATTTTCGTCATCATTTCTTGGGATAAATAACCGAGTGGTTTCCAGCTGCCCTCCTCAATAGTGATTTTAAGGTGACACCATCCTGATATGGCCACACCCCACAGGGTCAGACGCCTTATTAAATAATTTCGATGCCTTAATAAATAATCAGGCATTTTTAAATAAAATAAAACAATGAAAAATAAAATCTCAATGCTTCATTCCGACTATATTTCTGACTCAGCCACTGTTAAGGAAAATGAATGAAGATAATTTGTAATGGATGCCAATAGATGCCCATTAAACTGATTGAAATGCAGCTAGATTATCAATTCAAATTAAAAACAAGATTTCTGATATTTTAAATGTTATCTCAAAAGCACTTCAATGGCCCAGTGATCATTGTCCCATGTTTGTAGTATCCTTCCGCCAGCCTTTAATCAGAAGATTCTCGCTTGGACTCTAAAACGACCAATTTAAAGTACAGGTTGATCAATATGACTACGAAATCTTACCTTGATCTCCCTAGGCCCCTACAGAAGAGGATTCCCCCTGCACCACCTGTGGGAGAAAAATGAATACATTAATGTAATTAAGGAGATGACGATCAATCAAACTTTTAATTTACACTGTTTTCTTAAATGGAAGGTGACATTTGTCACGCTTAAATTTCCCCAGCAGAGCTTCTAAGTAAGTAGTAACGTCATTAGGCAAAAAACCGAACACTTTGATCTCGAGAACAACGGTTCGGCTATTGTAGATGTGTCTGGAGAAGTGGAGTCCGGAGAAAACATGTCACGACTTCGATAATTTGGTAATTTCCAACAGGGACAAGAAAGCAGAGAGAGTCCGATAACTCCATTTGTTGCAAATTTGTTGACTTGGATGAAATCCACATAAATTTCGATTATGCTGAGTGTAATACTTCACTCCTTTCTTTTTCTAGAAACCTATGTAATTAAATTGTAATTGTAGAAAATAAAAACAATCTTTGAAATTTTGGGGCTTTTAAAGGAACTAGATGTTATGACGAAATACCGTACATACAATGTCACATGCATTCGTAGTCGTGCGCGAGGCGCCACTGTCCACGAGGTTAAAGCCAACTTTAAACACTCATGGTGTTTTCCCTTTGTTTCTTTGGAAAAACAATCTTATTAGACCATTTACGTGGATCTCAATCAGCATTAGTTTCACAACATCAGGACCTTTCGAATGTCAATAACTTGGCTCAACCTAACGCAATTTTTTTAGGGCCACCCATTTTTCACCCGCACCACCTTGGCATTTCATTTAACCCAGTGACACAAAGGCTGAACTCATTTCAATATTATGAATGTGGTGAGAACCGGATGGCTTCCGTTCCCTACCTTGTTAATTCACAATAATCCTTTAAGATTTCGACATTTATTTTAAAATTATACTGGTTAGACACTTCTGAACTTTATTTCTATATATTATCATTCGATCTCAGGTATTGTTTTTGGCTAGGAGGGCAATTGAATACATTGGGTACAATTATATAGACTGAGTCCATCCAAAACCTACCTTAACCGGTAGAATCCCAAGTACTAATAATAATATTATTCAATGATTTTACGTTTTCAGAACGTTTAGCATCTTCCTTTTCGTATTCCTGAAGAACAGTAGAAGTTATACAGTCACAGTCATTCATCTAGTACAATTGTTTATTTCATTTTATAAATAGTAGTTCTTTTTCTGCATATCGGTTGAATAATTATTCAAATTAATGAGTTCGGTCCCTATGGACACGTTAAATTATTTTCTCAGATCTCATGCAACTCTGCATTCTTTTGTTTCGCATCTTCTGGTTACTTTCATTTAAGCTACAGTCAGTCCTTGCCCCAAAGTTAACCTTTGTAGTCGATCTATTTTCCAGAGGCTGTCCGTAGTTCCTATCCCTTCTTCGGGAGGCTGTTATGCCTTAGAATTTGTGGAATAAGTTCGCCTTTCCTTTTTCGCAGTGCCTTCGACTACTTCCCTTCTTCCCCTGTTCCCAATCGTAAGGTTTCATCATTGGTAATTCGTTACGTCCATTGTTTACTCGCTCCGTAAAGCCTAGCCTAAAATTCACGTCTGCATGAAGATACGATGTGACACATTGTCCACCGTCCACCTCTTTTGATGCGCAGCGAAAAATATTTATAGCAGCAGCAAGCCTACAGATTTCTATGAGAAACCCACATCATATACGAGACAAAAGAAGGCATTGTCCGCCGTGACAATAAAACTTCCCGAATGGACGAGGAGAGACTCACTTCCTGGTTTCGAGAAATCGATTCGGAAACGATGAGGCATGAGAGTAGTGAATGACGCCTTGGCACGAAAAAACTGATGACGGAGCAAACACCGAGATGCAGGCCAGTCGAGATTAATCCCGGCCCTTTGAAAGAGACACGAGCGGCGCGCGCTGAGAACAGAAGGATTGAGGAGAATGCATTCCTGTTCGGAGGCCGGGATGGATCGCTAAGGCGCGCAAATGGTTCTTGGAATATACTACGCTCGAGTGTGCGGGAATGGAAAGGGATGGATGATCCTCCGAAGCGACTTGATGAGGATGAGGTGACCTCGGAGCTTGGACAGAGGAGCAGACGGAAAAGAATTGGGTGATGTTCATTTCGGTATCGAACGGAACTGAGTCAGAATTAACTGTGAATTTGAATCCGTCACACATCCACTCCATGACTTGGTTTAGACACGCAAATAGTCTTTGACTATCATTCGTAGCATTTCGCCTTGGATTTCTCACTGGTTCTCCGCTAACTCAAGACAACACAAGTTTTTTTTAAAACTCCTTCCCCCCGTTTGACCCATTTTAAAACCTCGTAAAATGAAAGCTTTGTTTCTTCATGTCGACACTAATGTAACCGCAATTACATATCATTAGCTTGGCGCTCTTGACCAATTAACGCTGAAAATTCTTGAAAATGTTTGCAGAAAGGAGGAGAGAAAATACGTAGTCCTCCTCAAGAGGTCATAAATTGGAACGGAGGCGGTGACTATTTCCGAAGAACATTTCGACATCGTTTTACGGAGGGTTATAATACAGTTAGCTTAGAATATCCTGTAATGATAGCTTAGCATGTTAGTACGAAAAAAAATGATGACGGGGCAAACACGGAGATGCAGGCCAGTCGAGATTAATCCGGTCCTTTGAGAGATACACGAACGGCGTTCGCTGAGGATTGAGAATGCATTCCTGCTCAGAGGCTGGGATGGACTGCAAAGACGTGCAAATGGTCCTGGGAGTACGCTCGAGTATGTGGGACGGTTGTGATTCTTCACAGTGACTCGATGAGGAAGGGATTTGGTACGTTTGTACCAAACAAAAAAAATCAACCCAATTCTCCGACCTCTTGATAAACAAAAATCCACGGAAATTTATCACGATTTATACGAAACTCCTATATTTTATCAATTTTTCACGAAAATGACCACAATTGGAACACCAGAAACACACGTTAATATAACTGAAAGCAAAAAAAAAATGTTGGTGAACCGGTACGAAATTTAAGGGCACAAGTAGTCTAAGATAATCTATTACAAGTCTATTACTCTACCTAATCAAGATCATGATCATATTAATTTGTAGGCAAGCGATATTGAAAAATAAAGTTCAGTGAAATCTAACACATTCGAAATAATTAGTGCACGAAAAATATTGGAATTGCAAAATAAGTGCGAATATACTGGACGGATATGTCACCTATCCTACCCACCATATTATTCCGTGTGGCCGTCAATCAATGAGCATCCGAAACGGAATTTCCACATACTATTTCAGGGACATCAACCACAGATTCCTTAGCAACACTGGAATGCAACTTTTGGACTATTTTCAGTTTCGAATTTATTATTTAGATTTCTTAGTAGTTGCTAAATGCCTAGTGCTTTTATTACGCCGATTTCACAATACTCCATACATAGATATCCTAGGCACGATGAAAACTGAAGACTAGGAAAAGCCGAATGAACAAACTTAGTTGATGAATATTCTATTAGTGTGACAGATTTTACTTCAGAACTCCACCACTTCCCCAATATGTTGTAAATTAAGCGTATGCCTATATCCAGATAATTCAAATTACTTAAGTCACAGAATTCATATCCCAAAGCACGTCTAAATTTCATTACATTCGTTTATCAAACTTTCTACCAGAAGTTCTACCCCTCCCCTCCCCCATGCTGTCGGGACAGGAAACAGAAAAAAATGACTAATGTGAGTTTTAATACGATTAAAAAGTACCTGCAGTACCTTTTTCCCCATGAAGTTGTTTCTTTTAATTAGAATTTCTAAAAAAAACACCGCCTCGCACCTAACTTACCGGTTTCCCATTAGACCAATCCAAAGAAAAAAGTCGAAATTTGAATGGCCACTCTAAAATAGACGAAGCCTTTGACTTTTTTTCGAAAGATTTCGACTATGAGATTAATTCATCTCATCCATTCAAGGCTACTTATTTAAAGTAGGTTTTTGATGCTCCCAAAGGAAATTATGTTCTACGCACCGCGTAAGCTTTCTCTTTTTTTACCCCATGATATTTCCTTCTTTCTTCGTACATACCACCTTCACTTCGCCGAAAAAAGCCATTCCCCTTCTTTTATCCAAGTTTCCTTACACTCATTGAAACAGAAATTTAAATTTTAACTCAAAGCGTAATCTCAATCTTCAGTCCTGTTTTTTTAAAAACATTCCGTGGACGGGTCGGTATTTTTTTTTAAGTTGGGTTAATTTCGTGAAACAACTGCAAAGGACAGAATTCCACATTTGGAAATTTATAAAGAAATTAATGTATTTTTTTTATTTTTAACATTATTCGTGAAATTTTAACCCGGGAATAACATTAATGCACAATGTCTGGGGCAGATTCTTGAGAAGATATCCAGCTGACAAAAAGTTTTATTTACAGGAAAAAGCGTATCATTTAAGAGCCAAGTCCCAAACAGAATGAGATACTAAGGTGGTACGTTTAGTCTAAGGTGAAATAAACCTTTTGCGGTGATTTGAAAGTCCATTACTTTCCAGGATTTAGCTCTTCCCAGGGCCTTAGTAGACCAGATACGTTGTCGATTCCGACGATTCAGTCACTCAATGATTTCCGATTACCCACGGCTGATAATATCCTGTACTTGGCTTTCTCTCTTAGGGAAAGAAGTCTCCTTGAGAGGCATGTGACCCGATGCAGGAGATATGTTAGAGCGTTTCAGACACGCCTGAACGAAGGGACCCAGGTAGTCAACTCAATCCAACATTAACAATATCTCTGATGTTTTCAATACGGGATCTGATCACGGATCACATACCACGCAACGTATTTAAAGCTTTTCGTACGAGACAACGCGAATGATCAGCGAATGGTGGTGGACACAGTGTAGGGGTCGGAAATGGAATATTAGGTGAGGAAACTATTTTTACACATTTGCGAAAATAGACGAATTCAAGTTTCTCCTAAACACGCATACATTTTTATTCAATAACGGTAAACTCGTCTTTAAAAAAAATTCAACTCGAACGAAAATCGGAAAGAGCTAAGTTTTATCGATTTTAATTTAACCAACCTGAATAGCCAAAAATCGTAGGCAAACATTATGTGAATGTTTCGAAACTATGAAATCTATTAGTGACGATTTAAAATGTGATTTTTGCAAGCATTTAAAAATGACGCAGAATACGTTTCCGCAATGTTTTTTTCAGGAACGGTATTTTAGCTACGGAGACATCAATGGAATACCGACGCGGCTAGAGTGCAAAATACTTTCTTCGCAGTGGATTAGAGTCCACAGAGGAGAAAGTATTCAAGTGGCACTGCTAGCTGAAATTTCTACGTAATCAACACAAAATTTTCACGCCAACAACGGTCCAGCTTTTTTTATTATTTAAGAATTACGTTGCAATTAGGCGATTTTCCTGGTGGCAACGGTCAAGTTTGGTCAATGATCACTCTTACAATGAAAAATGCACACATACACGCACTAGAAAAACAGATAGGAGACAAAATATTCTTACATACAATGACACTACCACATCACATACAAAAAAACTTACTCATCACATACAAACAATATTTTAATAACTAAAATGAAGTTTATCACCCAGTGGCTGCTTTACATTTATACTGAAAACTTCTAAAATTGGATGGGAAGGGCTCAAACAAATCTCTAGGCAGCTGGATCAAATCAATAATAGTTCTATTTAAAAAAGAGTATTTTTTCTTATTTGTTTTTTGCGTCTTTATTTTTATTTTGAAAATATAGTCGTTTTTTCCCTTATAGTTAGGCTTTCTATCTCTTTCCCAAAATCTTCCCATGCTTCGTCCTTTTTAACAATTCTATACATCGCGCCTAACCTACTCCTTTTTCTTCTATTTTTTCAAACTCTCCCATTTAACATACGACATTCACGCCTCCGCTTTAAGAATGGGAATCTTACTAACCTCTACTCAAAATCCGTGGACAGGGTCGGTCTCAGGAGTGGATTAGTATTTTACGGACGGCTGGACCGACGGAACATGCAACTCAAAAGCAAGGAGTCCGACTGCAAAGTTCCGCACCGCGAGGTTCCCGACTCAATTCCCGATCGACCGCTAGACGCGCGGCGGCCCTTAATCAACAGCCCATAAGAAGTCGGGAGACCGCTAATTGATCCACATGCAAACAGCACTGATCATCGTGACTTAGATTTCACAACGCGTTTAGCCTGCTCCATCTCGAGAAATTCTCACCTACTTGCGTCTCACATGTGTTTCAGCACACCAAGTCGAAAACACCTTGCATGCGAGATTGCTAGTGTGCCCTTCGAAGGGGAGAAATATCTTTTCAATTTCATTGCAACTCGACGCTGTCTCGAGAGAAACAAAAATTGACGTGGAATGACCACGTGGACACTACGCCTGATACACGACTTGCGACTCCAGTTTTGATCGCCGAGGCAAAACCTCCACCTGAGCCACCACCAATTGAATTAACGGAAGCTTCCACATTTGATGATTTTAATTCTACTGACTGAAATTGCGAGATTCTTTCCCTTTCGGACTAGGAAACACTAAGGAAATAATGGCTTATACACACACACGAACGCCTCTTAATCAACCTCCCGATGCATCGGAAAGCGCCAGGGGCACTCCCGGCTAACCCTGCCTCGAAGCGCATCGATCCTCGACCATAATTTAATTATAGACGAAGTCCCTTCTTATTCCCACTCTCCAAGTACATATTTCGAAGGCCCAACACAAGATTCCCTGGAAACATCATCAAATCTCACATCGTATTTTCCGAGACGCATTCTCCGCATACCCGAGGGGTGTTGCCGGCAAAGTAAACGAAGGCAGCCGGCGTCCTACGTATTTGTATGCTCGGCGTTCACTTATAACGCCGAGCTTGAGAATTATTTTGTTTATCATAACTGATGAGATTAATCGGTGAAAATTAGATAAGAGAATTTGGCAGCCCGTTCGGAAAATAAACATGGAAGTAGGTACAACGAGCTGGAGTATGGAATACCTTTTGCAATAACAAATAAAAGATAAGTAATAAAAGATAAGTCACGCATTTTTTATGAAAATTTTCTCGTCGACTTCCATTTCACTTCTACGGCAGGCATTCATCTCTTACATGAATACTCGGGAAATGAACGTTTTCCACTCTAACGGGCACTACTAGAAAACACAGTCCAACTTGCCGACCCCAGTGGCGGCGGGATAACGTCTTCACCTGCCTACCCAAAGGTCGTGGGTTCGAGTCCCGCCTAGGTAGTTTTTCTTCCACCGTGGGCCTTTGTGTATGAAATTGCCTAATTGTTATTTCATTATTCAAAATCCGATGTAAAGGCCGAAGTGCTATTTTAGGACTAATGCAAAATACATAAACTTGTTGGTCAAGTTGATGAAGTCTTAGTTTAAAGCCAACTGCAATCAAACATAATTAATATTTTCCCAGGTTACTTCCTTATTGATACACGCAATCGATTAAAAATGCACTTTTATCTTAATGGATCTCATCTACGTGAGAATTAGCTTTGACGTAGAGTAAGCAGTATTCCTCTACTCCTATAAACTTCAGCTAACAAACCGTATAAACGTTTTTGGGATTGATAAATTCTGGTAATCTGTGTTGGAGTCACTAACTCCCCGAAGAGTGACTATTTCCCTGAAATTTCGACTTGGAAGGGAACTGGAAGTTAATTTTTGCTAATTTCACCGCCTTTACACAAGGATATATATTAGTGGGAAGAAAATATAAGGTTAGCGCGAGGAAAAGAATTTGCATTTTGGATGGCATTAAGAGACCTAGAAAGTACGCGGAGGTAAAAAATTACTCTAGTTTCCTAATTACTTACCCAGTTACAATCGTACCGTGGGGTATTTACTGTTGCAGTGGAAAGCCCCCAAATCCCTAGCTTGAACTAACTCGAAAACTAACTTCTTCCTTCATACAACTTAATGGGAAATCTAACGAATGGGAAAATAATGTACGATTAACATAAATTACGATAACGATAATTAATTCATCCATTACGAGTACGATAATTAATTCATCCAAAAAATAACAATCCACAGTTTAAAAAAATAGAATAATATGAAAATCGTTTAATTTCGAGCGAATATTCTTCTAAATCCATTTTCGTGTGTCAGGGTACAAATAAAATTGCCGTTATCATAGCGAAATATTACTGCGAGTCTTCCCTAATCCGCAGGGGATGACCGATCGCTGTGTGAGCTGGTCCTCTGGGACGCAGGACGGTTGGGGTGGGGTGAACGGCAGGACTCGGGGGGAGGGGTACCAAGGCACTTGGAAGATGATTGAACGTCTCCACTAGAATTGATGTCGCTCAGCGGCCGCCGTCTCCGAGACGGCCACTCTTCTGTTGGCGAGAAAGGGGCGGGGGACGGGCCGGGGAACGGGACGGCCGGACATCGGTCAATTTGTTAATATTTCATCCGCCGCGGCCGACATGGCGCGCGAACTCGCTTCCGCGTCGGAATCTCTCCAATCAAACAAGTCCGTGCAGAGTACAGCCGCGCACGTAAAGGAACTGGCGACATGTACCTACACTGATTAACGTATCATTTTCAACTTTCATGAAAGAATTGCATCGAAGAACTGTTAAAAAGTAGAAAAAAGGATGGGGAGTTGTCATTGTGACGACTCTTTCAGTCATATGATGCATTACAAAGGAAATAATTATGCCATACATTGGTTACAGGCAGGTCAAGCGGAAAAATACCAAGAACGATTCAGAGTAACCGACCAAACAAGTGTGGGGCAAGTAGAGAGTCAACTCGTATTACCCCGTAAGGAGGGTGAAATTCACACACCGGAGGGCATGTTCCTTCGTATAAAAAACAGCCTGCGCATTTGAGTGTGTTTTTGCGATTTTTTAAAGGCTAATTTGCTGTGAAAACTGCCGCTACGTTCCCATTCACAAAAATCCCTTTCTTACGCACGAAGACAGTGAACGTTTACCAAGAGCCATGAAATCAACAGATGCCCCCCTGTTTTCATTTAAGTGGGTGAGGAAAAGGAACGACATTCCATGCGTCTCGCGCTTTAAGATCTTCATCTTTATGATAACTTTATCAGGAAGGCAATCAGTGTCATGAATCCATTTTCTCGATGAATAATAGCGTCCTTTTCACCGTTTTCCTCTCCCCGTTATTTGAAATCTGAAATGCGTATCATTATTTTTTGGGTCATCCCTTAACGCTTCGCAATGATACCTGAGGTCCAATTTTAGTTATGGTTTTCAGAAGGGTCCGCAACCGCGATGGCATACGGCAAGCCGGGAGTGATCTCATAGCTATAAGAATCATTTTCCTCCTCGGGAATTACCGATTATTACCTCACATTCCCGAATTGAAACTCAAATCGCCAACTTTATCAAAACGTTCGGCCCTTTTCCAATTTTTTCCTGGATCTTTGAATGAATAAAAAACAATCATAGGAAATCTTTGAAGAAATTAAAAAAAATAATTCCTGACTTTGCTGACCGGGTGGTAACCCTGTTTATTTAGAAGTTTCCAAAAGCCCACGTGTCCTCCATTAAATTTACAACGCTTGTCTTACTTTGAAATTATACGAAGAACGTGATCCAACGAATACGAGATATGATTGATTGATGACTTCATTTAATCTTCAGCCCAAGAACGGATTTGAAAAGTTTTTCGCCGTCAAACAAAAAAAAAGCATCTCATCCTATCTGGAACAAATTCAAAATATTTCGTTGAAGTAATCGGAGGCGCGCATACTCCCATTATTATACCCCATTATATTGAAAAGTAGTGGTTGAATGGGACGACAAAGAATTGGTTTGAGATTACCACAAATTAACCGGTACACTTGGCATCCACGGCCTTTCCGGACGATTGGGGTGCACTCTTAAAGAGAAATACCGTCGAGTCCACTCAAAGAACGGCCCATCCAGGAGGCATTCCATCTCGACGTTGGATGACATACGAGGCGGTGTGGAAGAGCGTTACGGTGCCAGGACAAGGGGCAGGTGGGAGCGGGGAGTCCCACGGATCGAGCTTCCTTTCCAGCACCCCACTTTGAAAGAAGGAATTCCATCGGTTTCCCTCAAACCAACGCTCTCACAGCTTCCCCGGAAAGAACGATTCGCCCTACAAAAAATATTTCCCTTTCGCGATGTATGGGAAAATATTTCCCACGATAATCTTTCACCTATCTTCTATACTCCTTCAAAAACAACCACCAGTAATACAAAATATCTATCCACTACTTCTCCTTTGGGTGGGTGGGCACAGCGCTAGCTTGCTGACGCAAAAGCTTGCGGATTCAAAGCACCAATACCGGGCATCGTCTTCTATTTAAGAAGATTGGTTCTTAATTTGCTTAATTAATAATGAGGGCACTAATATTATCACCAGGGACGTGGCAACCGTGGCGTTTAGGGGCGTAATCGGGGTCTAAGGGTTGGTATTAGGTTTAGGGTTCAGACCCCAGGTTCTATTTCACGTGACTTAGGACAACCTTAGATTCATTCGAGCTGTGATTTTACGGTTAACGAATCCTGGAAAACCAAAGGCAACGCATTAAAGAATTTTTTTCCGTCGCACTGACTCGTGGATTCCATACCCCATTGGACGTATTGGGCGAACTCTAACCTCACCTGCTTAAGGTTACTATATTGATGTTACTTGACTGTGTTGGCTGTGATTACTGTGTTGGTATATTATTAATGTTACCTCCTTATAAAACACATCCACATTCAGCTTTTAGCGAAGATGAACCTGAGGAATGAAGAAGGATAGCGATATCGTTTAAAACAGCATAACTAGACATCAGATTTAATTACTCGCTCCAATGGAAGAATAGTTTTCACTAATCACCCAACTATCACAGTGAATCTCTCGTGAGACATGCGAGATTGAGTCTATTTTAATTGATTTTTACCAGTTAATATTCAATTGCCAATATTTGAACCCCATTGATTCAATCTTATTGCACATTTATTTCTTACGTTTCTCAAATACTTAAAACGGTTTGTAACGGTCCGGAATACACCCGAATGATTTCTCAGAAGCTGTCATAGGTTTCAACTCTCGAAGTTCAAAGATTCTACGAAGTCTTATTTTTTGTGATGTGCGTCGTTCGTCAATCCCACTTCGCGCGCATCTTGCCGCGCTTAATTCCCTCCATTTATTCGCGACGCCCCATCTGCCAAAAAAATAAGCCCAATAAAAAAGAGTTGGCCTAATTACTGAATACACTCGCGTCTGCTCCGTCTCAGTGGCGTCTCTTATGATCCATAAGATACGCCACAATCGACTTCAAGAGACACCACTTCCTCCTCGAACAATTCGGCACGCGTTCATTTTTTTAATCGAGAAGCAGAATCTTGTCTTGAAGTCTTGTCTTCTTCGTGAAAACCATGCTGGTAATGGCGAAAATAATAGACATTTGTATCACTCGAGAACATATTGCACACTTTACTATGATTATAAAAATGATAATCTGAACGTTTATTTTGTATTTCATTGTACGTCTTACCGGATACAACCTTTACAATAGACATTCATCTACGATATCAGTCATTTTTTTCGCAACTACAGGGTGCGGCAGCATAATTTGCAGATTTGAACGCTAAATTTCTATGCGAATCAGCAAGTTATGCTCCCGCAACTTGCGTGGCAATAACTAAGGTATTTGTTCTCAGCGAAAACCGTGTCGCAAATCGTAAGAGGCGAGGTCTGCCTTTAACCAAACGGAGGCAAGACAGCGTAAAACCTGCGGCAGACTACATATACATGATGTAAACTTTAACTCAGACTGCATGCCCTCTTGCTTCAGAGGAGTTTAAAACATCATTCGGAGTACATCGATGATTCGGTTTCTAAAAATCCTCGACACAGTGAAATCGTCGTTCCAAACCTCGCATTCAGTTACAGAAAAACATTCCAAGGCAAAACAATTCTCAAACCAAGAAAACGGCGAATCCACGTAATGGGACGGCTCAGCAAGGGCGCCACATACCAGACGAACAGGGTTGCAATTAGTTTTCATCACCTTTTTTCTTGCCCCGTTTGCACCATCGTCTCGTGCTTAAACGGGGATTAGGACAGGGCGAAGGGGTTCGCAGGCAGTCGCGACCTCGCCACTTAAAATCTGGGCATGAAAACGAACAGTAGATTCATGCGCAACCGACACGACGAAGTGGGCCAATCGAGGTCGGAGCGAAGGCCTCAACTCAATAAGTCAAAATTCAATGGAGACTCTCGTGCCAAGAAGTGCCGAGTCGCATTTTGCAAGAGATCGTCTCCACGCCTCGTTCGGATTGTTCGGGTGCATCCCGGACGAAACAAAAATCATAGTAAAAAACTTCACCCCGGGAATTGATACCACGCTTGTTCTGAGATTAGCAGAGCTGATTTTTTCCTTCCGTAATGGAAAAAGATACTGGTACTTTTACCCGTAATTTTTTTTCTAATCATTAAATTAAATTTCAAATTTTTATTATTTAATCTCTTCATGAAAAGATTATACCATTTCTTAGAGTAAAAAACAACAGCAGAGTTTATTTCATGTCCAAGAGACTAATTTTTACCCGTATATGACCCTACCGCGGTCGGAAAATGCTATTCTGACCCATTATCGTTCGTGGAAAAAATGACAACTTAAATATATCTGTTCCACATTTAATCCCTCTAATTTCATTGACATGATCTCTCCTACCATAGTACGATGGGGGTAATAATACATTTACAACATCACTGCTAACGAGACCTCCTTCCAATTTATGCAAGAGATTTAATCTGTATTTTCGAACCTTCGACCCGTGAGTGATTTCCAGTCAAGCTGCTCTAATATTTCGAATACGCTACTAAGTTTATCACAGCAACGTTTTAAAAATCTATCTCCTCTACGCTGCACGCGATTGAATTCTGCAATCAATCCAAATTCATTAGGATCCCATTTTCGCGAAATTCGAATTAATATTTCACTTTGACTGACAAAGGCATAAAAAAATACCCACATTATAGATTTTTCCAAAGAAGCAATATTATTCTTAACGTTTCCGTGCACAACAAGGCGAGGGGATGCCTAATGTACAATTGAATTCAACGTGTCCAAAGACAATGGCAAATGGCGAACGATGAATTTTGAGTTGAGAGCGAATGCTATCTCCATTTTTCATTAAAACGGACCTTTTCAAAATCGGCGGTAATAATAGAAGAATTTCCATTTGATTTTTACTGACATATTTACAATTTTCACCATAATTATTAAATAACATCAACGCATTGTTGATTTAACAAATGTTTGGATGATTATGACTGCCAAGTTAAAAAACGAATAGGAATTCTATTATTTTTTGATAGAGGTAACGCCAAAGTGATTCATCTCGCTATAGTTATATGTATACATCTTTTTTTCTTGAAAGTTTTAAAATATAAAAAATTAGGATGGCCATCTCAACAACTATTTTATTATAAAGGCTTTTCCAGCAACTGATATAGTTGAGATCATACTCCAGTACAAAATCGTCAATTCTGGAATTTTACAAATACTAAACTAACTACCGAATTCCTAAATTTACAAAGAATACAATAACTTTATGAATTAGATTACATATTTTTTCGTTAAATCAGTTTCATTAAAAACATACTTTTAATGAGATAATGACTTAAAAACCTGACAATGCTTCATTTCAAATGTAAAAATTATCGTGCTATGACGGTTCACACCCCCATGAACATACGTCATGTTGGATACATCATCAAAAAAATTGCATGGATAACCCTCCGGAAAACACGGCAATCGACAAATACCCATCGATTTCATTGAAATGCTACACGTAACAGAAAAATCACATCCACTACGCTATCGTCGCCTTCTTCCCATGTCACGAGTTTGAAGTCCTCGCGATGCCGTAGGTGTGAAGATTACTTCCCCGCTCATTACTACGGCGGCGACCTTTCCTCCTTCCGCGATGGACTCCCGCGCCACGCCCCACACAACACGCCTCGCGACGGAGAAGAGCCTTCAGGACGTCAAACACCCACCCCCTCCCACCCACTCCCCTAGAAACCCCATCCTCCTCCCGCCAAAACTCCACTTTTGCAACATTCATGCCTTATCGCTCACACGTGCCCGGAATCCGACGACGCTCGCACCATCTCGCGGCCTCCTACCGTATCACCTGAGCGCAATCTACATTTCCCCAAGAGGGCGGGGATGGAAAGATGAGGGCTGGAGTCTGGGAAGGGGTTGGAATAGTGTGCAGTTGGGGGTGAGAGAGGAGGGTTCGAGGGTGAGGGTGCGAGGGACTAGGATGTGGTGGAGGAGATGGAGAGGGTAAGATAACGAGAAAAAGGAGAGGAACACAAGAGGGCGGTTGAAACATAGCCGAGCGAACCTCTGGGGGCTCAGAGGAGAGGAAAAAAACGCGGGGGAGCGGCCCCTGGTCCCGCGGAGAGCAAACATCTAAAGTGGGAGGGGGTGGGCAGTTCAGGGGTGGCCGTGGGGCGAGAGAGGAAGAAAGCCGCAGAAGGGGATGGAAAGAATGCAGCGCCGGAACGCCCGGGGAAGAATTAATTTCGGGCACCCCACCCGCGTTTGTTAAATTTGTCACATTTTTATCCGTCCCATAAAAAGGTGGCACAAAAGAAAAAAAAGAAAGGCACAGAACAGCAGGGGCAGCGGCCATTGTCCGAAAGGGTGGGGGCGCAGTCTGGAGGTCTTTGAATGAACTCTCCTCTCCACCCGTGTGTGTGGCTTCTCGTTAATGCTATTGGGAAAGTCCGAGCGAAGGAGACGACCGACCGCCCGGGAGTCAGAAGTAACCCAAGTCCCGTGATTTCCGGCGTACACCGGTTCAGGCGTAGGAGGCTTAGCTTTGCGCTACGGAGATTTGATCAAGTCCAACGTGATCGATAAAGTAATTGTGATGGAATGAAAATCACGGAGTTGCATTAGCCTCGGAAATTTTTTAAGTGGTCCATGAGCCCTGATATGGACCTCAAACGTGATATATCTATCAACTTTCCATAAGTATACTCCAAATAGTCTAAATATTCTCCATGTTCTCGTATTTCTCTGAATATTCTACGTTAAATCTTATCCATAAATGCAATAAAACTGTTTCTGGCGTGACTTGGTGGGAAATCTTCATATTGAAACTGAAAAATGACTAACCTGGCTTTTCCACATAGAAAAATTATTTACGACCTAGATTTCGTTATGGTATAAACCTGAAGATATTATACCTTAACGAAACCTAGGTCGTAAATAAAAAATTTCTATGTGGAAAAGCCAGGTTATTTATTTTTCAATTTCACTATCCATAAGTAGCAATCGGTTCGATTGCTAAAAAATGGGAAGAAGATTTGCATTAAAATTTCACTATACTAAAGCAATGTAAGATACGAAAAATGATGACATTGAACGAGAAATAGTGTGCTTCCTGAACCTGAAATTCTTAAAAGGAAATTCACGTTCAATGGGCATGTCTTAAAATCGGATTCGTCCTCGTCATAGATGTCGGATACCCACCATAAACACTCGCCTGCTCCTTGATCTGAGGTTCATTTTTTAAATTTTCACTCAAAAATTACCGTTCTAATTATTCTGGTCGATTTTCTTTGTCATTACACTAAAAACTGAAAAAGAGTGTTGGGTGCGTTACAAATTGGTGTGGAGGAGACAAAAATTAATTCAAAATAAGGCAAAACAGGTGAAAAATAATAATACGTATTTGCGTGGGGAGAAAAAGAAAATTGCTGAGGAATTCGGAAAAGAGAGAGAGGATAGCGCTATCATCGAGACACTAGGGGAAGTCAAAGGTTGTGACTGAACGGAGAATAATTTAAGCAAGCATGAGGAAAGAGGAAGGGGAGAGATAAAACGTAATATAAGACGAAGAAGGAAAGAGTACGTCTTTCAGGAATGCTTCAGGATTTCACGACGAGTCATTTAGTTTTCAGGTACCGTTCAAAACCAATCTCCAACCGGTAGACTACCTCTAAAAATACTCGATGCAACCAATTTCGATTCGCCATCCCGATTTATATATTCAGAGCGTCGATATTGGAAATGGAATATCGCGCATCTGTAGCAGGATGCAATGGGGCGGCGCCCTCCGTGGAGTAAGGGGGCGTGGTGTTGGGTGAGGTGGGGGGGAGGAGGAGGGGAAGGGAGTGTCGTTTTGCGTTCGGGGGGGTGTGTGCCGAAATCCTCAAAAGTCTTCCATCTCCCATCTGAAGATCCCCGGGAAAATTGCCACGGGGTAGATGAGGTTTGGGAAGGAAAAGCTCCCCTGGGGTGGGGAATGAGATAGGTGGAGCTGCGCGCGGTGGAGCGCGCGGCGAGGGTGAGTCCGTCCGCAACTCCGCCTCATCCCCACCCACCGCCAACCAACCCGCCCCAAATGGCCTCACGGAAGGGGAGAATGAGGTACGCGTGGCCCCATGAGAGAATGGGGGGAAACGGGGGGGGGGTAGGGATCCACGGCTCTACAACCCCCCCCCCCTCCGTTGTAGAAGGAGATCTCTCTTCCAGAGAGGGAGATACAGACAGACAAGACACACGGCACGCACACTTTCCCCTCATCCCTCGTCTTGGCACGTGACGCTCAGGAGGGAACCATCCAGACCGTCGCCCCGTTATGGCTACTACGTGAGGCGGTGGCGAGCGCTAACAAGACTGCCACACTGCCGCCAGCGCCATCTCTCGGCGCCCACTTTAATTTGACGGCCCCGTTTGACGGAATCTTCCGTGCCAATTAAAAGTAAGGGTTGAGAGGAAAGTGGGTGGGTGAGGGGGTGTGACTCAAGGGGCTAGAGCTATGTCCTATCCCCTCCCACTAGTGAACTTCCACCGCGCACGTCAGCTGTGATCGAGGGAAGCGGAGCACCGCGAGTGATTATCTTAACACTGCGTCGATTATGCAAAACCAGGAATGCTATGAGGAGGACCTTAATCTCCAAGTCGATTAGCGAAAACCCTTTCAGCTGTTTTATGACAACCCGATTATAATTTCAAAAGAAGAAGAATGAAATTAAAAGCTAGGATTGCAAAAATCGAAGTCGTAGTACAAACACACTACAGTCAACGATTTACATTCGTCTCTTATAAAATCATATCTTAACTATAGTACATTACTTAATAGTAGCACTCACATTTATAGATCAGACATGAATGCAACTGAAAAAAACGCTGTTTGCACACACAGTGATGAGTAAAGACGACTTGCCTCGTAACTGAAACCTTGTTTCCACATGAAATGCTGAAAGAACACAGACAGACTTGGACCGCCACACGAATCAGAAAGACTTATGCAAATAATATTAACACTACCTCGAGAGAATATGCATCAGCAGGATTCAGCACTACGCTAAACCGATGCTGGATACTAATTATCCAGAGTAGCGAACACTGCAGACCAACGAAGTCAACGATCTCACCTGAATCTGTCAAGCCGTTCTTACTAGTGTGAACTAATCCGATTTCTCGACGAGTGGAAACGTCACAGTATGTCCAGATAGATTAACAGGTACATTCTTTTCCGGGCGTCATACGAGCTTGGAAAATCGTTTCCTTGAAAAGAGAGAGAGTGAGAGAGAGGCTAATCAACATGACGACGCCGGCTGAATTATTTTGATAGTAGGAGACGAGATGCTTCCACTTTTGCAAATGTGTTCTGCGGAAAAGGAGGCCGAATTTTCCTACAAACATTCTTCGGTGGCAATGAACAAGAATTGTGTTCGTTAGTTCGTAATTAGTCCCGACTCGACGGATCCCCGTAAAAATAAGTCAAATATTTCCAAATGCAAACACAAATTACGAAAAATAATACACCGGCTCCAAAATAACCCTTAATTTCACAATCCTCTTCCGATTTGCGTTCAAACGTAAGAGTTTCCGTCAATTTTACGATTCAGGAATGAATAAAAGCACCACGTCAACGTGCCTCGTGTAGTTGAAGGTTGGAAGGAGGTGAGGATCGAAGATGCACAATAACCGTCAAATACCCATTTTGACTCTTTTTCGGGGTAGAAACACAAATAATTGTAATACGGCCTCTTCAGTCGGTCGCATTGCGATGGAGTAGAAAGTTCCTAGAATGTTCGTGAATATCCTGAAATTATAATATTCCACAATCAGCCTGGAATAAAACTCACGGATATCCAGTCACGAACGTACCTCCTTACACAGGAATCACGCTAATTTTAATGTTAGAGCAATTACCCGTGCCTTCTGCACATTCAAGCATTCATGGAAAATATAATTAGTATTTTTCTTGACTCCGAATAATTGTATCAAGATCTAAGATTTTTTCCCGTTTAAATATTTTTACATGCTTGCGTATTTATTTTTCATCACCTATTTTAATCAGTCAATAGACCCCTTGACATATTATTTAGCCTCTGGAAAAAACAAGAAAATAATACAAATTAAAGTAAATAATGTTTCCAATCTAAACTGTTAGTTATCTACGGTATATGAATGCAGTCAGAAAGGAAGCTTAGATGGGCTTCATAAGCTAAGTTTGAAATCCAAATAGGAAACGAAAATTTAAAACATTTGCCGGAGGCCGTGCTTCCATCCTAACTGACAAATTTCGGCACCCCAGACCATGAGATAAACAACACAGCCAAGGCAATATGAGTAATGTCCTAATTATGCTCATTAGCAATGTAGGAGCACCTCAAAAATGTTTTGAGAAAGCAACTCGAAACCAGCAGAGGAAACGCTCCATGTAGAATGCACGTAGAGCCATAGAGAGAAAACCTCCTTCCCCTCTCGTCTCAGCTGGAGTCAGGTGACAACCGTATGGTAATATGAATGAATTAAATCCATAGCAGTGAGCAGAAAATTACGTACTTCCTATAAGACTACGAGTAAAAGCATCCGAAAGAACGAACCGACGTTGTCCTGACGAATTTCGACGCTAATAAATTGAAACCCCTTGAAGTAATTAATTAAAAATAGCAATTTTCCACAAAAATTGCTATTTTTGTGGAAAATTGCTATTTTTAATTAATCATTATATTCCACCATATCACGCCTGAAACGTCTCTTTTTACCCTTGAAGTAAGTCCTACATTGGTCACAAAACTGGAAACATTTCTGGTTATGCCACAGATTACAAGGTTACAGATGATTTTGGACGAATCCCAATACCGGAGATATTACGTTCGATCAAGAGGAGAACCTGAGCTGAGCGTCCTTCACGTCAGAAGGCACATAAACTCCAGGATAAACATTCATTTTGTGAGTCTCGTCAGCGTATTGCATGAGCTCAAAATCACTGAACTACCTGGGTCAAGATTAAACCACCACATGGGTACGGACACTCATTAACGAGTTACTTTATCGGGCGTGAAAACCACGTGTGACTAATTGCGACTGTGAACTCATTCGGACAATTTAAACCGGAGGCACGGCAATTCTAGTCAACACTCAAATGAAATGGAGACTTAGCAGACAAAATTTGATCAGATACTGCCTCGTTCACCTGTGATTCCGGGCACAATCAATGAGGTAACAATGACAACAGTATCAACGTGAGATTACACAGTAAAGAGAAAAATAATCCGCCACTTTTAAGCTACTTCGTACAGCAAAACATCGCCATGGCAGTTGTTGGAATAGAAATCAAAATAGCTTCACGAGGTGTTTTATAAAGAAAATATTGACGCTGCTTGTATTTATAAACGCATAATCAGGGGTCATTACTTCCGCAGGAAGTTTTGATTACCTTAAATCACACATGACGTGAATTCAGATACTCAGATGCTTAAACAGAGGTTTCAATTTCATTGAAATTGAAAGGTGTTGCAGAATTCCAATTACACACATTCAACAAATATTATATTTTTTTTTGATATCGGGCGTTTCTGAATTGAACCACAGAAATAGGATAAGGGGAGCAGTTCAGAAGTCACTAAAACATTCCTCCGAAAACATGAATTCTGACGAACGTAACACAGAATTTCATCGGCGAAATACGAACGAGATCTACTAAATGACATTTCGGCTTCGTGCCATTGGCTACGACTGTCATGGCAGACGTGCGCAACCTCCTCGCTTCCGGTTGGAGGCGCTGAGATAGGAGCGGGAGTCCCGTGTACTTGTTGGTATCCATTGGGGGTCTATTATTGAGAGTAATGAAGTTAGTTTGTTGATGAATCAAAAAGCTAACTTTATCTACACTTCTAAGTTCCACCTAACAAAACATTATACAATACTCTAAAACCTTCATCGTAATAATTCATTCTTTAAATCCATATACATTATCCCTTTTCATTCCTTCCACGAAGCCACCAACAAATCTACCCCCTTCAACAGTCCATTTTCAGTACGATCGAAATTAAACAATTCCCCAGGATTTCAGTCCAAGTCACGAAGAACTGTGATATTGTCTTTTCTCTTCTTTCTTCTCTATTCTCTGCCTCATAGATTTTACGGTCGAAAACGTTCCCTCCGCCGCCGAAATGGTCCATCCCCCTAGGAGGGTCTAGGTTGAGCACGGAGCGGCGAAATTTCAATTCCATCGGCGCGCACATGATCACCGAGGGTGTGCGAGCGTAAGTCAGTGCGGAGTGCGTGTAAAAGGGAATTGGTTTAATGACCGACAATTTCCACCGCTCCCATGATCAAGGGACGAGGGGAATGGGGGGGGGGTAGGTCACGGGAGACCCCCCTCCGAGAAGAATAATTATGCCGTATTTTGCGAGGCCCGCTTTTTGCCGAGCCCAGAGACGAAAATTAACGCACCGCTTCCGAGGGAGTAGGGCAAAAAGCAAAAGGGTTGGGGGGAGGGGAGGGGGGCGACGTCGACCGACGAAAGGACTCTTTGTGATGGCAAGAAGAGGGAGGAATTTCGAATCATCACATAGCGGGAGTTTTCGCTTAAGGCCCCCTCGCTCCGATTACGCTCCCGAGACCTACAAAACTGGGCTGGGGGGGGTGAGGGAGGGGGCACACATGGGACGGCGACCCGAGCAAGAAGCGATTCGCATTAGTTTCCCTATTATGTCTTTGACTCGACATAAAGGAACGCGAAATTTTCCCCAGCCACTCCGTGCTGCCAATATCGCGCTTCGCAAACCAAAATATTATCATATCCTGAAAACGTTATCCTTGATCCAAGATAACATCCTAAACATCACCAGGTTGAACAACTTGGTTTGATTGGTTACCTCACCTAAGGAGCTCAGCATGGCGGCGAGAGGAATTCTCACACGGAGATGGGGCAGTTTTTTTCTATCTAACACCTGCCTTTTCCCAGGTAAATCTGGTCACCGAAAAATTAATCACGCAGTTTTGTTGAAGATGGGAATGCAACCGGGAATCGAATCCGGTACCATTATCTAAATTCGAGAGCTGTACCCAATACATTACCACAATCCGGCATCAAGGAGCAAGATTTCAATGGCGAACGTAATGTGAACTGCCTATGCCAAAAATCGCACCTAAATTCAATTAAAAAAATAATCACGCGAAATTAAGTAAGCATATTCTCAGCTAAAACAGCTGCGGAAAGGTGTCTCTTCAGCGAAGACGTTGAAAATGTATTATTACCCCCATCGTAATACGTTAGACGAGATCATACTGATAAAATTAGATAGATTAAGTGCATAACAGATATATTTAAGATGTAATTTTTTCCATGAACGATAAGGGATAAGAATAACGTTGTCCGACAGCGGTAGGGGTAAAAATATTCGGGTCAAAATTAGTCCGTTGTGAATCAACTCCTGCCACACACCCTAGTGGTGGCTTTGCAGGGTACTGAAATATCTAAAATAAAATGGGGTAGACTATTTACGAAAACACGTGCAACACAATTATTTACTGTACCCAGAACTGCATTCTTCCGAAAGACAATCCCTGTAATCCAGCACTAAATTATGGAACGCATTAGGCCGTGGAGGCGGGGACGTTGGGCCGAAAAGGCTCCTCTTGCGCGCCATTCGTTTGGGGGCATTCAGGGATTGCCTGCCCGCTGACCTGGCAGAGAGTGAAAGTTAAACACATTCCCGCAAGAGGGAGAAATTCAAGGCGACCCTGAGCAAGAAAGAGTGACCCATTACGAATAGGGCAATATGCGACAAATTGGCCGCAAGCAAACCCTTTCACCCCGAAGCGGGGCGGACCTCCCCATGCCGTGCACGTGACCCCACGCCTCAACGGCCATTATCTACTTGGTTCCAGTCTTAAAAGCTGGATTTAAATTCTGTTCTATCCGGCAGTGTAGGAAACGGTAGGGCCTAAAGTGAAAAGACCTCATTCAAACAATTCTTGCTTTTAAAGATAATTAAACCTTAGTTGAAATAATTCAGGGAAAAAGTTTTTTTTAGAGAAAGTCAAGTTATTCGCGGAAAAACATCACTCGTTTCCAGAAATTACTATACGGCCATATACTAAATAAATTTTAGTAAACTTTTGTTTCCCGATGAAGTAAGGAAAACTTTTATTTATTTCGCGGAGTAAAAATTAGACGTGTTCACCCAAATGCTAACTGCTTATGATTTGTGAGGCGGTGAAATTCTAGCAGCTACGTGAGTACATTGTAATTTGAATTCGACAGAGCTACTGCCTCTAAATCCCTCGCAGGTTCTTCGAATTTATAATTCATTTATTTGCGCCTCAATATTACCTACGTTTCTGTTATCCTCCACGCTGGTGATAATACCTTCCAATTTTCTAAAAATTCTAATTATTATTACTGTACACTTTCATCTCCTATCCATACTTTCCTTTCGTTAACTTCACTTTACCAACTTCAAGGTTTTTTTGGAATAGGAGAGTCACCTGCAACGAAAGTACCCGCCTTTATCAGGAAAAAAACTATACCTTTAAATAAAAAAATAAAATTAAAAGCTTTTCCGAGTGAAATGCTGGGACAAAACTTTAATTCCATGCGCTAAAAGAATACTGACCTTAATCGCTACGCTAAATCCCCCATCACAATTTAAAATCTTGCGTTGGGTAACACACGCTTCGGTTCGGACACAAAATGTTGAATTCCCGAAGAAATTGCACGGTGACGTCAAATGCTAGCAATATAAGAAATAATTCCGCAATTATTCTGTTTTATGTAATGATAATGATTCATATTATATTAATAAAATAAAATTGCACAATTATTATTCATAAGAACATTCCCGAGTTCCAGGTAACTACTTCAAACATATCAAATGACATAGTTTGACATGATGGAAATCGTCTATGATGAAAGACGACACTTGGCTTTTCCACAAAGAATATTTTTAAGGCGACCTAGGTTTCGCTACAGCGTTAGATCTTCAGTGAAGATGTTAAGCTGTAAGGAAACCTAGGTCGTAATAAAAATATTGTACGTGGAAAAGCGAAGTGTCTTCTTTCATCATTAATTCTAACAGTGTCATGTCTGCTCAAAATACACCCTTCCAATTTTTAATGGTGGCAAAACGAAAGCTCCTTCACGTATAAAAGTGAATCATTTTATCCGATACGTTAACCATAACCAGTTGAGTCAAGCATGATAACTGCATGACAAAAATGAGTGCGAAATTCCTCATCCTTTGGGCATTTTGATAGAAAAATCATAATTTTTGTGAAACGCAAAATTTACATTTAGTCTTGAAATTGTGACAAAATGACAGCGCCTGCTTAGTGATATTAAAATTTGCAGAAGTTTCATCCTTGTCAACGACGTATTTATTTCCACCCACTATATGAACTTTGTGATGGAACACACAGCAGGGGGAAAGGAAGGATATATTTCTCAATTCCAAATGGGGCCTCGAATTAATTAAACGTTTCACCTTCAAGGATTGAACTAGTCGCCTTGACTGATTCACTCTCTAATTAAATAAAAACGTCCACTTCACGGTCGCAACTGTTCCGTGATACGCGCGAATAATCTCGATTCCACGGCTTTCGCGTCGACCTAACCAGAAAAATGGGTGGCTCCCATTATCTCTACTTTGTTCCAGTCTTAAAAGCTGTCTTTAAATTCTGTCCCAACCGGAATCACGTGCTCTTGAAACATTAGTTAAAAAAAGAGTCCGTGACTACAGGACACAAGTACGTAACAGTACTCGCATTGCACTAGAGAGGATGCCACGGGTTGCCTGAGGTTTTAAGTGTCTTCCCGGAGACGCGGGTCAGGGCGAACGGAGGAGAGAGGAGGAGTGTTGATTCTTACCGAGAGATCCTCGAGTAAATGACCTCTTGACTCAGCAACGCAGCTGCTGGATCCTGGAACGGAAAGGAAAAGACGAATTTAAATGAGATTGGTGAGGAAAAAAACGGGCAATTGCAAAAGAGAGAGAGAGAGAGTGGGCATAAGAATAATGGGCAATTCACAAAAATGGTGAATGTTATGTCATGCGACGCAGCAAGAAGTTCACTCCTTCCCACAAACATCTCGAAATATTTTTTTAGTTGGCTTATCGTTTTAAGTTCGTATTCGTCGAATTAAACTACCATGCGAGCACATAAAAAATCAGGTTCGGAAAGACGCACAAGCTCAAAAATTAGCCAAAGATACCTTTCCGAAACAAGTGAAACCTTTCACCTTCTACACTTTTAGCTACGATAGTAGCAATAATTTTTCTCGTGATCACCGAAAAAACTTTGAATTAAAAAAAAATTTTTTTACATGATTTCGTTATCTCAACAAAACTTCAATGACACAACCAGAAGAAAATTTCTAGATTTAAAAAGATGAAAAGAAGGAACGAGCAAGTTTTCGACAGCATAACCGTTTAAAGTTTCGTTCGATGTGTCATTCCTTTATAAGTTAATATTCTGCTGTCCATCCGCGCCGTTAGAACGAAGAGGTTCTCCTCCGTCTTATTCCGTCGTGGGCGTTAAAGCAGCATTTATTTCATGCCGCTCAGCAGAGCAGGATCTCGCAGTAAAATTCGAGTTAAGTTTTTATGGCGTGCTGAAACATATTGTTTGCGTGCACTTCTAAAATGCATAAGATTGGCCCATTGGGAAATATACCTAGTGAGATAAAAATCCAAGAAAGGCCTGCGGACATGCATCTCTTACCCCGTAGGAGCTCACTATTTCACTTATTTTTGATATATTAACACAACGGTGGACAAAAATATTCAACTATGGCCCCCTCTCGCTTCTAAGATATGAATGATTCAGTTTATTGATTAATACAGAACAAAGAATAATCGCGTCGGATACGTTCCATGCAGTCGAATTGTGTTAGCGTTTGTTGCGTCATTCTTTCACGATTTAGGATTGAACCACGCGTGGAGACTTTGAGAAAAGTGTTTTTTTTTTTCGTTTTAACACTGCCTTAGACGCAAGGAATTGTTCTGGAAGCTTTTATTTCCACAGGACTTGGTCCCGAGTCGTGTCGCAGCACCACCGAAAGTCTCAAAATGGTGTCATGAACATTAAAAAAGAGAAAAGTATGAACACAGAAAGCCAAACCATTTTGAGTTAAAACCAATTCCTTCGGCTAATTCATTAGAAGCGCAAAGAAGCTAGATTTGTAAAACGTTGTTCTGATAAACTTAGTAGCGTATCCAAAATATTAGAGGAGCTAAGCTGGGAATCACTAACGGAGCGAAGGTTATATTACAGATTGAAGCTCTTGCATAAATTGGAAGGACGTCTCTTTAGCAGTGTTGTTGAAAATGTATTATTACCCCCTTCCTGCTAAGCTAGGAGAAATCATATCAATAAAATTAAAAAGTTTAAGTGTTGAACAGATAGATTTAAGATGTCATTTTTTCCACGAACGATAGGGTATCATAATAACATTGTTCGACCGCGGTAGGGTCATGTTCGGGTAAAATTATTCTGGTGTGTATTCAACCCCTCCCACACACCCTAGCGGCGGCTTGCAGGGTATATATATAAAAAAATAAATATACACATATATATATATAAATAGATCAGACTTTTCTTACATTTCTTGAAATATTTTTGATCGTTACTCAAGTGATTGCAGAGCTCATCTTAATCTTATTAATACACATAAATCTGAAAACTAGTTCTTTATGTGGACACATCAAGCCAAGACGGTACGGAGAAAGGGTTTCTAAATTTTTTTCATTAATAGGGTAAACATACACAAAGTAAAATAGGCTGGGTACTATTTGGATACACTTTTCGGGAAATATTTGCATAAGAAAAAGTCGATTTGAAAAAATATTTCTTCCACACACAAATATGGCAGCACGTTTCACTCGAAATAAAAAATTTATTTCATTCATTTCAATGAGGAACGACAAGTAAAAGCGTCGCATTCTCCCTCTAGATATTATATCATTTACAAACGTATATTGCGGTTTAAGTCGACAGGTACGCAAAAGCTTTGTATATTTCAAACAGCTGCTGATAAATTCGCTATTATCAGATTATTTCTTCGAGAGTTAACCAAAAAAGTGCATCGCTTTTACGGCAAACTTCTCCTGCGAAATGGGATGTCCTCGATTTATTTCTGTAAGGGATCATCAAAGTTTATTGAAAAGTCCATCAGTTCGTTTTTTCGAACTCAAGAGTTCATTATGCCTGGTAAAATAAACTGCACTTATCCAAAGCTGGCAGGTGCCCACAAAGACACCGTGATGAAGAAACTGCCAACGTATTAAACAAAAAGGCATCCAATAAGAGTTAAATCCAGTTAAACCTGCACAGATATATTAATCCGGCGAAGTTATTGCATGTGTATTTTTATATAGATATATGTGTAAAAATATGTGTGTGTATATATATATGTATGTATGTATGTAAATATACATATATATCCATATGTATATATATATATATATATATACACACACACACTTGACTGCCGGTAGGATAAGTTTTGGATGTAATCCACGGACTATGTTGTTTCCAGCCTTACTATTACTTCGGGCCTTTCGTAGTAGATCCAAGATGAGCTCTTGTTAATTGGTTTACAGCAGGACCAAGAACACACTGCCATCATCGGCAAGATATTCAGCGAGAGTCCGATTTTCCAAAGAAGTTCAGTTTCACACAATAAGTTTCACGATCGCATCAATGAATTTATTTAAAAAAAAGATATTCCGCTCCAGAAAATTACTGAATTAAATTGAAATTGTAATGAAAAATTCATCTAACGACGAACTACAGCCACCACAAGGTAAAACTATTTACACACGGCCTCAATCAAGACCAATGATTTTATCGAAAAATTCGCACGGATGTTATTACAACTGAAAGATATATAAAAATAAAAGATATATCCAGACAAATTGAAAAAAACGTCGATGTTTTGAAAGTATCGCCGGAATTCCATTCCACATTCTTACAGTAGTAAATACTAATATATCACCTCATCAATTGATTGATTAAATTCTTATTATTAGCGAAGCGTTACGGGTTGTGGAGTGGGTGCCACGTCGAAAGCACAAGGTTTCACTCGCGCCAAAGGCAAATGCGGCAATTAAACCTTGTCTTCGACGCCTCTGCGGCTGGAGTGACTGTCAATTTTGGTCCGGATTCGGTCAGACTATCAAAGTGAAGTGCTCCTCGTAGCGACTAAGGTGGCGGTTCAGTTAAGAAGCGAAGAGGAGATCAAGGTCATTATCATCAACGGCCATCAATCCTCGGACTGGTTTGACGCACATCTCTCCTCGGCTCTCATATGTCCCGATGTCTACTTTCACGTCCTTCATCGATCATCGATTGATTCAGATTATCGCGGACTTTTTTTTCTGCAATTTACTTCCACAACTACCTTCGGCTATGAATCAAAATGTATCCCACAGACCAAGTCCCTCTTTCTTTCCACCGTTTTCCACAAATCTCTTCTCTTCTCGCAGTCTAGCATTGTTCTTCAAATTGAGTCAATCAATCACGTGAATGAGGGCATACGAATTGAAATGAGCGCCGGAAATTTTTCACGCTTCCCAACGAAAAGCGTACGAATGTTCTGTTGTATTTGTATTTTTTTAGCAACCCGCAAAGCCACCGCTAGGATGCATGGCAAGGGCTGGATGGACACCAGATTGATTTTGACCCGAATATTTCTGCCCCAACCGCGGTCGGACAATGTTATTCTGATCCCTTATCGTTCGTGAAAAAATTGGGCATCTTAAATCTATCTTGCCTACACTTAATCTCTCTAATATTCCTGACATGATCGCGCCTAACTTTGTACAATTGGGGAAAATGCTAAAGAAAAATGCTTCCGATTTATACGAGGGTCATCCGGAAAGTAGTACCCGTTCGTGAAATAAAGACACAAAAGTAAATATTAACAAACATAAAAAATTTTATTTGAAAGAGGATACTTTAAACTACTTCTCAACATAATCTCCAAGCAAATTAAGGCATTTGTCATAACGTGTGACAAGTTTCTGTATTCCTGCTGCATAGTCCTTCGCCGCCAGCTCATTGAGATACGCGAGGGACCCATCTTGCACAAATTTTTGCATAATGCAGATGGTGTTTAACAATTTCATGAACAATTGTTCGAGAAACATTGGGAAAATGCTCACAGATGTCATCAATTGTGACGCGCCGATCGTTCCTCACGAATTCGTCAACTGAGCTCACCAGTTGGTCTGTAATGACAGACGGTCTCTCCGAACGCTCATCGTCGTGTGTGTTCCCCCTCCCCATGTTGAAGTTGCGACACCACCGCCGAACAGACGACTCGTCCATTACATTGTCTCCATACACCTCCTTTAATTGGCGATGAATATCACATGGGCGAACGTTTCTTGCATTGAGGAATTTAATCACTGCCCTCACTTCACAGCTGGCGGCGTTCTCAATTTTTTTAAACATTGTAAACAATCACAGAAACAACACAGGCAATGCTAGCGTCACGCAACTTGGCTCAGAGAAGGCAGACAAGCCACTGAAGCTATCTGACCTCGTCCAGCGGCTACTCGCGTCGTCAGCACTTCATGCGGCACGTACGGGTACTACTTTCCGGATGACCCTCGTACAAAAGGTTTTAATCTATATTTCAACCTTAGTATTGATATATTAATCGGGTGCATTCCAAAGTTGACACCGTCAACTCATGGGTACAACCCAAAACCGCAACGTTATGACCTACGTCCTCGCGTTTAAAGGATGCTGATATGTTATTTTACGTAGAGAAGTTCAAGAGTTCTCATGGAAGAATTTCGCAAAAAATTTACTTCTTCCGAATAGGTTTAAGGGCGCTACCGTCGGAAGCGAGAAAGGGCTATAAAAGAAAAACCGGAATAAAACAACGGCGAATTTTATGACCGACACGAACTGGACGGGAGTTACACTCGAACGGCCAAAGCTCTCTGTTCCCCGAAAAGTTTCTCATCTCATTTATTTCCCAATTAGGGGAGATCCGCCCAAAAGGAGAAGTACCCATCTCGCAGAGTTGATTATGTGCGGCGCAATAAAATGCCCCCCCCCCCCCCGCCGTCCTACCCCACCCTCCCACGCCGAAAAGCGACTCTTTGATGTCTCCCGTGGCAGGGGCGGCCGCGCCATCCCCTACCCCTTTCCGCTCCAGCACGTCAAGGGCTCGTCCATTTACGGTCGACATCTTGGGCGACCCCGCAGTTCACTCGGCCTGGGTCGACATTTGACGACGGATTTCATTCAGGTGCGCGGTGACTTTTAGCCACAGTCACGTCCGCATGAAGTGGTTTGGGTCCGTCGCCACGAAACCGAGATTATACCGACGATATACCCACTTTCGAGAAACTGTCACGAATTCGCGTAAGGAATATGTAATGGTGGGAAAGCTAATCGAATATCAATGTTACTCTAATGCATTTACCAACACTGACTCAGTACAGTACCTAAGCACCGTTAACTCTAAATGCAGCTCAGTCTTTGCCTACGTGAGTTAATGAAATCCCTGAGCACCGATGTGGGTACTTCCAGGGACATAATGTTCCTTCCTGTCGATCGAACCCATGCTCAAAACCATCATCCACCGATTAAGGGTAGGTTTTAGACAACCCCTTCAACGCCCATTACATATCAAACGTACTTCCCCAGCCTATTCTCTGATTTACCCTACATTATTTTCTTATTCAACTCTCGGTACCTTCTTCATTCCCTTCAAACTCCAATTATCTGGTACACTTTTCTCGCTTTCCCGATATCCTACCCTATATCTTCCAGAGTATGCTACATAGATCGAACTTTAATTTTTTGTAAAAAAGAGTCAGATAATGATAAACAATCAGACCTTACAGTTAAAATTGACAATGTTCTCGGATTTTAAATTATTTATTCACTGACATTGGCACGGAAGTTCTCCCTTTTTGAATCGTCGCGGCTAATTCTTCTTCCTGAATTATGAGCTGTATACGAGTGGCACTCCACAGCAGGCCATTGCTATAATTTATTCATAATATTATCAAACGTATGGTTATTTTAGGAGAACTTCACGCTTGGACTCGTAAATTAAGGGTATCGCTGAGGGATCTTAATGTTCGCGTTACTTTTCTCGTGAGTGGAAAATGTCTCGAAGTCATCTTGGAATCAAACGGGATATTTACTTCTGTTAACTTCTTCGTTGCCATCTTTAATTCGTAATCAAGTGCATTAGTAATTTGGATCTTAAGTTGTCCTCTTCTCCTTTTGTCCTGAGCAGACATTTCGTTAAGACTAAGTTAATGTTGACGCACGATTGATTTCCTCCTTCTCTCTGCACCACAAAAAATCCTAACTACTCTCAAAATTTGAACCTAACATAGGGCAGACTTTTGTTGTCCGTCGCCTCCCCAATAAATAGTAATAATAACATAAAAAAGTAAAAACAGAGTTAGAAAATCGCTAACGTTAACAAAACCAGGTGGAGAAAATAACTCAATGTAATAGAAACCACAAGGAAATCAATTATCAATATACCTGAACGATAAAATAATAACGCAATCACGAATGTCGAAACTTAAGCAAAGTAGAAGGCGTGTAAGCGAAGCGGAGAACGACAGAATGGGACTAGACGGATTGCAGCATAAAACAGGAGAAACAATGGAAGGAGGGACCCTTTGGGGCATGGACGAGTCTCCCGAGACTTATACCCTCTTACCGTTATTTTAATTGAACCTCTTCCCCCAAGAGGACCCTCGCTCTCGCCAAGGACAGCTACAAATGGAGTGAATGACTTCCAAAAAAGGAAGATTTCGTTCAGCCCAGTCGCTAAATGCACCGATCCAGCTGCAACGCAGCCGACCCAAAACTTGTGCTCCCCGTCAGAACCCCTTTTTACGTCCCAAGGATGTCTGGGGATGTCGATCTTTCAGATGGGGGAGGAGGCGGGGTGGGCAAAGGGAGACGCTCTTCCCGGCGGGGACGCCGAAGACGATCATCGTACACACGACATCAGAGCGTTGAATGGCGCCCATTCCCTCGACCACCCATTTTGTGGTCCCAGGATTTAATCGCGCCAAGCTAACGACCGCGGTTTAAGGCGGCACTAATACCCACTTTCGATAATTGTTAACAGCAGAGAAATCACGACGGTTTTGATTGTTCGACAAACGACTTATTTAACTTTTAACTCCGAAAGCGGTAGGTTTGAACACGAGAACCCTCCACGACTAAATTCTTAAGTAAATTATAAAATACGGAGACAGAACACTAAGAGTACTTATCGTGAGATAACGGAATTCATGACCGCATATCATATTTTCTTTGCATTACATTTTTACGCGCTTGCCTAGAGATTTAACAGATTAAATAAATGCTATTCAACGCTGATGCAACACATAGAAATTAGAATTAAACTTTAAAAAAAAGGAGCTTAGTGATACATTTTTATGAAAACGAACAATTCCCTTCCGAACGCATCAGGAACACCGAAATAGAAAGTTTGGACACGATTAAATAATTACACCCTACCCTCACTCACGACCTCTCCTGGGGAAAAATATATATTTAATATTTTAGCATCCAGCAAGCCACCACTAGGGTGTGTGGCAGGGAGTGAATAAATACCAGACTAATTTTGATCCTAATTTTAACATACCGCGGTCTGACAATCTTATTCTTATCCATTATTGTGCATGGAAAAAATGACATCTTAAATCTATCAGTTCTACACTTGATCTCTCTAATTTTAGAATTTAATTTAACATGACCTCTCCTACCGTAGTACCATGGGGGTAATAATACATTTTCAACACTAGTGTTAAAGAGACGCCTTTCCAATTTATACGAGGACTTCAATCTGTAATTTAACCTTTACTCCGTTAGTAATTCCCAGCCTATCTGCTATAACATTTTGGATACGCTACTAAGTTTATCATAGCAACGTTTTACAAATCTAGCTCCTCGACGCTGCACGCCATCCGATTCGACAATCAATTCAACTTCGTGAGGATCCCATATGCTTGCAGCATATTCTAAATGAGACCTAGCCAACAACATATAACAATGAACTAATAAATGAACTAACTAACATAAATTGGAAGGGCGTCTCATTTGCAGTGGTGTTGAAAATGCTTTATTAGATCCATCGTACTACGGTAGGAGAGATAAGGTCAATATTAGAGAGATTAAGCAGAGAAAAGATAAATTTACGATATAATTTTTCCCACGAACGATGAGGGATCAGAATAAAATAATGTTTGTCCGACTGCTCTAGGAGGTAAAGGTGTTTTGGGTGAAGGATAGTCTAGTGTGTAATCACTCCCTGCCACACACCCTAGTGGTGACTCGTAGGGTACTAAATTAACTAACAACAGAAGAAAGGAAAATTCCTGGGAAAACATTTGATTAAATATTCACAAAATAACAAGTTCAAAGATTTCGAAGCAATACAGTTTTCTTGCTTTATTCGTTTCGCACAAGACTACTTTTCATATTTTCAAGCATTGTAATATTGTACGCAATATATATGTAAATTCACTCTTAGCCTCTCCCGAAATCCCGTATGCATGAATGAGGGTTGCACTTGGGGGAGCACTGTGTAACAGATGTCACTGGCACAATTGTTGTGTCCCATGAAAAACCTTATATCGACCACAATACCTTACGTGTAATACCGTAATAATGTTTGCGTGCCTCTCATTTCCATAGGACGTCCATGTCCATCCAGAATTGAGGTTTCATTTTGTAAAATATTCTCAAATCTAAATCATTCAGGAATGTGGACATGTTCATCTGCCGGCTGTCGCTGGCAGCCCATGACAAACTATCTTTTCACTCTTCACCGAACTCGTGGGCCTAGTGACAATCAAGAGATTACCTCCAAACCGTCCCATGTGTTCTCGCCGTCAACTCGACATTCGGTCTCACGATAACAACGTTCATGTAGACATTTCCCTTTCCTGTCGACGGATTTTTTGAAATGTTATGCATTCGACTGCCGGTGGCTGAAATGAGGAAAATGATCCAACTTATCGATAAGTTCATTCGTTTATCAAGTTCGCATTGGAACATTTTTCTCATAGACATGACTCTCTTCTGTCATAAACACAAGTACAATGGGTGCACACGCCCCTCACCGTAGCTAATGTTTAGCGAATCGACGTTAATGCTCCACGATATTTGTTGGCTCCACTATGATCCACGGACCCATAGCTCATATTCAAGAGTGACACTTAAAGCAACCGCACCTCTACCACACGACGAGTCGTCACAACTTGATTCCTGCGAGAGAGAACGCATGGCTTCCGACACATGAAGTTTATTTATGGATAGTTTTCGCAGCAATACTAAAAAAAACATAGAACGAGTTAAGTATTTCTGCTCTCAGGTCTCCTAATTGTCATTTCTACTATCCTGGTAAACTCGGCGAAGCATAGCAGACAATAAACTCGACTGATTACCGTTTATGCAACATTCACACTGCCTAAAACTGAAAATCTATCCCCCGCTCTCTTACCCACATTAAAGCATCTATTATATGTCACCAGTACTTAAAGATACACAGTATGAATGGAAAAATGATCAGTGGACTGAAAATATCATTTAATTCATGTTCGACCTCCGCCAATTTTATTCGAATATTGATTTTATGAGCCTTTCAATCAAAATCCCTGCAAGACCCTCCTACAAAATGTGGGTACGTTGTTCAGCGTACATTTTAAGCTGACGCCCTTCTGATCAACTGAATTTTACTTTTTTATAACTATTGCTCTATTCATCCAGTTGGAACAATCAACAAATGACCTTCAAATGACCCCCACGGCACGCCGCGGTGAGTTTACGAAATGCTTCCAAACAATGACTTGACAATATGTATGGAATGTTCATTTGGTAAATGCAAGACGGAAGTAGAAATCGGTAGACAATGGACACTCCCACGTCCCATTGAGATATATTTTAAAGAATTTACTGTTTCAACCGTACTTCGGTATTGACGGATAGAAGAACCGGAAAAAGATCAATTGTGTGCGAGATTTTTAAGAACTTGTCCGATTGAATGAAACTTTAAAATAACAGTTGATGTTTCTAAAAATACGCTAGCATATACCGAAATTAAACATTTCCGAATTTCCTGAATTCAAGAATTTATGAATTTTCCACTCCAAGAATTCTAAGCACGAATGAACTGGCAACAATTAATGTGATAGACCATGTGTTTGGGCACGGTGTCAGGAGGGCAAGAGAAGAAGCTGAAGTGAAATGGCGACAGTTTTCAAACGGTGGTATGCGTCCTGTATCTACTGTATCCGGTATCGATTGTGTCCCGTATTGATTAAAATATGGGTCTAGAATATGGTACATTTCCTTTAATTAATACTCTCGTTTGCCGCGGTTTTCCTGATAAAGGGGAATGATTTCATATCCCAGCTATTTTCTATTATAATCATTAGCTTGGTATTATGGAGGGAAACGTTCAATTTTAAATAAAATTTTTGAGATTACAACGGAAAGCCAAGTTGAACGAAGTTTTTGCACACGCAAAGGAGGCTTATCCATACCATTCGGTGAAAATCCGATAAAAAATATTGTTTTCACCTCAAACTGAATATAGATTCATATTTTCAAGATTTTGAACGCAGTGCGCTAAGGCCAAACACTAGCTTTTAAAAGGACTTCATTCAAAGTAACTTTAATTCGAGAGTGTACAGCACTTGGTTTAAATGGAAAAACTAATTACTGTTTACAGTACTGAATACTGTTCCTGTAATCTCTGAACGGAGACGAGTAGTTAGGGGTGCAATTGAAGTTTTTAGAATTTTGATTCCTTGGAGTGAATTAATCTTGAAAACAGCCATGAAGGAATTTGGCAGGGGGTGTCAGGCCACCAGCCAGCACAGTAATTAGAGATTGGTGTGTGTTTTGTTATGGTTTCTACAATTGTAATCGCGAATCATGCCATCGGAAAATAACACACATTACCTAGTCCACGTAATTAAATAGTAAACGATCAATTTACATTAGGACTTTCCTTTTTACATCAGCAATTGTGTGCACCTCATATGCATTGGATACGGCGTGTTCAAAATCGGGGGGGGGGATTTCTTCCGAGTAAACTGCATTTGTAATATCTAGTCGATTTCATTTAAACTTTTCCTTTTTCAGACCCAACGCGATCTACGTAAACCGGTCTCACGCAGCCGTCGAACGACGCGACATCCGTACCATTTATAAAAATTCAATTGCCATGGAACGAACTCTCCAACGAAATGAAATGCCACTGGGGTGGTAGGCCCTCCTTCCTCAAGGCTTTCGAACTCTTGCTTTATGCCGCGGGCACAAAATTTTCGTTACTCCGACTCGGGAGACATATGATTCGGGCTTCGGGGTATGGGATTAGTTGGCCGGGACATCAAAAGAGGAGGAGAGTGTAACCATGACCCTTGGGCTCGTCCTCGCGCCTTCAATTACCGCGAGTGGAGTTTTACGAGTGCCTATCTCCCGGAAAAAGGTTCCAAAGAGAATTCAAGCCGGAGTCACATACACGGGAGCGAGTTGGATTGATGGGACCGCATAAACTCTTAACTTTTCAACACCAAGGATCCTCACAAAAAGGTTTGAAATTTTCAGAAGCTCTTCCATCCTCCACTACTCTTTTCCAATAGGACGCGTCTCGTATTTCGATCGCCTTGCATCAAAAGAGGCCACTAACTTATATAATTAAAAACATGTAATCTACCGGTAAAGATAGGTTTTGGATGGACACAACCACCAAATAAATATTTTGTGACTCCTAACAAAATACAAAACACAATCCAGCAACCTACTCTACAGCAAGTCCCTCTTCATCTCAGTGTACTTCCTCCCTTCATCCCGTCCAACATCCCTATCCTGCTCCTTCCCTTTCCTCGTTTGCCCAACATTCTCCCCTCAATTACAGTCTTCAACATCCCGCTGCCGGTCAATACCCCCTTCATCCTCTTTTCCTGCCTCCATAGGATTTATCCCAACAAACACCTCTCTTCGCCCACCATACCAAGTACTTCCTCATTTGGTTTCTTCTCGGTCCATTTCACCTTCTCCATTCTTCTCCACACCCACATTTCAAAAGCCTCCAATCTACTTCTATCCTCCTGCTTCAATGACCACGTTTCCGCGCCGTACATAGCTACGCTCCATATAAAAGTTTTTACGAGTCTTTTCTTAACATCCTTACTCAACGTCCCTGTCGTCAACACCCTCCTCCTTGCGAAAGGCTCTTTGCCTAGCGCAATTCTTCTCCTTACGTTCAATATAAGGATATATTATATTGTGGTAAGAGTAAGTACAACGTCGTCATATTTGTCTCCAAGAAAAATATTATACTGATACAAAACTCATAATTTGGCAAATTTATAATATTTTCATCGAACTCCGGCTGGGTAACGAGCCCAAACTGCTAGCCTTAAAAAGTCGCGGGTTCGAGCCCTACCTCGGGTATTAATTTAACAATCAATTCTATTCCTGGGAAACTTAACGGCCAGCCAGAGTGGCTTATTGAGTTCCTCGAGGCAGTTGGACCCACAGAGACGCTTGGAGAACAAAAAATAGAGAATGTTTATTTAAAATTTCTTTTTCCCACAGGTCTCACTAAATTAACACAAAAATACAGTAAAATATCCGTCCTAGTAAGACTAATCCGGATTGGCTTCGTGTTAAATTTTGAGTATACATTGAAAAATTGTAAAAAAAATCATTATTTCACAGAACTTTTTACGTTAAAAAGTGTACGTGGGAAATTAAATGGGTCAAGTTTTTGCATTAAAATCGATCATTTTGGTAATCGTGAGTTGAGTACTAATCGAATTCATACAGGCGAATATGTGTTTGTTCACTGGGACATTTCTGGGACTGACAGCATTGCGGTAACTAAAGTGAGACAAATGCTTATGACAGTGAAAGTAATTTTAAATTGCCTCAAAACTGCGGAGTGGACAAAATAGAACGAAGCAGCTCAGTGTTATCTATGTACGACTTCTCTATGTGACTCTAAACGGAATGGAATTTCAAGATGGAGACACAGGAGGTGTTTTCCTAAACAAGATTCGAATGCCAAGAACCTAAAGACAAGGGGGGTGAGATTCATCTTCCACGACCGGAAATTTCTCCGCGTCGACGACTAGAAACGCCGCCGGAAACGAGAGCAGCTGACCACCGATGACTTTTCAGGGTTAATTACTTTGTTTTAAAGACATTATCATTCCTCCTCATTTTATTTTTACAAATTCGTATTCGAAAAATGTTCATTTTGTATATTTTTCACTTGATATATTTGCTATTTTTTCCTCTATGATATCTGACCGGTTCATAAATCAAATTTCCCAGTTTAAAAACAAGCATACTGTCTTTCGTCCACAGCAATTTGACTGAGCTCCTCTTCCATTTCCCCAGCCCCTATAGCCTCTCTTCTAATCCCATTTTCCAATGAATCATTGATTTTCTTGCCCTAAATAAATATTTTTACGTGTCTACTGCTTTCTTGTTTGTGACCGTTATCTTATTCAAACAAATCACTCGCATCTCCGTTATGAACGCCTAACTAGACAGCGCTTGGCGTCGTCCACCCATCCCATGCCATTTACGTACGTCTGAAGGTAAAAGAAATGATCAGCTCCCGACTCTTCTCTCCATTTCGATCGATATCTATAGTCAACCTTTCTTTTCCGCAAGTTAGGATACTAGTTTACTTATAATAATAATTTATTTATACATACCCTGCAAGCCACCGCCAGGGTGTGTGGCAGAGGGCGCATTAATTTTTACGTATTAACGGTGATTTAATTCTTTCAAGGAGTCCAAAACGCCTTCTCGATTCTATGTCGAATTTAGATCCTTCCGGAAGCAATTCAAATTCACGTTTACCCGAATGATATTGCAACTCACGTAGAACAAATAGAACAGTTTTCGTTTTGCAGTGGAAGAAACAAGTCTTTGTTTACATTTTTTTCTTCCAAATAATGGTGATAGCCCCCTCTCAACAAATTTATTACGACCAGTCTTTCAAGCACTGTACATGACCACAACATTCCGCATGCTTGATGTGGATGCACCCACTGCCATAAGCACATCATGTAGGTGACTTGCAAAATATTACGTATGTGTAGAACTGTCGGGCCAACCTCAAGGTCCGCTGCACTTTCCGTGCGGCCCACACGACTGCTACGAATATTCAGACTAAAGAAATTTAAAGCATTTAAGTTAACAACTCCGAAAAATATCAACATTTTAGTTAGTCAAAAGGACCTCCCCGCTCCTTGGCTGACACGTTTTAGAGCATTTCGAAATGTTTAATAAAAAAGCTGCCAGTTATGGAATTAGTAGTTAGACAAATAAATAGAGAACAAATGAGCTTTTACGGAATGGCTCCTCTAAATTCATCTTATAAACCAAAGCGGCCCCGCGAAAAGTTTTAGTTTGACAGCTTGAGTCAGCTATACGTTCGCTGGAGGTTTTCCTAGCGAAGAGAGAAATTAATCACTAAGCCCTTTTACAATTTTGAATTTCGACAATTTTGCCGTCCGTTCAGATGGGATAATCCAAGTAAGAAGCAGAAGAACCTTTAAGCAGGTACAATGTTACATGCGCCGTGAGCCCGGACAGCTGGGAATGTCGCCGGTATCGCAGCCAATTTTCCAATCAATCCAAGAGGGTTCCCTGATAATTTAAACAGCGAAGAACGATTCCTGGCAAGGAAGAAAATTAGAGGGATGGAACGAGTCATCAAGAGCAACAGATTCAGGCAATCGACCCTGACGAAGCTAAAGACCGTCTCTCGCCGGGGGGGGGGGGGGTGCTTCGCTGGCGAGGCGATTCTAATGATAATAATTATATCATTGGCCACCGAATCGGAGGGCGTTATGACTCCATTACGATGGAAACTCAGAGGGAGGGCCAATCGAGAGATGAGGACAAAAGCAATTACGACGAGCGATCAACTCCCAAAGGCGCCACTTTGGGATTTCGTGAGGAGGGCGAAAGATTCCTAAGCCCGACCGCCGCCGACGCCGGATGAGAGAATTCAGCCCACACGCACGGAGAGAGGCACGGCGGACGCACCTGCCCTCCCTCCGCACCTGCCCGACTCGACAACGCCACACCCAGTCAAAAGGGCACCTCCCCCCCCACCCCCCCAACCTCCTGGATCTCCATCCCAGCCCGCCCACGGTTACTCCGTTGGAGATCCCCCGACGTCTTCTCGTCACTACGGCATCTCTCTCGGAGTCCGTCCAACCCTCGACGCATTAGTTAATACGCGTCTATGTCCATGGGTTGACATAACCCCGCGCTCGACTTGAGCTTTACGGCCCATTGCTTCTCGTCCCAGGAGGATCTAATTCAGGAATTAAACAGCTGTCCGTTCCACGAGATATCCATTTATGAAGGACCAGGAACCGTCACGGTATTATTGGATTACCCGAGTAAAAAGTATCACCAAAGATGGATGGACGTAAGAAGGAAATGCCTATCAAGGTTTGTGAGACCATCGGAACAAGAAGAATAAAGAGGCCTGCAGTCAAATGGCCTTCGGATTGAAATGTTAATGTTGATGCATTATCGATAAATTACACTGCTCCACACAATATCCTGTTATTCTCGATCAATTGTGCCTCACTTTAAAGCGTATCTCTTCACTCCAAATCGTCACTTGTTTCATATTATTGGTATTGTTTAATCAATGTCATCTCAATGCGGTCATATCCTACATTGTTCGAATCTATCAAGGAAATATGATTATTGCGCCTTAAGTGGCGATAAACCCCTCCCACACTTCCTCTCTTGCCTTTCGCGGAACTGTTATGTTCTGTGTCAATGAGTCAGAAGGACGAATGTAAGATACACTCCATGACCTATTCGTTCAAACAATGTTCTTTAACCAGAAAATCCTTTACGCATGAGTTTATCTTATAATGCGCTGGTCTCACGATTCAAAAATTCCACGAAAATACGATAAGTAACTATGAAGCAGTGCCTTTTGGAAAACACATTACGCTCCTTCCATCTTCTTACCTGGCGTCTTAAAATTCACCTAGGCTCCGGAGTCATAATTCATTTTACCAATGCTAAAATAATTAATGAAAAACTACGAACGAACACAGTGAACCGCACATTCATTGCATAATCGTGGATAAAATATTCTGGAGAGGGCTCAAGGCTAGACTGCATTTATTACAATAGTCAACTAGTTAGTACTTTCAGTCGAGATTTAACTCGCGGGTTCAAAGAAACATCCAACGACGAACTACGTGGGTTGGCAGTTAAAACATTAGTGACTCCAAGAATTCATTTTCCTTAGCGCAATTCGTGGCAGCAACAGGAGCTATGGGAAACATTGGAACGCATTACGCCATTATAACACCCCCATCCCCTATACAACAGATATCTCCCCATTGTTGTATATACATGTATGTCCTTAAACTCTTCGACACACCCATGCAATGGCTTCCGGAGTATTGCACTGTTATACCGAAATTCATTAGTGGTACACAGTTGTTTAAATATATGCTTATACCCCACTGAAAATGAAGCTGAATTATGAAAAGGTTAAATTTTCAAAAGCTAGTAATTAGATAACAACATGATCAAGAATCGTAAATTAATACCTCTCCAGTTTTAAGTCTTCAGACGACGTAAAAATGTACTCAAGTACATTCTAAAATTCAACGATAATCAACTTGGTGGCACTTCATTTGTGCCCCAAATATTCTTCTGAAATTGACAACAACAAGGAGAGCCGAGATATAAGGGATTATTACAGGGATTCCCTGTATGAAGGGGATAGGGAGTACCATATTAGGTGCGGTTTGTCTACATTGTTGGCAGTGAACGTCAAATATTGCGGACCACGGATTTTATTAATGCGTCACGGATATCGACGCATGTTCACCATCGTCGGGCACACACTATTGATAATAAAATACCTCCTTTGCAAATAGTCACGTCCCAATATTCCACCGGGGGTGCACGCATGGAGAGCTCCAAGAGGGGATCGCTGGACTGAGAATGAGAAAGCAAACGCCGGACAAATATATTCACCGACAACCAGAATCCCGATTTCAGCAATTTTTTGCCACCGATCTCGAGCATTCATTCAACCCGCACACCGTATTTGTTCTGGAGTTGGAACCAGAGTCATTTAAAAAAACCAACAACACGTTTGTTTTATAAAAAACAGGCGATTTTCTGAACTTAGACAAACCTCTTTTAAAAACAAAACTTGGAAGACTTTCCATAGTTTTGGCTTTGAAATCACTGGCGAGTGTGTTCTTTCCAGTGTAAGCATTTACAGACTTCCATACGTATTTTCCCCTATTGCCTCCCTCTTAGCCCCCACATTTCATTTGGTACGGCCCCACTAACTCTTGTAGAGCCTCAAAACGATGCATCAGGAACGGCATTAATAGTTTCCCGGAGTATTTAAGTGCAACTTGCGACCGAGCTCAAGGGATGGACGTTAAAACCTCAATTTTAGTCCATAACTATACTTGACTACCACTTCTTTAGAGGAGGATTGACGTGAGATTGAATAAATGGGCACTCATTTCATTTATTTCTTACGGTTCGAAATATTAGTTTTATCTAAAATCTGGGAACAGATTCTGTTTACAATTCGTATAATAATGTTGTTCTACAGGTTGTTCTACCTGTATGTCAACGGTAGTTCCTGTAAAAGTTCCTTAGTCAAGAGTAGAATCAGTGAAACAGTTATGGAAGATTTAATGTCTTCAATCCGCCAGTGAAACTTGGGTGTTTAATTATTTTCCTTATTTATTAATATATACCCTGCAGGCACCCGTAAGGGTGTGTGGCAGGGGGTGAATACACACCAGAATAATTTTACCCGAACATGACCCTAACGCAGTGTTTCCAAAATATATCCTTATATATTAATCAATTTACCTCGTGCTATTACGTCATGAGACATTAATATAAGTCTTTCGATAGATTCACCGTAATGAGGGGTTCAAGACAATAATGAATTGTTACCAGTAAGAATCCTTGCATGTAAAAAAATACATTAACGGCTTTTCAAGAATTTCAGTACAAAACTGAAGCACTGCGTCTGGTGCTCATGTAATGATTTTAAAAAAATCCAAAATTTAATAAGTCGTTTTTCAGCAAGCCAATAGTACCTTATTTACATGCCTCACACAAAAAAGTTAAATGACAGCGAAACTGACACTTATCCCATGTAGGAGAGGCGCATATTTTCATAAAACCCACGCAAGTTACTCAATCACGAAAACATAAAGGTTGCAAAAATTTCGCGTATTACATTTACACTTAAACCGTTGGCGCCGATTCTCGTTCCCGAGATTTGTTTTCAAAAGTCGTTCGGAAAACGCATTCGTTCTTTTCCCTCCAAATCCCCCCCTCCCTGGTAACGAACGTTCCTAGTATTCGATGGTATAATCTGGCAAGACGAAAACACGGGAGTTACAAAGAGTTCGGGGAATGCGATTTTCCCAACCGTTGAGGGAATTGGCATTACCAAGGCAAGTTTCCCCATGCACGGTCGTACCACCTCGGGCATACCGATCGGCTACTACCCTCCCCACCCATCTCTCCCTTTCTTGCCACGGCCGTTGTGTTTTACGTCGGCAGTAACACGGTCGCAAGTTAGGAGCGGACTTTAAAAACGACTTTTTATGACCCTGCCGTATGCTCTCCTTGCCCAGTTTATTATGACTCCGTATCTAGAATAAAAAAAAACGTTTGCCTAATCTGCCCAATGATCTCCGCCTTTCCGCCCTTAGGGGACCCGTGCTTTCCTTTTTTTTATTGCTAAAAAAGGCGGTTAAAGGAAATTTTATGCATCGTTTTTCGATTCTCTAAACCGTCGCGCGGACGCGGGACGTATTTTGTTTCCTCAGTGTTTTACGGCCACGGGGCATTCTCCCGTCTAATTGCGCCTTGCCCATTGCACGTCAGTGACAGCAAAATAAGTTTCTCAAGAGTTGGTCAATGCATTCGGACGGTCGCGTCGCCTCGATGCACGCTCAACGTTGAAGTAGAAGGGTTCATAATTAAGTAGGTGCACTCGGGAGCTCACGACAAGGTGCTCCTTGGGTCGTCCATAAGAGCGACCGTCGCCTCTCGGCAAGCGACGGCGATTCGCATCAAGGGATCAGCACGAAATCCGTTGGGGCGGCAATTTCATCGCAAAAAAACGCACTTTCACCTATGGATAAAAAATTTATCTATGGATGCATCGATTTCGACCGAATCACAGTAAATAATTAATTACAAAGCCACGCTAGACGTCGCAAGGGTGTTTGGCGGGGGGCACTATCCATATACATGTATGCATAAAAAAATGAGTTCATACATATTCATGTATCGCCCGTAAGGACATCAATTCGAAGACTGGCTGCAGCCCCCTCCATCATTTCTCTCCTAATGCTAACTCCTCATTAACACACCCATAAGTCTTTCGGAGCACACATGTCTTTTACTTAGCCTATGCATTTTTCCCTTGGCCTCTTAGGATTCCTGTATTCTAACAAATTCATTACGCCTGAAAGTGTGACCCTAATCCATTTACCTCTGCATTTTTTTAACTCTCTATAGTATCACACAAAATGCAAAAATGACGGCGGATAGCTGAGATACTCAGAGTTAGTTAGGTTCTGAAGGCAGTGTAGTGCAGAGAACGGGATATTTTTTGGCAATCAAGAAAAAACTATAATCCAGAGGAAAGACCTGATGTTTTAATAATAATCTATTATCTATTTTTCGTACTAATTCTCAGGATATGAGAATGATTTGATTAATGGAAAACTAAAATAACGATTTAACATATTTTTGGTGCAATGTGAAATAATATTAAATACGCAAATTCGACAAAACTGTCAATTTCAGCATGAACTGAAAGTTTCTAAGCTTGCAAAAACGGTATAAAATATGCATTTTTGCAAAGTTATAAAAGAATCTATACCTTCGTGTCACATGAATTAAAACAATGAATGACATACGTTTATCGCAAATGTCCACCTCCACGACAATCCGGTAAACAAATGAAGTTACTAAATGAAGTATCTGTTAAAAAACACTCATATTCCGCACACAATATACATTTATTTCTTTTTATCAACCAACTCTGTTTCGTTAGACAACATTCTTCTTTCGTTAGACAGTATTCGTCTTACGAAAGAGAGTTGGTAAATAAAACCAAGTAACACCTTCTGCTGAGCACATGTAAATAGACCAAGCATTCACCTGAAGATGTCAATTTGTAACAAAACCTATAACATAAATAACAATAATTACTCCATGCAATGGAATGGCCGTGGAATGGAAATATATTACCAGTTAAAATGAAACAATTCCATCAGGTTATGTCTGAAAAAAAATTGACTTCAACTCAATGGTGGTTAGGTGATTTCTAACTATGGAAATAACACAACAGAGAGTAAAATAACGGATTAGTTACACTAATTTCTATCCTTTCATTCATCTACTCCCATACGGGAGCGCGATTTGGAACGCGGCAATAAGTATAATTCGTCGAAAGATTCAGAGCCAATACAAAGCGCTATCAGATCCTGCGATCTTGTGTCGTATCCATTCCGACGACGACTCAATTTATCCCGTACCTTTTATTCCAGCTTGACAAATGGCATTCGTTTGCAGATCCCATAAGGCATTTGCTAACGAATTCCGTTCACTCTTGTTGAACGCTAACAGATTCGGAGAAGTGAATTGCCGGAAAAATTCGCCCTATCGAATCGAGCATAGATGCAGGAACATTGCTAGATTTAGCCATGAATCGACTGGCAATCGCACCGGGAAATGTCACCATGGCGAATTGAGTATGCAAAGTTAATACCCTTATTAATCTGTAGGAAAATCAGATTCATACTAAATGTTTTAGAATGTATTTTCTCAATTCCCATTAAAAAACTATTTATTTTTATCGCCACAATAAGTAACAGCAAACTCGAAATAGTTACGACTAATATGCCGCTAATTATGTAAAATAAGTTAGTGAAAGTGATTAAAGAACAGCGTACACTATAACTATCTCATAAAAAGACCTTTAATAGGCTTCTAGAGGAATAAAACACGAATTGAAAACATTCGAGTTTGGAAACTAACAGCGCTAATGCATAACCCATTTGGAATTTTTTTTAAATATTAGACGTGACAGGATAGAGAAATGTAATGCAGACAAATTCCAACACGATAACAAAGAAACAAGATAGCACAACAGAGAAGTCACAGCTGCCTTAAGGAAACAAAAGTAAGATTCAACCAAATCTTAGTATTTAGCATTTTTTTTTATGTAGCAATTTTTGCAGCAAACGTAAAGAGGAACAAGACGTAAATTATAAAATGCGTGAGCTCGGATCAGGCAACTCAAAAAAATTTACAATACTTGCCTCACGTCAAACCCTTCGTGCAGCACAAACATCAGAAGAATAGATAAGTCTTAAAGGAGGAAGATTCCATTAATATATTGAAAAGATTGGAGAAAGGTGCTGCTAAGCTTTAGTTAGAGAAATAGAGAGAAAGGGAGAAAACTTTTAGTACAGGATTCGGAAAAGACTCGGAAAAATCCTCTAGATTGGTTAAAGTTTGCTTCATTAAGAGAGTAAGCGTTACGGACAAGTTGGAAAAATGACGTTTGGAGTCTCTTGATTCACGAAGAGATTATAAAAATATTCTTGAAAGGCATAGGACATCTCAGTCTACTTGCGGCACCGCGAGAATTGTTTTGACCACAAATTATATTTATAGATCAATATACAAAATCATAACAAAATTGAATCAAAGCGCCTGAATATTTTTAATTAAACACCAACATTAAATGATTCAGACGAACACACCGATTATAGCATGAGGTGGGTATAAGGGTTAAGATGCTTGTTTACTCGTATATGAGAAAATATATTTTTATATCTGTAACGATGCACGTATGGCTACAGCTATGGGTACCCTAACATGCCCCGATTCATTCAACTCGCACCCCCGCTTTGCAGATGTACCCTATACTTATGCATAACCAACTTTTTATCTTCTCATAATTGTTTAATTCTGTCCATAATCAGTGATAGACGAGAGTTATGTTAAGCAAATGAAGATGGGATAGGAATAGTTGGCATGGTAACTTATTTCCTTCAAAAACCTACCTTAGCCGGTACATTACGGATAGTAATAATAACTCCTTAAAAAGTTTTAGAAGCATTAAATATTAAAAATGATACACAATGGTAGAGTCGCATCTGACTACGTGATAATATTAATAAAAATGAAGCAGTCACTTTTGGTCCCTCGGAGCAACCATTACATTTCTCCAAATGACGCAAACTAGCAACCGACATGTTGTACCTACGACACATTTTCACCACCGTTTCCTCTGCAAATAACACTGATCTGAACAGCTCTCGAACGGTAGGTTCGACTCCATAACGCCGGAGCAGTGCGTCGCCAAGAGCTCTCGGCTTCATCCGTGCATGGAATGTCGCTCCGTTTTTCCCTCCAGTGCATCGATTACTAGGCAATGGCTTAATGTCGAAGAGCGGCAAGGAGACTGGAATCACGAAGCATTTAAGGACTTCCGGAGCGCAGACGCGAGGGAAAGCTGCTGCGAGCGATGAGCATGCGTATGGATGGGAGCGAGGGAAGGAAACATCGAAATCCAGACAAGGCAGCTGCGACAACTCTTTGCCGTGGGAATTGGATCAAATCGGACGACGCCAATGTAGTCAATAAATCCGCGGAATATGTATCGCTGTATTTCTCTCCCAACCCCAACATGCATGGAGTCAAATACATGCGAACAGAGGTCCCAATTTCTCAAAAACTCTATCCCTCCTAGAAAAAGTAACATGATAACTTAACTAGTATGACGTAATACACGGGGAAGATATGGACAAGCTTACAAAAAATTGGGATTAATTAGAAGAGTACTGGGTAAATGTGATGAAAAGGTCGAAGGGAAATGTTAACTTTCGCTGGTTAGTCCTAATTTAGAACATGCTGCTAGTATACGGGATGCTCACGAAGTTCGATTAATTGCCGAATTGGATCGCGTGCAGCGTAAAGGAGCTAGATTTGTAAAGACGTCGTTAGGCTAAACTTCGCACCGTATCCAAAATACTAGAGCAGCTAGGCTGGGAATAACTCACGGAGCGAAGGTTAAATTACAGATTAAATCTCTTGCATTAATTGAAAGGATATCTCTTAAGCAGTGATATGGAAAATTTATCATTCAATTATTTATTTTTCAATATATTATATTAACCCCATGGTACCACGGTAGGAGAGGCCACGTTAGTAAAATTAGAGAGATCAAGTGTAGAACTGATAGATTTAAGATGTCATTTTGGGTGGGATGTCATCTTGGGTGGGGGGTCCAAATAGATAATTTGACACGGAAGGCATTTAAAGTATTGCATTGGGTAATGAGAAATTTAAAAGAAAGTGGCGTAGCCACAAAAGAAAAAGCATATAAGGTACTGGTTATCCCTATCCTAGAATACTCCATAGTAAGGGATCCATATGAGGTGGGACATATTAAAATGATAGAAAAAGTTCAAAGAAAGGAAGCAAGATATGCACTCGGAAGGTACAAAAGAAGATATAGTGTCACAGAAATGTTAGATATACTGAAATGGGAGAGTTTGAAAAATAGAAGGAAAAGGAGTAGGTTAGGCGCGATGTATAGAATTGTTAGAGAGGACGAAGCGAGGGAAGACTTATGGCAAGGGATAGAAAAGCCTAACTTTAAGGGAAAAAACGACCATAGTTTCAAAATAAAAATAAGGAAGCAAAAAACAAATAAGAAAAAATACTTTTTTTTTAAATAGAACTATTATTGATTGGAACCAGCTGCCTGGAGGTTTGTTTGAGCCCTTTCCATCCAATTTTAGAAGTTTTAAGTACAAATGTAGAGCAGCCACTGGGTAATAAACTTCATTGTAGTTATTAAAATATTGTTTGTATGTAATGTGGACGGCATTTTGTATGTGATGTGGAAGTTTGTTTGCATGTGATGTGGAAGTGTCATTGTATTTAAGAATATTTTGTCTCCTATCTGTTTTTCTAGTGCGTGTATGTATGTATATTTCGTTGTAAGAGTTATCTTTGACCAAACTTGACCGTTGCCACCAGGAAAATCGCCTAATTGCAAAGTAATTCGAAAATAAATAATACATTTTTTCCATGAACAATAATGGATCGGAATAAGATTGTCCGAGCGCGGTATGATCATATTCGGATCAAAATTAGGCTGGTATTTATTCACCTCCTGCCATACACCCAAGCGGTGGTTCGCACGGTACTAAATAAATAAATAAAAACAATAATCTGTCCCAGTGACGAAAAACTGCATAACGCAAAGCATAAATATATTCCTAAGTATAAGCCAAAAAAGTCTATTATCGCATTCGCCGCACATGCAATTTTCGATCATGTTTTCCACAACTCACGGTCTACTTTGAGATGCGAATGACACCGAAATCGATCCATTCATTAGGATCCGAGTTCGCACCAAAGGAAAATGTGTTCTACGTCCTACGGATCATGAATGCGATGAAAGCGTAACTGCTACTCCAATTTGTGAAGGGGAACGGCTTGTTTCAGACAAACCGCTGATGAATGGTGACTCGAGCATCAAATAGTGGGGCAGGGTGGCCATTTTCATACCCAACACATGGCACGCGATGCACTTCTTGAAACACGATGGGTCCGCACGAAAAAAATGAGGAGAACGGAGCGGCCAGCCCAGTTCAAGGAGAGAGAGAGGGGAGGCGTGAATGGAATGAATAAGGCATTCAAACGAGCGCAGTTGGGCGTGCCAGGAGAAATGTCCAAGTGTCTTTGGATTACCATTTTAAATTATTACGATAAATGAATCTGGTTCAATGCAACGACGCCTGTTGCCTTTGGCGCAGCAATCGCAACAAGGACGAAAATCGCACAGCTTAACGTCGGCAGACAATTTCATTTTTTTTTACGTAAAACAAACCGCTAAAGGTGAACATAATGATACGCCTTTTCCCTCCCTTGAACATTCAGGAGAAAATAGTCCAGAGCAGATAATTGAGGTGACAAGTGAAAGCCTACCGCAGCAGAAAATATGTGTAAAAGTGTGAACACATCAATATTGCGTCCACTGTTATTATTAAATTATATAAAGCAGTCATTAAAGTTGGGAGGAATAGTATCTTCAGACTCCTTAGGAAACACTTTGTATGAATGATAAGACTTCAGATAATGGCAGTCGATGGGAGCATTAAAATGCACCAACTTTAAAGAATTTTGCAAGGAAAATTTCAATTGAACACGTAACACTTTTGCAAGGAAATATTCAATACACCTATTCATAGAATGAGAAATTACAGGAACAATAATTTAAGGCAAAGTTTCAATTGAGAACAATGAAGTAGCCTGAAGACATTTCAACAATTACCGAGAACCATTACTGACCGAAGAAATTCTCGAACCGATGGTAGATTCTCGACCCAACCTAGAGAAAGCAATGAAGACATTAAATAAATAGCTTCAAGATGGTAAAATTACTACTACGGACTAAGAATTAATGAAAGAAATATTTAGAGAGCAGGTCTGAGCAAGGATAAGGTTAACTGACGTTTCACAATTCCTGAGCAAAATTAAAATTGTCATTATTGACAAAAGGAGAAAAAGCATAGTTATCATTCGTTTACCGATTAATTCGAAATTTCGTCCTATTACAAAAAAACTATTTCCATAAACTGACTGCTTTAGAATTGATTTGGCATAGTTTTAGCATTTAGCAGGGGCAAGGTTAAGTGCCAGAAAAAAATGCTGTCTCTTTAGCAGAGATGTTTAAAATGTATTATTACCCCCATCATACTACGGCATGAGAGATCATGCCAGTAAAATTAGAGAGATTAAGTGTAGAACAGTTAGATTTAAGGTGCCATTTTTCCACGAACGATAAGGAATAAGAATAACATTGTCCGACCACAGAAGGGTCATATTCGGGTCAAACTTACTCTGGTGAGTATTCACCCCCTGCCACACCCTAGTGGTGGCTTGCAGGGTAGTGAAATCAATATATATATATATATATATATATATATATATATATATATATATATATATATATATATATCAACTGCTGTTTAAAAATGCACAAGCAAAATTAAAATTATCTCTGTGCATACAAAAGGAGAAATAACATAGCGATTATTCATTTACCGATTAATTAGAAAATTATGCCCAATTATACTAATATTATTTCTATACACTGTTGTATTTATTTTCCATTTTTTTCTGATAGCATTAAAAGAACCATCAACGCGGGAAGTTTCGAAGGAGGGCAGAGCAACTTGTCACGGGTTTTCGTCATAAAGACTCAAGAAATCCTTTTAGCAGTGGCTGAAGATGTCATAGGCTATTTCCAGGAACACTGAGACAAATTTTTTCCCTTCTCAAACGGTTGCTTTCTTTCCAAAGACAAATTTCTGGGTCCGTGAATTAAAACCACAATCCACACTGCACTGACCCACCAACGACCAATCCAATTATATTCACATATTGCCATAACGACGATTATTTTTACTTTCGAAAAACGATTCCCTTTCTTAATTTTATAGCATTTCCACTTCAGTTGGCGAATGCCGACGTCAATTCCAAAAAAATGGCACCGTCCCCCTTTCAAGATAAGCGAGCGAATTCTAAGAAAGAAGAAGATATTAAATACGTTTCATCAGATAGAGTCGCAACAATGCCTGACACTCACTAATTAAAGCACGCTTTGTATAAGATGAGAATGACTTATGGGAAATACTACGTCACCGAGAGACATATTACGGGTGCAGATTCCATCTCGTACACATATCGATGACACATCACCATTTCAAAATGTGCGAACTACTTCAAGAAAATTTCCCTCGTGTGTTTTCGCCAGTTGAAGAAATACACACAAGAGCTTACTTCCATAATTCTTCCAGGGTCTCATGCATTCACTCCCCTCTTAACTTACTATATCGTATCTCTATCTATCGTCTTACACAGGATATCTCACGCCCAGGAAATTCAGGCCCAATGGCATTACATTTTCAGTAGCTTGCCAAAAAAGATTCAGCTTTCAAACATTCCACTTCCATTAGATCAGGTAAATTATTTGTTTAAAGCTTAAAAAAGTCCTATGATTTAATTTTATACAGAAGGACATACATATCTTGTATTACAAATAATCCTATTGCATAAGATCTAAAGAAATAAGTCCACACTTTATGGTTTCCTGCCTAAACAATGCAACATTTTGTGAAAAATATAGCTTATATTTCCTGAAGAATTGGCTGATAGTTAATTAAAATACTAATTAATAAGGCATTACAAGTAAATCAGCTTTGATTACAAGACATTGACGAACAGAGCTACATTTGATTTACTGACAAAGTAGAAAATTACGTTCAATCGTGCAAATACATTACATGACGCTGGAAAAACTATGATTGCCAATATAAAGGTTCAAAAAACATTGAGAACGTCGAATGAACAGTCGAAACGAAAATACTGACCGAATACCGAAAATAAGTTCGACTATTTACGGGACGGGAAGTATATCAGAGAATTGGTTTTATCATTTTCCCTGTCCCTCGGTTATCTTAAATGCGTGAAATATAACCAACTGTTACCGGCTTTCACGTGCACAGAGAAGAAAACAAGAGTACTGGGGAAACACGTCTCCTGCGGAATATGAGAGAACATTTCAGACAGCTCGAGTGGAGGGCGAATCAGGATGGCGGTTGAAAGGCAGGCCGGCAGGCGGAGGGGAGAGACGGCGGCGGGGCGTCCGTTATCTCCTTCGAATGTATACGCAGAGGAAACGCTAGAATGGGGCACACGGGGGGGACGCATGGACGATGGGAAGGGGCGAAGGTAAGCGGCGAGCTGGTTTATAGATAAGTCAAGGCGTTCAAAGCAAGCAGGACTTACAGATGGGAAAGCCTTTGTTTGAACAACTTCGGTTGCGCCATGAGAAATGTCACCGCTGCTGGAGAGCCGCTGGAAGAGTAGACGAGTAGAGCAAAGGGAATACATTAATTCAAGATGAATTCAGCAATTTCATTTTGCAGTATTGCTAGTCCCTGGATCATAATTACCCAAGACTCGTATTAAATTCTTCACGCACGTGTTCATTTAAAGGAGAATCGAGCACTAAAATATCGAGCCGAAAAAGTAGCATTCTTAACAATTAATATTCGATTGCTCGAAATTAGTCCAAAACAAACTTCAAATTGAAAATGTACACATCTACATCTTAAACTGCCAGTCGCCATTAGGGCATGTGGCTGCGGGTTGTGTATGCATATCTAAAATTACTAAAAACGCCAAAGAGATGTGTTATCTTTTGCTGGTTAGGTTTCATTCAAAATAAACTGCAAGTATATTGGATGCTCAAGAAGTTGGATTAATTGCCGAATTGGATCGCGTACAGCGCAGAGGAGCTAGATTTGTAAAACGCTGTTATGATAAACTTAGCAGCGTACCCAAAATATTAGAGGATCTAGGCTGGGAATCACCAACGGAGCGAAGGTTAAATTACAGATTGAAGCTCTTGCATAAATTGGAAGGAGGTCTCTTCAGCAATGATGTTGAAAATGTTTCACTATATCCATCGTACTACGGAGGAGAGATCATGTCAATAAAATTAGAGAGATTATTATTATACACGTACCTTGCAAGCCACCGCTACGGTATGTGGCAGGGGGTGAGTAACACCAGACTTATTTTTACCCGAAAATGACCCTACCGCGGTCGGACAATGTTATTATGATCCCCTATCGTTCGTGGTAAAAATGACATCTTAAATCTATCTCTTCTACACTCGATCTCTCTAATTTTACTGTCATGGTCTCTCCTTCCGAAGTACGGTGGGTGTAATAATACATTTTCAACATAACTGAGATTAAGTGTAGAACAAATATACTTTATTTAAGAAGTCGTTCTTTCAACGAACGATAAGGATCAGAATGACATTGTACGACCGCGGGAGGATCATGTTCGGGTCAAAATTAGTCTGGTGTGTATTAACCCCCTGCCATACACCCTATCAGTGGCTTGCAGGGTACTAAAATAAGAAAATACGCTACGTTACCTAGGGAAAATTTGGACCGTTTAGATCTCGTCATTCTAGTCTATTTTCCTGAACTTATCCGTTTTATCACAAACATTTCGGCTCCTAAATCCTAGGGATGTTTGGCGTCAACTCCGAGGCTCATTGGCATGAGTCGTTATCACAATCATTGCGCGATGTCACTTTCAACCAGGATTAATAGGGTATTGAAAGCGTATACTACGGTACTTATAAGTGTTCTTTCACAGCTCATCTGCACTCCGTTCAACTCTTCCTTCATGGTTGTCACGTAGCTATTTGCCATTCCGTTAATTACGAAACACAACAGGATACTCAACGCTTGCGTCATCTTTTGCGAAGCGGACTTTTATACCTCACTGCTGCGAAGTTGGCGATGAAGCAACTATAAACAACTTCCTGCATTAATTAACGTTGTTTATAGGACCACTCAACATATAGTGAGGGATGACTCACCCTCTTATTTTCCTGTGTGAGTGACGAAAGCACGCGGTTTCTAAGGCCAAACAAATAACACGGTGCATCGACAAGGAATACAAAGTCGCAAGTAAATATTCTCTGCCGATTCTCTCCGTGGAAACGATAACTCCCTTGCGACCACCTAGAGTTTAAGCTACAAATTATGAACGAGGATTTTCACCCCCCCTGCGTCCTCGGGAGAATAAATAATGACTAATCTAAAAATCCTCGCTTAGCCAGATGACGTATTGCTGAAGCAATCTGAAACCCAAAACTCAAACAGAATCAGTGGACCATTCTTCGGCATACTAAGGAAGGGGTGAAAAAAAAAACGGACAAAAGACGATCAGCGACCGGGCCACTCACCAAATAAATGCACGTGACCCCGCTTCAACCGAATTGTAATGTGATACGATGTCCCATCCACACCCGACCCACGCGACTCTCGGAAGGTATAAGGGGGTTTGACGTCTTAATCCATTCCAGACTAACCCCGCAGACTAAATCCCTCCCAAGAATATTGACCTCACAAGCCACCCCCATGGCACCCCTGCTAAAACTACATCCAGACAATGGCAGGCGTCCTGGATAAGTGCGGCAACAATGCACGAGATCGCCCCCCTCAATCCCACTCGTCAGCGGGATACAATAGGACTGCCCACGCATATGTGCAGGGCCGCACCCCTCCTATCCCCCCCCTTATCGAACATAGTAGGCCGGCTGCGTCGCTCGTTCCTGGCAATAGTGACAGAACGCAACGAAGACTATGAAAGGAGTGACAGGGCACCGCACCGAGATCAAATTATCACTCGAATGAAATTATCGCTCGACTCGAATGAAAGGGAAATTTATGAGCGGAAAGAGGGTGAAAAAAAAGGTCGCATTTCCAAAGCTAGGAACGGAAATAATTTCGAGTGCATAAACTTGGCCGGATGGCACGCGTCGATGTGAATCCCCACACTCGGCACTCAGCGGATGCACTCTTGAACCCACCTTCCGCCCTTCCCATGATGCAGTGGGGTGGGGGGGGGGTACGTCCTTTGCGTGGAGTGAGGAGTCGATCAATCGCAAGCTAAAAGATTGAAACTGCGGAATAGGCACAAATGGATACGCATCATTGCCATTGATGCCGAGTTGCCATGGGGATTATCAAGAGTGAGACAATGCCGATTACTTTTAGGTAGGGTTACAGCCGATTTAGTCGAAGTAAGTCTTTCGTCAGCCTTCTCCTTGCGACATTACCTTAAGACACAGTCTCACTCGCACAGACATGACTTGCTTAAAAAAACCTCCCACCATCTTAAACGAGCTTCCCGAGGGACATGAAAGGTTAAGGTTATCGAAAAGTGAATACTGCTTCCATTTACATTGTCCCAGTCAATTTCCTATTCTAAATAGGAATGGGGAATCAGCCGAGTCATATCTTCTGTGAAATACTTAGTTCAATAATCGTTATGGATTACTTCCGAGTATTTCTGCCATTTCAAGTAAGATGTTCTAGTTTTTCGAGTTTCTTAAATTTTAAAAATTAGCAAAAGACTTTAATGCTTTCTAGTGGTAGATTAATGATAAACTTATCCATACATATATATATATATATATATATATATATATGTATGGATAAGTTTATATATATATATATATATATATATATATATATAATTACTAAGGCGGCTATTATGAAAAGAGTAACGAATACTTTTCAGAAATTCTCTAGATTTCACTCGCTGATCAAAATATTTCAGAGGACTATAGAATTAAAATTCTCTCCTTGCATGAAACACACGTTTTGCTTTTTTCAACGTCGGAAGATAAGATTTTGAAATTAACACGTTTGACCGCTAAAATTAGGCATATCGATAATATCTTTTCAACTTTTAAAATTTATTTTGGTACCCTGCAAGCCACCGCTAGGGTGTGTGGCAGGGGGTGGGTACACACCAGACTAATTATTACCCGCACATGACCCTACCGCGGTCGGACAATTTTATTATGATCCCTTATCGTTCGTGGAAAAAATGAAATCTTAAATCTATCTGTTCCTCCGCTAATCTCTCTCTGGAACTTGAACCACGGTATATAAACACACACACGTTTAAAAATGCATAAATATTTTTGCATGAATGCATTTTTTTACAGAAAGGGTGGCTCTCCAACAATCTCCGCCACACTACCTTGCGGTTCCCTTGCCATTGTGTAGATGTAGACGATCCCCTTTGTACTCGGCTGATTTAATAAATAACTTCTCCACGAGTCCAGAATATTTCGGCAGGCGTGGAAGTCGATCACCCCCACCGAAGGCACAAAGGAATTGACGGCAAATCCCTCTTTCGGGGGAAAACTTAAACCTTTGTTTTGAACTCACAATCACCTCCACCACCATTTCCATACACTAACAATAGTTATAGTCATTGGCGGAGGCAACCCGAGGCACTTGGGTTTCTGAGGGTGGGAGTAATTTGTGGAATTGGCGGGGGGTAGTGTAGGAATTACAAAATGGTAAGTGAACCATTTTTTTATCTACGTGATCAAATAGCTTTGTTTTTTCCATTAAAATGAAAGGAAAACGCCTTCGTGAAAATCTCAAGTTTCTTTAAATTATCTTCCTCATGCAGCCATTTTGTCAGAGAAAACTGATTCAATGATTTAACTGGTGGACAATTAGTGCAATTTGAGTACCATTGACGATTTTTTTTGCCTTTTATTTTCTCTCATCTTCTCCCACTACTTTTATGTTGTTCGTGCATGTCGTTTTAATTTTGACGTGACGTTCACTCGGGAACAGCCTTAAAGTCAACTTAAATACATATCGCTAATAGATCTGTGCGTAGTATTCTTAAAGTATCTAAACATGACTAATTATAACTTATCGTACGTATACTCAGAAAGAACACGATTACTCATTAAAAGACTGTAACGACCGGAATTCAAACTCGCTCTCTTAGCAAACGAAGCGTGTGCACCAGTCGTCGCCAACTTCAAACCGATTTCCGTAGTTGCAAAGCCGCGGCTTTTGTCACCCGCACCTCATAAGGACTCGGGCGGCAGTTTACGCCGTCCCCTCAATTGAAATGCGACCGCGAAAAAAACATCAGGAAGAGGAGACAAGGGAAGGGAGAAAAGGGAAGGCAGAAAGGGGGACGCCAACTGCGGCGGATGGGAGAGGAAGTGTGGGTGACATTGACAATTCAGCACGCGGTTCCCCTTCGACTCACTCGCAATATCCATTCAAGTACGATACCATCCCCGAGTTTTTGTCGAAACAATAGATACAATTGATATTCGATTCCATTTCGATTCGATCCGATACTAATATCATTCATTTATCTAGTCCTTTCATGAGTTACTTCCGAACTCACCGTGGGATCAGCAGTTAAGATTTTTTCGTATAGATAGTTTCCACTCAATATCCATTCCCAATGCATCCGATATCAACCCTTGCCGATTCTTCGAATCGCCAACCTAACCCGCAACACCGACCTAAAACATCGTCAAGTGTGCTTTGCAGACCCGATGTTGCGGATATTATCCAGAAGACAATCATCGCTTTGCACACCAGCTCAATCTAGAGGCGACCAATGAGAACACGAGTTACGAAAATACGTAGGGAGACGATCTGACCCTGTCTGCATTCCTCCCATAATCCTATTCTTGTATTTTAAGATGACGACCGTCTCCCTCGGGATAATCTTTCGAAACATAATATTCAAAGAGAGAAAATTCCAGCGATACGATGCTGATCGTTTCCTCTTTTAATTTTAAGATCGCCCATTCGTACCCGGCAGTGAGTAGCAGAAGGGTGTCAACTCTTAAGATTTACGGGAAGAAAAGGGAGCAGTTTACGATAGCGAGCAGGGGAGCAATCCCGAGAAGAAGAAACTCTTTTGTCAGGGAGAGGAGGGTGTGCGAGGAGATCAACAACGGGCAGGAAACGGCTCTCTCTCTCTCTTGGCGAATGAGCTGTCGGGGGGGAGAGCGAAAGGGGGGTGGACTAAGGGGAGGCAGGGGAGAACAGGGGGCGGCAACACAATGCACGGCATGCACTCTTGGGAGGGGATGGTGACCTCGTGGGTGAAGGGAATTGCGCAAAGTGAGCGTCAAGTACGCTGAGCATACAAGGAGGGTCGGATGGGGGAGTTGAATTGCCGAGAGGGGCGGAGAACTTGAGGTGGAATGAATGGGGCGGAAAGGGTTGAATGGGGCGGGGAGGGGGACGCAGCAGAGGACAAAGGGAGACCGCGTGCGGGGGGACGCGAAGAAACGAAGCACGTCTCTCTCTCTCCCTCCCTCTTCGGAGGTGTTTCGAGATTATGTCGGAGACGAAGGGACGGCCAAAGGTTTCGATCTCTACCCCCACAGTTTACGTGTAAACACAGAAATCAACTAGTCCAATCAACACTAAACCGTAAGATTTCCGCTTTAATCGTGACCACAGGCACTAAGGAATACAGAATTACGTAATTATGGTTTGAATAAAGCAATATTGGTAAAACCAGGTCCCTAATACATTTATGACGGGAATCCTGCATCCTTTAATTACCTCCATTATCATGTTTAGGATATTTTAACTGCTACGCCGAATTTAGCTAATGATATTTTAATGAAATCGTAACCACGAAAATGGCATTCAATCCGAAAATCAAAAAGGAATATTGGATATAAAACTGAGTAATCAGAATGTAAAACAAGTAGGAACAGGAGCATAATGAGCAGCGATGGATGACGCAATGTCAAGGTGAAATAAAACACAAGCACAGTGGGATTTGCACAAGAAAGTCGACCGCCATGGATGCGAAGCAAACCTGGAAGTGTGGAAGATCTTTACTGAATTCCTCTGTTAATGGAGCACACGTTTCTATAATTATGAGGTCATGGTCAATAATGGGAGCGGAAACGAGAAGATTAGAAACAATGGAAATATGTTCTACGAGAGAATGATGAAGGTCAAATTGATAGAGGGTAAACAAAGTACAGAAGAAGGGATTAGCGAACGAACATTCAAGTAGACGATGCAGGCCGAAGGAATAAAATGAGCCAGAAGAACAAGCCCAGTGAGTACAATAAGTGATATAACAAAGTATAAATACAAAGGCGTACCTAATTATGAGAGTATTGATAAGTGCAGTGCGTCAAACTAATTCTAGGACTAATGACCTCGATGATGATGAGTAAGTCCATACTTCGGCGCTCTCGCGAAATCCTTTCTCTACTACGCAATTAGCTAAATGCCAGCTTATTCTATTTCACGAAGGCACTTGTTAGTTCCACTATTTCACACGATTTCTGAATCACTAGGCACAAGTAAAATTATTTACGAGCTCGGAGATTCGAAAGCTTTCGTGAATGAATGGTATCCGGCCATTCATTTCAAGAAACGATTGACTAATTCCAACTTTCACGTGCGCCGAGAATCAGCAGAGCTTATGCGTTGCAAGTAGGGCAGCCATCAACGGCATCTAGGAAGTAAGGTTAAATTAAAATTCCCTCCTTATGGCAACATCAAACAACCATTAGGAAAAAAAAACTTTAACCACAGTCACGAGTTAACGCTTGAGGTTGATGGGTCTCATTTCCTATAAACCATTGCCTGAGTGCTAACTTAAGGTAACGTTCACGATATCCCATTCACTTCTCTGGAGTTTTCAAAATCTCCATTTCCAGAATCCGTCGTCACGGTGAAGAATTTGAGCCTCCCTTTCCTCGCAGGAGATTAGTAATTTCTAGCTGATTAGACTCCCATCGCATAGATTTTGAGATCATACGTACGCAAAAGGCCCCAAATTTCTGAATTGAGAAGCATTCTGAGACAAGCATAGGCAAAGCATTAACATAACCTACTTCCCGTAGGGGCAGTATGTTAATCTCTCTCCTCTGCAAATAAATGTTATGTCTCAGTCTGCAAACAAAGTAAACTAACTATAGGACAGACATGTAATCATTTCCCCATCACACACAATTCGTGACCACAAAAGTAGAAAATTCACGCAAGAAATTTCGGCCTACACGAAAAATAAAATGCTATCGCCAGCTGAAAACCGCCTATTACGCGAATAATTGGTGATCTCATGCCGCCCGCGCTTTCCACGCCCTCTTGGCGGCTTTCGGAAGACGATAGGGCCGCCCAATGCATACACGCTCCCTCAAGCTTGAGAAACATTTGCCATGAAAAGTTTGCTTAGCTCGTTCGAGCCTAGAGACCTGGTGGAACATTCTCATGTGTGCTCTATCCCCGACATACGGAAAAATTCAAGTAAGATAGCCTAGCCTTATTACTCACGTGACGGAAGGAACAATCTGATCGCTTTCAAGATAAATCAACGAGTAGTTAAGATGCCTAATGAGGTCTTCATTTGAACTCTTTGAAAACCTTCGACCTCATCGAATCGAGCGTCGAATTTTGAGTTGGATCATAAGAGGTAAACATTTTTTCCCTCGCTCTTTTGCTATCACCTTCCTTTTAAATTTGTCAACATGTGAACAGAATATGTTGGCAATCAGAGGACTTACAGCAGCTACTAGCACAATGCATTCCTACGACATGGTGGGCAAACTGAGCTCATGAGATAACTCATTCACACCTTAGTCAGAACTCGACTGAATTCCACATCGATTTTTCTGTAACTTAACTCGGGTTACAACTTAACGTTGGTTTCGTGTGCCTTTCTTCACAAAACGGCTTGTTAAGTGGGAACTACCAGGCAGACCAATGCCATAAATAATTATCCCAATACCTGTTATGAAAGTTTTAGAGCCGCTATCGGGGAGTGAGTGTGGTGCTCCAGAGAGTTCCGGCGATTCCAAGGGAATCCTTGAGTGAAGGATAAAAAATTAATTATTCCAAACTCGTGGTTTCATGAATGCGTCACTAACCACTTAAAAGTCATCAACTAAGTAAAGCACTTGTAAATGACCTTCCCATCCGTTTTGGAATAGAAATAATTGTTTACACTCCCCGCAGGTTAGGTACGACAAGGCCCTTCCGTTCAACACAAATTCACTACTTCAAATTATACATTATTTTCTTCCTACGTGAAATGAAGAGAGTACGCCTCGAGGCAACACAATTGAAACAAAGACTGCTTTATTCCTTCAAATTATATACTAACGATTATTTCCTTCCTACACGTACGTAAAACGAATGGAATACCCGTCGAGCACACTCAACTAGAATAACAGTACTATTAACACAACTTCTGGAGTACTACAAGAGTACTACTACTCCAATACTTCTTGACCGGAAACGTGAATGGCTCGGATGGCATTAAAATGAAAACGCATAATGTTCCACGGCGTTTCTCAAGGGTTATCCGCGGATTGCCTCATATTCCTTCCAGCTCAGTCACGGATGAACGCCGAGGCCATCCATGGGCGTTTGTCGAAACATAAAAACAATCGACACAAGAACTTCTGAAAGGACTCTTCGATTTTGATGGACGATCGTTCGCTTCGACCCGAGACCGGTTACGAGAACGTGCGATTCTGATTGAAAGGAATCCGTCGGCCGCGGACCTTTTGAAGTGACGCGAGCCCATTTGATCGTGGAATGGGACGATCATGGCGATTGAGGCGCGAGCAATTACCATCCGAGTCCAGGAGAAAAAAATTCAGAGTCGACTAGTTCGCGGAACCGACAAGAATGGAGCTAGGGGAAGGAGAAATGAGTGTCGGGGTAGGATGGGGGGAATGGGTGGACGGAGTAGGGACGGGGAAACTAAAACCGCAGTCCCGGGAGCACGATGGATGAACACAAAAGGCCCTCTGCCCGCGACGGAAAGAGGATCACGCCGACTCATATCCCGGCTGCCACCCCCTCTACTACGGCGCGAGGCTGCGGGCGAATTTTATTCCATCCACCCGTGAAGGGTGGTTTGGGAGGGAGGAAAAGAGGATATCTGGAGCGAAAGGTGGATTCAAAAGCGATTCGGGGTTTTCAAGTCCGGATCTCTCTCTTCTCCTGTGGCGCTTGGCGAAGCGTCCCCCCAGCCAACCCCCCTCCCTCCCTCTCGACTGGCCGGCTGCCCATTCCCATCCCCCTAGCCCGAGAGAGATGGGGTGGGCAGAGCAAAGGGATGCAGCCTCCCTCCCGCACGAGACAGCTGGGAAGACGACGGGAAGTGCTCGGGGTGGCAGCAGGGCAGAAGGGTAGAAGGGAGGGACCTCGTGGAAGGGGGAATGATGCTTTACCCCCGAAAGGAAAGCGAGCCCGCATCCCTAAGATGGCCGAGAAGAGACCAGGGTGGTTCTGGAAACTCAATACTACATGGGAAGAGAGAACGTATTCAAGATGCCGTAATCTTCATTTGAGGTCAACCAATGGCAATATTGCCGGCAATTTCAGCATAAAATCGTTAGGAAATTACCGCATGTATCCAGGTATTTTCGGTTTTAACAGTGCATGCAGTGTTTTAACAGCGGTTAGTGCATGCAATTCTTCATGAAAAATTAATTAGGAAAGGTGATTATATAGAGGATATAATAATTCCTACTTACTCTTCATATTATTATTTTGTTCTAACTATTTTTAGGTAATCTACCGGTTAAGGTAGGTTTTTGGATGGACAAACCTACCAAATAAATATTTTGTTACGCCTAACAAAAAAAATCCAGCAACCTACTCTATATAAAGTCCCTCTTCATCTCTGAGCACTTCCTCCCTTCATTTCGTCCAACATCCCTATCCTGTTCCTTCCCTTTCCTCGTTTGGCTATCATTCTCCTCTCAATTACAGTGTTCAGCATCCTACTGCTCAGCAATACTCCTTTCATCCATTTTTCCTGCCTCCTTATGATATCTCCCAACAAACCCCTCTTCTCGCCCACCATACCTAGCACTTCCTCATTACGCACTCCATAATTACAGCAAATACATTCTAAAAATTATGGCATTATGAGGCATATCAGCCTACTTATGTCATCGATTAAAAAATGTTGGGTTATGCAAATACTCGTGGCACAATTAAAATGAATACGCCCAGATCTATAAGAAAAGTTAATGCTTACGTGCGTGGTATTGAAATTCATTCACAATGCACGATGCAATAATTATGTCAAGTTTTAACTCTAACGCCATATTCGTCTCATCTCCAAAGGGGACATTAAAACAAAAAATTAATATATGATATTTTACGGCATGAATTAGTTGCAACCATTTTGCTTCTCACAAATCATCGCGCTGTGTTTTTATATTCTATGAGTGCACCTGAAGCCCTCCGCTTCACGACATTTACGATCATATATTTATAAAAACATGGGTCGCGGTAGTCCAGGGGGTAGAGCGTTGGACTGCTGACCGGAGGGTCCCGGGTTCGATTCCCGGGTGAGGCACTCTGGGCACATGCAGCTCCACCAGAGCTAAGTGATTTTTCGGGCACAAGATCTTCCTGGGAAACCATAACTGGCATAGGGAAAGGAACTGGCCCCCCTACCCTGATGTGTGAATTTTCACACACCGTATAGGGCTTAGTACTGGGTGATCTCTACCATCACCTACTAAACCGACCTTCGGGTTGATTACTGTGTTTATGGTTTATGTTTTTTATTTAAAAAAACATATTTTAACTATGCTTTCAACCCTTCACAAAATATCAGTCGGTTTGTTGCCAACAATTACAAAATTCTTTACTTAAGAAGCAATCACTTTGCGTCAGGGTTGTATATCTAAAAATATATATATAATATACGTGGAAAGATATTAGATTAAAACCACTCCTAATGTGTGGACGGCACGTTCTGGGTAACAGCGAAAATTACACTCATTTCGCGGGAACGCGGGAAAATACGAAAATTACAACGGTATTTTAGGAAAATTACTGCAGTAATTTCAGGCAGACCCTTCGCTGCACGCGACACACGAAGAGCGCTCGCTCACCGAGCAACCGAATTCACCGTTCTCGGGTGGAGACGGCTCCACGGAAACCACGAAACGAGACGAATTTCAATGCGGCCAATGGTCGACTGAGGGCACACGGAGGCGAATGAGGCCCAAGGGGATCTCTCTGGTGGGTGGAGCGAAGCTATCCTCCCCCCCCTCCCCGCCGTCCAAAACCGACAAGAGACCATACCATCTGACCATGAAGTCGGATATCGTCAAGTGCGGTTTTTCGGACGACGCCCTCAATAAATGAGCTAATTCATTTAGAATATTGGGTGGCAAGTGGAGTTGAGGTCTAAATTCATCGGCTTCGTAATTACTATGGATACGTAGTCCCACCTATCTATTCCAGGGTTTGATGCGTGAATGTAGGAAATAAGTTGGATAAGATAATAGGCAGGTGTTCAAGAATTACTGGGGGGGGGGGAGGGAAGTAAGATTTAGTGAGACTTGCGAAGAAAACAGAAAAAACCTACCCTGTTAGAATAATTCCAATCGTAATTTTATTAGGAAACAGATGTCCATTGGTTTTTATTTTACACAATAGGCACTGGGTTAAGAGCAACGAGGCGGAACGGGAACAGATGGACCAAAAAATTCAATTCATAAATATACGGAAATCGTGACTTGGAGAGAAGAAAGGCGAATATAATAATGAAAGAGAGGAAGACGAGTAAAGAGGAAATGTGTTTCGCTGTTTCTTCATCACGGTGTCGTCTCTACGCACGTGATTTTGCAGAGGCTTCGGACAAATGGAATTTGACTTCGTCGGGCATAATGAAAATTGAATTTGAAAAAACGATCTGTTTAACTTTAAAACTTGACACTTAAAGGTACCATTCCAGACCACCGAATCGCAGTGGCAGTTTAACACAAAACTTACGCACTCTTTTTTAAGTTAACCTTTACGGAGATGAACTGAGACTATCCAATTTTGCAGCAGCTGATTACAATGTTCGAAGCGTATTCTCAGTTATCGGCATAAATCATATGACACATTAGATAATATACGTAGAGGAAAAATGTGATAGTTACACTGTCGCTCCTCATTTAAATCAATGAATGGAAATCTTAATGCTGAGTGTATCATCTACTGACATCTGGTGAGAACATTTTTTAAAATCGATTTTTAGGCGCCCAAAAATTTCCAGAATAATATCTCGAAATTGGAGCAAGCTTACGTCACTTTGTGTATTTATAAAAAAAAATTAAAGTCTTTACTTCGTACCGCCTCGGCGGAAATTTGCCCTCAAAGAAACAAATAAACGAAATAATTGTGAGATTTATTTTTTAGTATGATGAGGGCAATTCGAAACTGCGAAAGCTGTTTGTTTGTCGCGAAGTGGTTTAGAAGTCAAAATTTGGGGAGTAATTTTTAGAGATCGTCTATAAACCTAACCATAATAGGCAGCCGACCTTCAGGCCATAGAATTCATAATCTAGAGGAGTATAAATAAAATATACAAATCCATCCTGCATAAGATGACAAATTACTTAAATTTCCTTGATTCAGCGCCGATATATAACTCCGAAAAACGTTTGATAACCAAGATGACCACTTAATTTTAACTGCCTTACATTTCTGCTAAAAACATCAACCTTAAAACTTTTGATAAAATGAAAACTAAATTTTATTTGCGTTCTCCAGAGCAACATGGTATACAGTGTGTGTCATAAATTATCTTGGCTAACATAAAAACACCGAATTAATGTGAAATGAAATTTATTCGGTCATTTACGAAATGCTTTGCACAAAACAGCGATAGGGACATTTAAGTTTAGTATTCTGCCGAAAATTTACTTAAACTTTATCCAGCATTGAGTAGATTATTGCAAAAGTTTTATGCATCGTATTATTTTCAATCACATTCACGAAAATACAAGGTCCTTTCCATCGGTTAATGCCCAAAGGGGTCACAGCGGTTCATCAAGACATCAAGTACCTACATGACCCTGGACTTCTGACCAGAATGATTTTTATTTTGAAATGATCTATGGGATAAAAACATAATTTTAATGCCATTTAAACACTTTATTTTATCCTCGAATAACTACAAGAAAAGACCGTGGTTGCAAAAACTCTCTGAAGTTTGCATTTTATTATATAATCACGAAACTGTCATTGATCCGCTGTTTGTACTTGAGGAAACGGTCCTTCAATGAGTTACTATGCAGATGGTCCTCCTTTAGAAAAAATTCTGTTTTCAAGGACTCGGGCAATTTTATTACGCTACTTCCTGCGTGTAACTCAACGCATTAAAATCGTGACAACCCCGTTAACCCCCAAACATAGCGCCAATATCTGAAACATTTCTATCGGCATTAAGGTTTAATGATAGCAGCGCATCTTGTTTCGGAGCATTTATTATTTCTTTGCCCTTATAGTGCCGTAGCGCTCTGGAGTTGTGCCAGAGACTGATCCTTGGCCTGGAGAGGATGTCGGCTGCTATTGGTAACGAGTTTTGATGGTTTATGGGGAAAGGAAGCGGATTTCTGCCGGTGCCCCATTGCCGATGTGAATTTGCTAAACATTCCGCCTTTTCTAGCACATCCCCTTGTTGCCATGGCAAACCCTGGTTGCGGATAACTGGATGCGGTCTAAAGAACATCCAAGGTCTTTACGTCGGTGAAAGACACCGCGAGTCGCCGCAAGGGCGTGTGACGGGGGTGGGGGCGGTAGGCCACCGGCCATGAATATTAATGCAGAAGTGAGAATGTACAGGATTTGTGAGGGTGTAATTATTTTTACTGCCGATAGCCGACGAGGGGTTGGATTGCCTCCTTGTAGTGCATGTGAATCCGCTGGACTTGAGACCTTTGTAATAGTTTATTAGTTTAGCGTCGAACATTCACTTCCAGGGGCTCATTCACACGTAATTCAGTCGCTTTATAACGCTGGTGCTCAATCAAAGACATTTTTTTTCAAGGACCGAGAGGTTAGTCACCGTGAAGTTTTCGATTCTCGAATCATAGATTTTTTTGTGGATACTAAAAGTTCACAGCCGATTCTGGGCGAGGTGCAATAGAATGCATTCTTTACTTTTCAATCGCTATATTTTAAAACTATGCATTTCACAGCTGGCCGCAACATATTATTTATTCAATTTTGGTCACATGCTATGAATAAGACATTCATTTGATTGAGGACTATAACTGATCGATTTAAAATGCGTATTTCCTGGAATATTCATTGTTAAATTATTTCTGCATTGTAATGTCGAACTACTTCTTGTAATTTAAATGGTTTCTACTTGAAAAATATTGTTTTTAAATGTAAGAAATAGGGGAAAATATTTTTCAGTGGAATGTAAATACTTATATGGACAGAGAAACATGCATCTGAACTCCTCAGAGTGTTCATTCCAATTCTTTTACTTTGGGAACGTGTTTCAATACTCTTTAGCCACATTATTATATTATAGAAGTGACACTTGGAAATTCCTGATTAAACAAAAACAAATTCGACAAACTTCTGTGGGTGTGGGGTGTTTGATAAATGCTTGAGTTATAAACAGGTTAAGACTGGGTGAGACATGAGTGATATATAAAAAAATATGCACTGGATACAACGGTAGTGCAAAAAAACGTGAAAGAAGAACGCTACGCTGGTTTGGTCGCGTTGAGAGAATGGATGAGAGTGGAATTGCCAAATTCACATGTGCGAGAAGAGTAAGCGATATTAAAGGAAAGGAGAAAGAGACGGGTGAGTGTGATCGAAGCCCCCCCCCCACCACTCCCAAGGCAGAGAAAGGTGGCGGTCTCGGGGACGGAAGATCAAGCATGAAACTGTGGGAGCGAGTCCGTAAACCCGAAATAAATAATAAAATAGGTTTATTTTTCTTCTGTCCACCCCCTCGAAAACGAACGGCGAAAAGTTCAAACCTATGTACTCAAATATACTTTAAGTGTTTGATTCTAAACCTCATCGTGAATGCGGTGAAAATGTATATCGTAAAATATCTATCAACCAAATTAAAGGAAATATCCCCGATGCAATCACGTTAGAAACAAGGAGTGATGGAGACTATGCTAGATAAAGAGGGACGAACCTGAATGGAATGAAAAGAATAAACAAAAGCTCCCGATGTGGGAAGATGGATCGAAGTGAGTATGACACGAGTAACAATAGTTCATTAAGTCGGTAGACATCGATATATGTGGGCACTCAAGGGCATCTAAAGCCTCTGCATGCATATTTTATTTCTATCAATCATTACAATGCAATTACCCAGATCGCTAAGAGCGAAGGATTCATGAAACCTAAACCTAATCCTTTCCTCAGGGGAATGTTAGCTAAGGGGCGAGATGCCCATGAGAGTCTGTCCATACATGACGCAACATCCGAATATAGGAATTGGGAAGTTGGAGAAATTGTGGTCAAGGCGTACAGAACAAAAAATGGAGACCAGAAACATCGAAGAGATCGGCGGGAGGTCAAGGGTACGTCAGTCGAAATGAACAAAAAATATTTAATGGCAATCATACGATAAATATAAATCCTAAAAACATATTTCTGCACTCCAAAGCCTCGAAGTACTGATGAAACAAACGTCCAATTGAACTCTTGCTTAAAATCCAAGCATTCTGCAAGGAGCTAACAGGACAGGTGAAATGAAATAGCAGGGGGATTTTGCAAATGTATCATCATGTACGATACGGTGATGGTGAAGGGATAAAAAATGCCACAATAACAGACTGCCTGATGGTACAGAATCCCGACTTCTCCCCCGAATGCAGTAAAACTAAAAATCATCACGCAGAGATATTCCCTCGCGAGTTCCAAATCCGAGGGACGTCACTTAAGTTAAAGAGAAGTCGAGTTGATTTGAACCAGAAAACAGCGGTATCCGAAGAGTACTGGAATTCTCATTCTCGCAACTCGCAGCAGCAATGAGATAGATCAAGTGACAGAAACTCAACTTAAAAAGAACTGACATTCGAAACGTATGCTACACTACCGTATCCGTCCTCAGGAAACGTGGAAATGAGCAGCCGCCCGTCAAACCGAACGCGTACGGCGGCTTTAAGAACATCGAAAAAAAAATCATCTCATCCTTTAAATAATAAAACAATTCCCTTCAACGTGCCACGGCCAAAGAAGATCCAAGCACATCTTTCAAAACTCGAAAAAAATCATAGACGAAATCCGCGAACCTTGGCTTTGAAATATGCTCCTGCTTCAACGATAGCAAATATTTTCTTTTTGATTTAAATGCGTTCATTCTTCTTCCTAGCATTTACTCGGTCGAGATACTTGCAAATGCACAATGACTCGGACTGAATTGCCCAGAACCTATCATAAACATGCTCGGGGATATACTACCCATTAAATGCGCAGAAAACGTTCATTCGCAAAAACTATTGCGGGTGGTCGTTTTAGACCGATACGAATCGATAGGACAATTTCGCACAATATACATGAGCGAGGGTTCAAGGTGCTTATGAGATTGACTCAAAAAATGACCCATATACGTAACAACCATTCCCTTTCCCTCTTCTGGCAACCCTACGCTGACGTCACCATAGCGTCATCGGCATGGAGACTCGAAAGGGGGCCCACGTGTAAACTCCCCCCCCCCCGGCCCCTCAGGTCCAGGCGGGATGGAGAGAGGAAATTGACTGCTGGAGGGTGGGAAGAGGGGTGGGAATCAGCGGGGTGGATGAGATAGAAGAAGCGGGGGCCGAGAGAGAGCATGGGAAGAGAGAGGAGACAGGTGGAATCGGGAAAGAGGCGGGAGGAAACGGCGAAGCGGATTCTGGGATACGGTCGCATGCCACTTGGACGGCCGAGGGTGGTGGCGAGGTCGAAGGAGGGGACGCGGACAGGCGACGTCCTCGGTCTGTATATCAACACGAAGGCATTCCATTCGTGGGCGATCCGCGTACACGATTACAATCATAATTTTCTTACCGCACACGCCGCGTTTCTTGGTACAATATCCACCAAACTGCACATCGAAAGCAGGTTCATTTTCGAATCGATAGATAGATCCCATCGTTTCAAAGTGGTAAGCATGCTCCACTGAAGATGGGAGAGGAGAAGATAAAATATTCATTTGGGACCAAATTCCACGTTCCCGATTTCCTTAAGATTTCGGAATAAATCGAGCTAGTCTTACTTATTCTTTAATTCGCCTAACTCAAGTTTTGGATCTTTAACACTGTCATTTGGGAGTAACGAGAACCTTTAAGGGACCTTAAATGAACAAGATGTTACGACGAAACACCGCACATAAAATGTTACATGTATTCGTAATCGTGCGCGTTTCGCCACAGTGCACGAGGTTAAAAAGCCAACGTTTGAACGCTAGGGTGTTTATCTTTGAAGACTTGAAAGAAACTGCGGGGTTATCCGCAACAGTTGACTTTTTGCTGTAAAAATCTTTCGCTTTGTGAATGATTTTTTACACTTTGAAATCGTTGAATTGCTAATTAGCGGAAGCTTCGGTTAAAAGTAACATCATCATGTTCATCAATCGATTCGCTCAAACCGGTTCACTCGCTAACCGATTGGAATTGTTTAGATCTACCGATAAATCGCGCCGTGTTTTGTCGTTAACCTTTCCTAAAGGTCGTATCCAAATATCACATGCTAAGGGTATAACTTACGGCATACTGGTTCTTGGCGCATCTGTCTGCCATAAAAATGAGAAAAAGAGTACGCGAATGCCGCGCGGGACTATGGCCTGTCTAGCGAAATGAAATACACTCAGGTACGTTCTTTACGTAGACGCGCTATCATGACTGGTCATTATGAGAATTGCGGGTGAGCTGAACATTAAGTACAATTTTTTCCTATCAAATAAAATAATTAGGTTTGTCATTGCTTCAGCATTGGTCATATTTATCTCTGCAGAAATGAGAACTTTATCACATTTCTCCACATTATTTGTTTGGCCTTGATGTATTGAAGAATATAATTGCATTTACTCCTGAATTAGAGAACGTTGTTTTACGTTAAACTTCAGAGTTCAGTTACACTTGTAAGAGATAAGGCACGGTGTACCAGATAAATACGTCCGAGTGGACAGAAATACGGAATTTTCTATGCCATTGAGCTGTACTACTATCAGATTAGAACTGGGAAAAATGTACCAATATGCCTGATAACGACCACTACCAGCAATCTTTCCACATAGTACTACGACGAAGAACGTAACCGGTTACCAGATTAGGCCGTTCGGGTAATGCAGGTGTGTACAGCTTATTTGTTCACGAAGGGTATTTATTTACTTAACCAATGATTCGAATCACCGGATTCATTACCTGCATCATTTCAATAACAATACTAGACAAACAGGAACCTTATCTAAATCACGATCCCTATTCTATTACACACAAACTGCTTCACTGCATCACTGATTTTCCCATTTTTGTTCACGAAAGCTGGCGTGTTCTTTCTTTCCGATGTGAATATTTGTTTTTGTAGTTAAAATTCGGAGACCGGGTACGGTGTCAGTCGGTCCCCCCATCCAACAACAGCAACAACTATTAATGCGATTTCATAGATTTCGGAGCTCTATATCTACGAGGGTCATCCGGAAAGTAGTACCCGTTCGTGAAATAAAGACACAAAAGTAAATATTAACAAACATAAAAAATTTTATTTGAAAGAGGATACTTTAAACTACTTCTCAACATAATCTCCAAGCAAATTAAGGCATTTGTCATAACGTGTGACAAGTTTCTGTATTCCTGCTGCATAGTCCTTCGCCGCCAGCTCATTGAGATACGCGAGGGACCCATCTTGCACAAATTTTTGCATAATGCAGATGGTGTTTAACAATTTCATGAACAATTGTTCGAGAAACATTGGGAAAATGCTCACAGATGTCATCAATTGTGACGCGCCGATCGTTCCTCACGAATTCGTCAACTGAGCTCACCAGTTGGTCTGTAATGACAGACGGTCTCTCCGAACGCTCATCGTCGTGTGTGTTCCCCCTCCCCATGTTGAAGTTGCGACACCACCGCCGAACAGACGACTCGTCCATTACATTGTCTCCATACACCTCCTTTAATTGGCGATGAATATCACATGGGCGAACGTTTCTTGCATTGAGGAATTTAATCACTGCCCTCACTTCACAACTGGCGGCGTTCTCAATTTTTTTAGACATTGTAAACAATCACAGAAACAACACAGGCAATGCTAGCGTCACGCAACTTGGCTCAGAGAAGGCAGACAAGCCACTGAAGCTATCTGACCTCGTCCAGCGGCTACTCGCGTCGTCAGCACTTCATGCGGCACGAACGGGTACTACTTTCCGGATGACCCTCGTACATACACGATGCTCTTAAAATCATCGATAGAGTGTTTATTGGGGTGATTCCGCACCTAGAAATCATCATTAGAATTATGTGCTGCTTAAATGTAGTTAATATTTGAATTGGTAAATCATTAAAATTATGGATGTTTTACAAGGCTGGAGCCAATGAATTTAGAATACCTGCCTTCGTAAGGAGACGTGCGGCTAGTAGGTGAAACCTCTCACTTTTGGGTTTTTGCGATTCTATTTCGAGTCCGACATGGGAGTTTGATCGAGAGAATTCCTCCGGAAAAGTATATGCAATCCAATTTACGACGGTAAATTGCGAGTTCAATTCACGAAATGGTGTTGAATGCGTGAAATAGATGGCACTACCTGAATGCTCGAAGGAAAACGACGAATATGAATTTCTTCGGAGTAGACTTTTTTTTTTTTTCAACAAACGAAACAAACGGGGATCGAGATGGTGCGGGGGCTAACGTACTGGCTTCCCACCCTGAGGGCGCGGGTTCAAATCCCGGCGGTGTTGAATATTTTTCAGAGGTATCTCGATCCCTACTTGAGGTGCTTTGTGGAGGGCACTTTGAGTGAGTACGCCGTCCGTCGGATGGGACGTTAAGCCGCGGACCCCTTGGCGCCTTTCGTAAAGAGTAGGCTAATGCCGACGCCGGGTTTCTCTCCACCCTTCATCCTTTCCTGTCCTTCCCCTATGGCGCAAATGACCTTAGCTGTCGGTCGCCTCCCCTCAAAACTACTACTACGAAACAAACTTTGACATTTCAGTAGACTAGTGATTTTAATTGCGCAACTAGATTCGCCAGCTGAGGCGTCATAAAACGATCATGCAACCCGTGCCCGAATTGTAATCTTTCGCGTTTCAATTTGGTGAATCGTCATCCTTAGGAATAACTTTGAGGGAGAAATAACTGAAAAAGTACCCAGAAATACCCTCTCATTTTCATGATTTACCGTGGACGAAAAGACAGAATTATTGAAAAGACACTGCTCTAATAAAAATAATACATGCAATAGAAAGAGAGTATCGGATGCATGCAGAATGGACCGAACTGTGCGCTCTTTCAAGAGATATCTACGCGCACTTCGTCTACGTGCGGCGTCGCTCGGAACTATCGTACTTTCTCGCGGACTCTTCGAAACAACGAGGCGAGTGAACTTTCACCGAATCGATAAATCCAAATATTTCCAGCACACCCATCGAACGGAGATTTTGAAATCTCCGCAGACAGCAGAGCCGTAAAGCCTTTCGCCTTACGCACGCTCAAACCACACTCCCTTCCCCGGACCCCACGGATCCCTCGGAGACCCCCCCCCTCCTCGCCCCCACACGAACGGATTCATGGATTCAACGAACCCCGAGCTTTCGAAAGATATTGCTCGGGATTGAAAAAGGGATTTGGGGGGAATAATCATGGATTTAGTGCGAGAGAGAGGGTTGGAGGGGGGGGGGGGGGGGAGAGGGCGCAACCATCACATTCCTTCAATGAAAAAAGTGCCGTGGGGAGCTATTTGCTTCCCCTGTAACACTCGCAGTTGTTTCACATGATGAATGGGAAGTCCCACCGTTCGGATGACACGGGGGGTTGTTTTCGGGGTGCCCTTACACGGTGCGAAGGATGGAACGTAGGGGATTGGAGGGGTGGGGGAAGGAAGGAGGACTTTGGAGAAGGCTCAATTTTCTCGACGCCAACCTTGAAAAAAATCGAGGGGTAAATCACCATGAGGATGGTTACAGTTTTCGTTCGATTACCGAATGATCGCGAACTTCCCCCAGGACATTCGACACGGAGAACGAACGACAAACGCGGGGTTCACAGGCTCCAGGGCGATTTCTGCTTACCTGAAAAGAGACAATGAAATTGAATTAATATTAATTAAATACCGGAAAACGATAGCGAAACGACAAAAAAATTTAGTTTCACTAACACAAAACAATTTTCTCATACCTTTAAAGCATTTTCAAAAAACAACAAAGAAATGCCAGGGAATGGGAAAAGATATGGTTGACGGTAGAAATTCAACTAATTCCCCTGCCACACACCTTTTTGGTGGCTCGCAGGGTACCGATGCAGATTGATGAAGAATGCATGAAAAGTATATTCAGGGCATACCGAGTGGTGGAAGAATACTGAAGCTTGTGATAAAGGGGAGAATATTGGGTGAACGAAGTAGAGGGAAAAGATTAGTAATATCCAAAGGATAAAACGGAGGCAGACGGTAAGTACGATAAGAATTAGTTGTTACTCGTATTATTGTTAACACGTAGGGTGTTAAAGAATTTAGATTCGTATAAGGCGGAAATTAGAGGAGTGGCAGATCTCTTAGTCCGTGCTCATCGGAAACACAAACGCAAACTTAACCGGTAGAAAACTGGAAATATTAAAAAAAAAATATTTTAAACCGCAACCATTCACTTTTGAGCAAGAACGACTAGTTTCTGCCAAGAATATAGCATTTTAAACAAAACAGAAACGCGAGGCGAATCATTGCTGTGAACTCGGAAGCTGGTGACAGCATTATTACATTGGGTGATGTGTGGCAGCGTGAAATGTTTTTCCCTTTGTCCTTTCACGGAGGGGAAAAAAAACCAAGAAATTCTCTGACATTTCCCCGACTTGGAAATCTCCCAGACCTTACCCTGTTTCACCGGCCTTTCTAAAAATATGTCTGTTTTTAAGGAATAAATAGCCAAAAAATTAAATTAAAAACATGAAAACTTTAAACATAAAAAACTGATCCAGAAATGTTCCCGAATTCCGGGCGCACCTAATGAAAATATTAAGAGAACGATCGAGGCATAAAAATTAGGTTAAATATGTAAACGACGTTTAAATGGAAAATAATATAACGTAGTTACCTCCTCCTTTCCTCGATTCTTGACGTCTCTAATTGTAACCATCAACTCTTAAGTGTATCATTTACTCCGAAGTATGTTAAACTGCAAAAACGTTGAGTTATGAATGATTTTTTGGAAAGCAGCAAAAGTGAAATGAATTAATCATCGGAACCTTAAACGGTTTCAACACCACATGTCTCCCTTGGGAAATTAAATTTACATGATTTTCATCCATCATATAAAACTGGTTTGTGAACTCATATCTCAAAGTGCGTCAATGGAGGAACGATACGAGAAACGTAGGAACACACGAACGTTGGATATAGACTTCAGCTATCGATGAGAGGAAACAATTTTTGTGAACAACGCGAAAGCAACAGCGACAACGTCGAATTTATCAATAACAAAAAGTTTTGGACTAACAAATATTAGATACTAATATTTTCGCTATGACTATTAATTACTTTCAATGCATCACATATCACGATTACTGCTGACACCTATATCCGAACATAAACAAGAAATAGGAGATGTCAGAAGATGAATGCGAAAAGATTGATTCAACCATCTTAAACCGCATGTCACACAATATATCCGACACTACACCTACACATAGTAAAACATGAAGGTAAACAACCCTTTACGCGCGTGCACAATATCTTACCAAATTTGGCAAATATCATTATTGAAATCAAGTTTCAAAAGGGGCACATATGTGCGGAATGAGCACGGGTTGAAATTTTTAAGGCCGAAACCAATGCCTTGCGTCAACCAAAACACTTGCTGAAATGCCTTTCCCTTATAGGCTGCTACGCCGCGTAACGTCCGAAAACTCAAACGGAAGAGGCTTAATGGTCTGAGATGCCGAAACAGAGGTGATCACGGGGGAAAATCCGCCGCTGCCCTAACTACAGGTATTAGCAATCATTCCCGACAAATCACGAGTCTTCTAGCCTCAAATTAAATGCATAATTTACGCTCCATTACTCACGGCGGACGAAGGTCCGTGATCACGGCCAGCGCCGCTAGTGACATTTGCCTCGACCAAAGAAACCTCGTCGGACATTCCTGTCATGCGCGGCCTTCCCCAGTCCGTTTTTTCTTCGAATTCCCCGAGATGACGACCCGGGGCGCTTGGAGGAAAAGATGAAGAGAGGGCCGGGGGGTTGTGTGTGGGGTCAAGGCAAACGGCCACTGAGGTCAATTCCGACACGCACTAGCGTTGCATTCGACCACTCACTCATGACAGGGACGGCAAATGTTTACGCGAGACGAAATCCGACAGAATACTCCTCTCACTCCATCTCCCTCCCACTAATATTTCACGCCAACTCAAACGGCATCCCCGTGTCAGGCCAAATCCAAGCCACTGATCCCCGGGCCCGAAACGTGATAAATTTTCGTGGAGGCCTCCCAAACATTCTTCAAAATGCCGTTTCTCAAGCCCGTTCTCTTCCGCCGAAAATAAAAAAATAAACCGATTGGTAGTCAATTTCTACTCCCGTTCGTTCCCTCACCGTCCTACCTCGCTTGAGCGGAGATGGGCACAAAGGCCATGGAGCCAAGGCGAAAAATTTGGAACGCGTAGTTCTTATGGGACTTTGTATTTCACCTTCATTTTTGGTTGAGCACTCTCTGGAGTATCCGGAAAACCTCGAGTACTCGTCGCGAAGTCCTTCCATCATTCACCGCGAGGTCCACAGCCTTAAAAAACATTTTTATGTTCAGGCTCGAACTTCTACTATGTACGTAAGTCGACCATTCTGAATCCAATAACCCACGCATTCCTGGGTAACCTTGCAGAGTAACCTTGGGCCTACATGTATCCACGACAGAGAAAAGATGAAGGAATAACCGATGAGAAAGTGGCAAGAGGAGTTGGAATTATAAGGTTAAACGGGATGAAGGAATTGAACTATCATCTCTTATCCGTCATAGTAATGCACGAAGAAAAAAAATGTTTAGCTCAGTGGAAATTTTCTTAAAACCAGTCGTCGTGTAGCTCAGCATATCGACTCTTACACACTTCATGTTAACAGAATTCCATCGTTTCAGTTATTGCCTCATTACTGCAACCTCTCTAAATGTACTTACATTGGTTGTTGGGTCATCGTACATTCATAGAAATACGGTACTTCATGGTATTTTTAGTGTAAAATACACTTAAAAAAAGGAACACCACCAGTTTCGACTAATAGTTCGAATATGCAGATACTCGCCGCAAAATACGCAAATGGACCCTGGTCATGGCCATTTTTATAAAGTAAATATCTTTATCGTGGAAATAATACAAAAATATTTACCGATCCGCGTTTATCTGTACGTATAGAAATCCACCAAATCACGATCTCTTCAGTGAATACATATTACTTTCGACAGATAAAATATTTTCTTGTGAAAACGTGTCTCTCACCAACGTTTAAAGATTCCCATGATTCAGTCCTCTGCTTATGACGACATAAGTTTGCCCTTGGGCTGACACGGGAAATAAACACCTCACCGCTCAAAATGACTTTTTTTCCTAGGATTACGTCATCGCAAAATGTAACAAGGCACAGTATAATGGGCAACTGTTGACGCCGCGTTTCATCATGATTTGCATTTAGAAAAAAAAATTAGCATATAAATGAAACCATTAAAAGCAAAATAAAAGCACAGGTAGACGATATCCCAAACGCGGGGGTCGCTTAAGGACTTTTTATTTTAATTTTACCAAGTTAATTTTCGCATAAATTGTTAGTTCTAAAATTAATGACGATGTTGCAACAACCATTTAGCATATGTGATAAGAAATTTTTACAATTAGATATTTTAATGTGAAATGAACATTAAATGAGCACATTTAAAAATAAGCGTACTGTCGCATACGCAGATTTATGAGGAGGAAATGAATATAATGTGTTGTAGTCTTTATATCGTTAAAATATCGGGACAAGTGGCAAAAAATAATTTGGCCAGGGGTCATTTCAAAACCCGCCCATAGCAATTACTATGATCACGACATTTCATATCGATAATCCCTTAGGATAATGTATTTTCGTAAACGTCGAATAATGCACTCTAATGGGAATGGTATAGCCCGGGAGCCATGAAACCATTGGGATCGCAAAACTTCTAACTACGTCCTCGTCACTCCCGGTCTCGTACAGCAAACTTTTCACCGCAAGGAACACAAGAAACTCTTACCACAGAAACCAAAGGCTCTCTACTGCGGACTCAGGAGATCGAGTGTAACGTTTTAGACAGGTTGATATGAACGGAAGTCTTATGGCCAAGTATTCCGCCGATGATAAAAGAAAACAACCGTTCCCAATCGTAGTCATGGAAACGCACACATCCACACATCTACGAACACACAGCTCGCCATGGATAATGCAGTTTCTGAAACCATTAAATATTTGAAGGGCGCGATGCGAACTCAACCGGACATTTGAGATTACTTTCCCTGACGCGCATTTCCGCAAATGCATTTATCAGACTCAACCGTTGCATTGAAAATGACATCGATCACGTAAGTCAATCTCCAAAATCCAGAGTCGCCACCATGATTTCAAATTAGGACGAGGTGGAAGGGGAAATGGGGTAGGGAAGGGAGGGTCGGAACATTTTCGACATCATTTGAAAGCGGTACCATTCCAAATCAACATCATCCACCGGTTTCATTCGTCGAAACCAGGGAAGGTCATGAGTTTCATGCGACCAATTTCGTTATCCATTACTCAGGGAGGGCATGACGAAAAATTACTCCACTTCTCTCACTTCTTTCTTAGGAATAAATGTTTTAATGCTGACCTCGAGGAAAATGTCCAAAAGAATCATCCTCCAATCCCAAATGCACCAAGAACTTCCACACTTCACCTAATGCTGAATTAACCAAAAATGAAAAGTGAAACGAAAACAGGTTTCTTCGGTGAAATTAAAAAACCATATTTTACCACAAATATAACCTAATAGATTGGAAGTCCTGAGAAATATATGAAGTGGAAATAAGAACTAAGCCTCCTAGGGATAACCAAACAGAATCCACATAACTAAATCCAATGCAATTCGCACGTACAGATTTCGTTCTATTCTACAGTACAGTGGCATAGACATTATCCGACACATTACTATACGGTTAATGAGCGAGCTTAATGAATACGTTTCTTGACTGTCATAGAGGAACGCAAATTATAACTAAAATGCATTTCACATAATTATGGTTTCATTATCAATGCAATTCGTCCTCAAAAGCCGAAATTGGTTCACTCAAGTTCTTCCTTAGACCTGTCCTAATCATTATTCATCATCATGCTAATTTTCTTTCTTAGGTTTTGATTGCATCACCCATCGTATCCTCATCTTCATTTAGTCAACGTATTCTTCCCCTGAGAAACCTACGTGAGAATCTTTCTTCTATTTAATTCAAATTATGCGAAAAACGTTTCGAGCTTCCACGTACAATTTTTCAGACTTCTGTCAGGTTTATCATAAATAAGTAATTGTGAAATCAACTTACGAAAAATTCAAACAAAATAACAATTTCTTTCACCACTTTTATACAAGTGCCAAAATATCTACCATAGGTTAAACACCATCGTGGTAACTCCTAGCACCTACAACACATCAAAAATGTCCGAAATGAGATCGGAGGAAGAATGGGGGTGCTGCCGACTCCCATGAGCCAGCGACAGTCCAAGTTCTCCCTGCTTAGCGCGCAGCATAAAAAAAATGAACTTTTGATACCCCCCCCGGCAAGGGTTTCGGGATAAGACAGTATCGAAGTCTTGAGGAATAAGGGAAGCACTGTCCTGGGCGTGGGGAAAAACGAGGGGGAAAGATGCAGGCAAACGGCTGACGATAAGGGCAATATAACTTCGCCGCACTCGTCCCTCGCGATGATTCATGCTCGCGCACGCATCACATGATATGTCGCCAAGGAGGAGGAGCAGACGTGGCTTTCGACGGAGCCAGAGGGACGAGCGATGAGAGAACATTACACGCTTCGATGGAGCGAGGTGGGTCCCCGATAAGGCGGAGGCGCACCCGGCTGACGCGGACAACCTCCAGAGGGAAACGCCGTTTAGGCGGGCACTCCAAACCGCACGCCGACCAAAAAAATACAGACGAATATAGGCTGGTTCACTCCACATTCTCTCTATCCCTGTTCTCCCCTGGAGAGACTTCATTTCTCTACAACTTCCAAACGTTCCCACCCCTCATTGCTTGCTTGTCAAATCGCAACCGTGGCCTTCCTCCGTACACGACTGTTTCCGTGATCCATTCTTCTTTCCATGACTACCTTCGGACGGCGTTTTTTTCCTCGAGTCCATGCCACATGGCCAATTTTTTTACGCCATCCTTTGCTTTGCATCATCAATAATTCTTAACGTGTCCGAAAAGTTTTTTTCTTTTCTCAAGAAAGCACACGCGAGAATATGGTATCACGGATTCGATCAAAATGCACGTATACACTCAGAATAAAATAGGGACATTTTCTCCTCAAAAAGTTTGACGTAATGATTACTACTTTCCACGCTTAGCATAATTAAGCCCAAAAACAATATTTAAAGCCGTTTGAATCAGTGAGGTAGAGTCATAACGCAGAAAAATTCTACCACTCTACTCGAAATTTAACCTTATGAGTGCCTTCAGTTCTGCATTTTGTCGCAATTACATCGGTGCCCGTGAAAACTGGAGAATTTCAGCAGTAAAAGCGGGACAGAAGTCGAATTTCATTGAAAAATACGACATTCATCATCCATACAGCACTAGGAAAGCAAAAATTATGCAAAGTTAACATATTGACACATGGCAATAATATAGTTAACGAAATAAAAGAAATTAAAATATTTTTAGTACACGAAAATGATTTGGTAGGAGCTATTTAAGTTTCCTATGTACCTTTATTACTGTATCAATAATTGCCTTTAAAACGCCTCCACAGATTTGCGTGTCCCTGGTAGGAAAATTTCTCCCATGGGAGAGGACTTCAAAGAGAATAGCAAACCTGCGAAACACTGAAAAGATAATTATTAATTCACGCTTCAGTAATTCAGTGCAAAAATTGCGGTGAAAGGACTCAAAAATATACCTACAGCGCTTATCTTCAAAGGACACGCTTATGTGGTACCCATCCAGGAATTCACAAAATTCAGCGCTAAAATATGTCAATGAAAATATCTTAAATGCAAAGTAAGCATTACCTATGTAAATAGGAATGGTAAATTCCGCAGCTCGATCATACCTACTGATAGAATGGGCCAGGACCTCCGCTTCTTCCTTTATTTGATTCATTTGATCCCTCTTGGAATCACCGAGGAGATATGAGTGGCTTTTCGATTGCTATTTAAGTTTTGAAAGCCGAATAAGTCGAGACTTAATTTTGCTTCCAAGAATCTGTTCTTCGTACAAATTAAAGACGAGAGATGAGTTAAATATCTTCTCGTCCAATATCTTGAACGACAGTTCGTTCAAGTTTTCTTTTCTTCAACTCCTCGAACACAATAAAAGCAGTTGTTCAAAAGGTTTGACATATAATTTTAACCTTGAGAGGACAGTTCTAGATCTATAGTATGAATTCAATATTTATTTACATAGAATCCAACAAACAACTGTCCCCCAGACCTTTCCATAGTTATTTGATAATGATTCAATATGCGAATTTAGTACGTATTAGTCAATCTTCATTAACACAAAACTTCAATTGCTTCAAGTTCTCTCTCGCCTTCTCCTGTTAGTGTTTATGCTCCTAGAGCATAAAATATACTTCCAATACGTTCCAATACATTTTTTCTTATATTTATGACTATTTGCTAATCAAGTCACCTTTTAGCATGAATTCGATTCGCCAATTGAGCCTTTGTTCTCTCAGTTGCGCATATGTGAACGGTATAATATTACTAGACATAGAACTGTTTCACTGACAGATTACGAACGGTAAGGTTTCCTCTTCCTTGTAAGCATGCGTTAGATCTCACTTTATTTTTTATCTCAGAGATATCGATCGGCTTCCATTTCAAATAGGAAATTAATCAATCAATTTTGAACTTCACACGAAACTGCCTGAAGATTAAACCTTATCGTAGAGCCCGGTACGTTTTAGGAAACATTTGCATACTCGCTCATACTCTGCAAGTTCAAGGAGGAATTAATTCTTTATTTATGCGCGGGAAAAAAGCCATTTGAAGAAAAAAATCTCTTGGACGACAAGCAGGAGTTGGGGAAGCACAGTCGATATTTTTGAATGTGATCGAGACATTTTACGGCAGCAGAGTATGATGACACGATTGAAATGTGCGTTGCATTCTACTTGAAAAGATGATTGAAGAAAATTGTCAACGAAGAAGTCTTCCGAAGGGCAGGTACTTGAAAAAATATCCGTTGAAAACGATGCGAATGAAAGAGGGACAAGCTCATTGAGAACTGGGAACGAAAAAAAACTAATCTATCAGGGTATCTATTACTGCATCTTCCAGGGAATATGCATTGATTGAAAGGGAATCATCCATTGTTGCCCAATTTCACATGATAGGGCTTTTGGCACGATGAGGTGGGGTTATTTGAAGATGGACCGCCACAACAATGGGCCGCGTTTCTTTAGTTACTATAAAACCAAGGGTTCTACAACCTTCATAAGTCGACATGACAGTTGTAGTAGAAGGAAGGGAAGGAAAGATTTACCGACGAACATAAATGGAATATACGGCACATAGATGTGAAAACAGGCACTGAAAATAAAATAAGGAGGATGAATAAGAATTAAAGGAAAGATTCAGCAAATTAAACCACGTATTGATAATTGCCCACTCAGATTCTCTAGATAAGATAGGTGAAACATTCTAGGCATTGCTTAAACTACCGAGGGGATCGGAATGGTGCGGTGACTAACGTACTGGCTTCCCACCCAGAGGACCCGGGATCGAATCCCGGAGGCGGAAGATATTTTTCAGTGGTATCTCGATCCCTCCTTGAGATGTTTTGTGGAGGGCACTGTGAGTGAGTACGCCGTCCGTCGAATGGGACGTTAAGCTACGGACCCCTTGGCGCCTTTCGTTAAGAGTAGACTAATGCCGACGTCGGGTTTATCTCCACCCTTCATCCTTTCCTGTCCATCCCTTATGGCGCAAATGACCTCAGCAGTCAGTCGCCTCTAAAAGCTACTACTTGAACTACCGAATAATCATTTCGGCATGAACATTATGAGATATTTACAATTAACATCCCGATCATGAAGATACTAATTACAAGTCGCATCCGGTCGATACAACTCTCCACAATTTTCTACCTTCTCAGCTAAAAATACATACATACACCTTACCCACCTGACCAATTACTTTTGCTACCACATAGCCAATCACAATGTAACTGCATGCGGGATGATCGCGAAAGTGGCCAGCCAAAAGGGTACCTATACCCTGCTAATTTGAATAATAGAATATGAGTACGGTTATTCAAAACATTCGCGGATGATAATGCAGATGGCGTTGTTAATTAATTAATATGTTCGCGAATTGATGGGGAAGGAGCTGTTGGCAAAGAGGAAGTGTTTTGACGAGAATTGGGGAGGGTAAAGGCAAACTGAAGCAATACACGGCGTTATTGAACTGAATACCCACTTTCGATCACTTCTAGAAAGCATTACTTTCACAAGTTCCCTTGCGGGAGAGTTTCTGTCATTTTTTTTCAGTAATTAGTCCGAAACCCCTGAAAATTTGGCGGCGGTTTCCGCGCACACCCTATAAATATCACTCACGTTAATTCCTACCAGGAACCCTTCTCTCAAATTTCTCCTCCTTTCGGATAAGGCCCATTTCCCGGGTCACGACGCTTGGCCTTGAAAGATCAAGCATTCCAATAGCGGCGACACTTCTTCCCCCACTTTCTACTCTCCGCGAAATTAATCGGAGCGCACGGACGACATATTTACGTGTGGTTACCGGCCCCGGCTGAGCTCTATACGGACTTCTGGACGTGAAAGACAATTTTCCATCCAACTCGATGATAAACCTCTTTCCCCTCCGCCAGGCTTGGTGAATATACATACACGCAAGGTAAATCGGGAAATACCACAACACATTCAGAGCGGAGAGAACGCTCACAGAAAGTTTCAACACCCCCTCCCGTCTCTCGCCACTCCAACTGTCATTGACTAATTCATTCAAGACTTTCACTTCCACGTCCCGAGGTCAAGCGCCATGAGCAGGGAAACTATAGCGCTCCCACTAAAAAAAATAAGAATACAATTCTGCATGTAATTTACCAATGGCTATTGGGACACGAGCATCGTCATCCAGTTCCTAGGGAGAGGGGATCGTCCGTTTCATCTATGACCCTCCTCTGCCAAACGCATGGGAAGTTGTCGCCGTCTCCACGACATGACGCATCTCAAGTGTGACGGACGCGGTTGGGGGGGGGGGGAGGAGGCGGAGGGACCCCGGAGCCTGGACGGGGTGGGCAACTCACGGCCCGGATACAAGTGGAGCCCTGGAAGGGACCGGCGTCTTGTGTGGGACAAATTGAAGGGGGCTCTCTCCCGAAGTCGTGACTCGCATCTCGAGTCGCTAATCGAAAACAGGCACACAAAAGATGGAAAGGGAAGGCGGAGGAGGGGGGATGAGATGAAAAAGAGAAGGGACCACGCCCCCCTTTAACTTCCCCTTCGGTGGGTAAAGCATGGTCCGAGAGGGAGGATGAAGAGGAAGGTGGGGAGGGTTGAAGCGAGGGACGAGCGGACAAGAGGCCTGCCAAGGATTATTTCTCGGAAGGACGGGAGTATCACTCCCGAATGAAACGGATGGGACACCGGGGGGGGGGGGAGAGAGGGGGGGGGATCGAATTGCTCGGGAGACACGACGAAATGACACGTGATAAACTCCTTCTCCTGTCGCTTCCGCCCGATTCCGAAACAGTCTTCCCGCTACAGGAAGGGAGATGAAAACAAAATAATTTAAGAACACGATACATGTATCACACACACTCGCCCCCAACCCCCCTCCAATAAACGATGTTTCCACTTCAAAGAGCGACAAAAAAACAACCATGGGAGTAGAAAACATATTCTGCCTCTATACAGAGAAGTGTACGTGTGGCCACATTTGTCAAAGATGTCAATCCTAAATCTACTACTGATATCTTTCCATTTATCTTCACAGTAAACGTAGTATCTCGATTAATTGAAAATTTCAATGAATATTCAATTTGTCAATATAAATTAAGGTCAATGCTCATTTTCCCCGAATTTTGTTCCCAATTTTCACTTCACCATGCATTCGTTACCCGATCAACTGAGTGTACACGGAATCACTGTACCTATGAATGAGCATGAAAACGTCTCCTCAAATCCGTCAACATTTGGTTTTCTAACGATTCCACCTTTTTTTCCTGCTGGTTGGAAAAGCACAAAATAATAGATTGTAAATTTCAAATATTACCACCCGTCAGCAAACGAACATGCGTACTCATTACGATTGGGGTAGAGCGTAGGAATACTGACCGGAGGGGCCGTGTTCAATTCTCGGGCATCCTCAGCTCCACCCAAGGTATGTGATTTTTCGGGTACCAGATCTTCTTGGGAAACCATAACCGGCACAGGGAAAGGAACTGGCCCCCCTACCCTGATGTGTGAATTTCACACGCCGTATAGGGCTTAGTACTGGGTGATCTGTACCATCACCTAATAAACCGACCTTCGGGTTGATTACTGTGTTTATAAATATATATTTATATATATATTTATATTATATATATATATATATATATATATATATATATATATATATATATATTTATATGTATTTCCCATAAACACAGTAATCAACCCGAAGGTCGATGTGGTACGTCATTGTAGAGTTCACCTCGTACTAAGCCCGACGGCGTGTGAAATTTGAACATCAGGGTAGGGGGGCCAGTTCCTTTCCCTGTGCCGGTTATGGTTTCCCAGGAAGATCTGATACCCGAAAAATCAATGAGCTTTGGTGGAGCTGCAGGTGTCCAGAGAGGCCTGATGAACTCTACCTACCTACTGGATGAACTCTACCTACCAAACCAACCTTCGGGTTGATTACTGTGTTTATGGTTTATTAATTTCGATGCACAACTCCACTGGGTAGGGGAGTGAGTTTAAGGTCGCAATATTCCAAAAGGCATGAATGAGACCTGCCTTAGAGAAACACCTATCAAGGTATTCGCTCCGTGGACGAGACGCCAAGAGGAAGGACTTCACAAGTCATGGACGTTTCACGTCTGAGATCTCACTCCCAAAGACATCTGCATCTAAGAATTGCATGCAATTCCGAGGGGAATCCCTCGCCACGCTTTTCAACACGTTCGGATTACTCATCGCCGGGGGGGGCCATCGCCAGCGATTTTATCGCTCTTCCTCCTCCCATTAACGCGGGTCGAATTCCCTCGCAACCGATGCAAACGCCAGCGATTAGTGATTTAATCGCTTCGTGCAAATGAGGCTCGAATTTATATCTTGTAAGCCACAAAATGATGCTTGGCAAGGGGTGGGACTTCAAGAGGAGCTTCATGCGCGAGGCCCTCGTAAGTTGCTGCTATCACGTATTCATCGCGGAAAAAATATTTTAGAAAAAAGTTATTTAGATCTATTAGTCTAGACAGTTATTTCCGTAGCTGGATCAAAAAAGAAAAAAAGTGGATTCCATAAGCTGATCAATTCCCTCAAAATATATGCATTTCCACATCCAAATTCTCTGGCGGTAAACTTGACTTCCCTTTCGGAATTTTCGGACTCGAATTCCTTTCCGAATTTTTGAAGAAATTTGGCTATTCCCGACTTAGCAATGGTTACCCTGATTTACGAGGGCCGAAACTTAAAAAGATGAACCGAAGTCTGACCAACTCATGCCTTTTTACTTTGAAGACGGACACCTCCCTGTGATGAGTGTCGTACTCCTACGTAAGAAAGTATGAGTGGACCAAACCATGGCTCGCCTTCAACTATATCATTTCTATTTAAATTAAACTGTCGTCACATATACAGCACATGCACAACCTATTTAAATATGCTTCGTCAGTCTTCGGCGGTAAGGTGAGGCAGAATTGGGGCTTTCCGGCGCGTCAATGACTAATGCGGTCTCCGAGCTGACCACGAAGACGGTCGAATGCATCATTCCCCCGACGGACCACTCCACCGGGTCCACGCGATTCGTGAACGAGCGCCAGCTCGCGACGACTAATTCGTGAGAATTGACGGAATGACAGAGAGGGGGGAAAGGTTGAGCCCGGCGGCGAGTGGCCCCTCCACCGCCGAGCCATGCGGCGACCGGCCAATCAACGCTCGGGACCGCGTACAAAAGGGGGGGAGTCAATGACGTGTTTCCGGTAGGACAGGAAGAGCGGTCGCGTGGGGCTTGCCAGGAAGGGTTTGGGTCTGTCGGCGACAGAGTCATATCATGCACCGCGGGGATGGGGATAGCAAAGGAGACCCCCGGGGGGGGAAGGGGGTGCTAATTGGGGCCGCCCTCGTTCCGAACCCTTGGCTCACGCTGAGCCGCGGCCAATCAACCGATTAGAGGCGATTAGAGACACAATTGTCTGCTGCTGGAATTTTAATTCCGTTTCGTCTGTCCGACGCGATGAGGGAGGGAGAAGTGAAGAGACCACCGGATTCATACCAACCGAGCGAAACGATCCCTGGCAAGGGAAGGGAAAAGATGGTGCATGCGTGCTTTTCACTGATCGACAAACGCTGCCCCATTGCGCCGAAATTCCGACAGTTGATTACTTTTTTCTACGACCGATCGCGAGAGAGCGTGGTGGAGGCGAGCATAGTAGCATCCACGAAAAACCACGCGGGTGGGTGGGAGGGTAGATTAAACTTGGTGGATTATTTATCAAGGCTTGATGGCGCCTATCGTTCCGGTTTGGCGAAAGGGGGGACTGGGAATTAAAATTCCCCCCCCTTTTCCAACCCCCTCCACCCACCGGCAACACGAAAACCTTTTTTTTTTATTTAATCTCGCCCGCGCGATTGCAGTGAGTCTCGGTGCTCTAGTAATTAACCCCCGGCCGTCAATCACCGTCAGTATTAAATCGTGGTAAGCGATTGTTCCGGTACTGGTTGGCCCTGAAAGTTTAATTCATTTATAATTGCCCAAAAACTCGTCCTGCGTTATTCACAAAGTTTCATCATGGGGATTTAATCAATAATGCACTTCAATCTACGGAATCCACAATGTTGCAGTGCGCAGAGAAAAAAAAAGTCCCAGGACGAATAGCAGTTCGCAATCGATTCGACCAGCAAATAAAAATAAATTACTATAAATATGTATATACTAGTACGTGTATGTGTAATATATATATATATATATATATATATATATATATATATATATATATATATATATATATATATATATATATGGATGATTTCGTCGATTTAACACGGAAGTGTTGAATAATAAATTGGACAGCAACAAACAATATTGAAACACATAAAAAGATCACTCACACGTTATTTCTTAATCATTTCGACGGAATTCTGCTCCCTCTTCATCGGAATAAATAGAAGTATGCATATATATACATACACACTTCTATATATATATAGTATATAGATATATATATATACACATATGCATATGTGTATATATATATATATCTATATATATATTTATTATAAACATATATACATACACACATACATAACTATAAATAATATGCATGCAAGAGTATATATTAGTGTGCCTATGCAAACACATATTTACTAATTGTACATACATGTACGTACAAGAGTCCACGGTAATTATGCGTTAGCCTAACGTTATGAAAACCCGCCAATCCAATAGTTCCTTACCAGTGTACGTATAAAGCTCTTGAAATCATGAGTCTGAAATTAAATTACTTAATCGGTTTGGAGATGGCGAGCGACAACTGAGCGCGTCCTTTCATGGGCTCTCCCACAACAGTATCGTCCGCTAGAGGCATCAAAACGTCGGCTTGTCAAAATCAACACTGGCAAGGACAATCGCCTGTCTGACGGATCCAACGCTCGCCACAGTTGAATGAGAGTGGAACACGCACACGCAGACTTGGGTGGGGTGGGGGCGAGGTGTGACTGAAGCGCTGTAAAATTAAACTTATCGTTCGTTCCGAAACTGTCGCGGTTCTTGTGCAAGCACTTACTTAGAATGTTCATTTGCCCCACGTCACAGCACGTTGGGTTGTAAGTAACGAGATGGTACGTGCTAGAAGCTGACTAGAAGTTCTTCTTAACATGTCACAACAAGCTATATAACAGTCAGTCTAAATGTTTAGATTTCAGCGTTGGGTGGAATTTCAGAGCAGCGTGTATGTATACAAACGTGTATATACAAACGCTAAGCGGACCTCTCCTGTTTACTGATTCCCCTCTTTGTGAAATTACCAGACTCATTCCCTTTCGGAGCAAGCATTTTTTTAAGGCCATGGACAGCCAAGAATTTCTCTGCATCTTTTTCTATTAATGGATTTAATATTCCCACTGCATCCCAAGTTCTTGGAGCGGACCGTGTCTGAGGAATTAGATATATAAAATTGCTTCAGTGATCATTGCGCTCGAAAAAACGGTGATTTCTTTATGAATCACAACGAATAACATTCCCGCAATATTATGCCCGCGTGCTGGACTGGCCTGACAACTAGGGGACGTTTTAAAAGACCTCTTCACATTAACGGCCGTTATAATTTCGGGGAAAAGGATCTCATTTTGTATTTGAGAGGGAGGACAAACAAACATACCGCCAGAGGGAATGATGGATTTCAGCTCTGTCGAGTTGCACTTCATTGAAGAGTGGATCACAGAGTTTGAAATTAATGCCCTCCCCCCTCCCCTTTTCACTAAATGAGTTAAGCCAGTACGCCCACCCCATGTCAAAGGAAATCCCGTTTCTGTTTGAAGCATGAGAATGAGAAATACCCATTTCATTAAAGCTAACGACGATGTGATCATTCCCAAACTACGGCTTATACGTTTCACAAATCCACGTCGTATTCTGATCTTCCGGCTCCGACACGGCAATTGGAAATTGAACAGGAAACATGTACACCGGCAGGGATGTCAGGCCAATGGACCAAGGAAGGAATACATAAATTTTCCGAGGAAAAAATATTCCGGTCAATTTTCGGTCGAAAACAGAATATTACAATCGGAGCAATTGATACGGCAATGTGTTGGATTACTTTCGGGCTGGCATCAGATAATCAATCAACCGGTTCATGAAGCTACTAAACTTGAAATCACTTGTTACTTGCATTGCGTAATTGAATAGTCATGCATGACTATTAATGATGAATGGATACTCCTTTAAAAATAAGCAGCTGAAAATGATTATGCACCTTTAAAGGTTTATTATGATGGCAAAGATGCGCCTCTTTGCTAACACGACCGATTTACATTAGTTAAATATGAAAAATCTTTTTTTTTTTAGTTTCCAATATTGAATTGTTTAGTTTGCAAATCGGAATAAGGTCAACGACGGCTTGGTGAGCATTATTGAATCGGACAGCAGTTATCGACAACAGCTTTTCCATTATTGATTTTACATGAACACCGATAGTATTTATTCAAAGCGATAACCAGGTATTCCATTTTCATCGGGTACCACATGGTGGGCATTCGCAAGGATGACCACAGGATACCGCGGGCCGGCGCACGTCTCGCCAAACGACGAGTGCATTGCAACAGTCGGCTCTGCTCTGGAAGCAAGCGAAGCGACAAAATGCCTCTTTCGCTCGTATGCCCCGATGACCGTGACGGGGGAGAATTTTCAGACGCGGCGATCGTGGAAAGCGTTGAAAGCATATCCGCCAGTCGAGGGAGGGACAGCGGTCGGGTAATTCAACGCTTACGCTCAGTCGATTTTATATATATATATATATACATACATATATATATACATACATATATATATATATATATATATATATATATATATATATATAAATATATATATATACATCTCTCCCAATGCTACCACGGACCGACGAATACCGCGCGTTCGTTACCGCCGATTTCCGAGATTCGTCGCTCCGAAGTCGAGAATCCCACGACGCGTGTTACTGGCGCTGGGTGTGTCGCGCGCGCCATTAAACTCGAATTGTCCTACGTGACCCATTCGACGGGCACAAAAATTGGCCGCCTTGCGCTCGTTTTAATCGCAAAAAGGAATCGAGACGAGGGAGAATGTTCCATATTTGAAATTGGAATTTCAAATCTGAGGAAAACAATAGACTGAACACCTGGTCCTTGTGGATCTAGCTCAACGTTACTAGCACAGCGAGTCCCACACACCACGCTGCTATTATTCTGCAGATGTGAGTACGACGCTTTGTGGAGATAATTAGAATAATTGGAGGAGGGAGGAAAAGGGGGAAGAGATAGGAAAACTCGGCGCGAGAATTATGTTACTATCTATCGTTCGAGCAATTTATCGTTATCGTTGGCTCAGTTTTTTTACATACAATTCCACAAATTTAGATTAACCTCTCAGTAATCTTAACAGTTAGTATTCTTTTAGCCTCTACCCACTCGACACCTCAGAAGCGAACTGAATACCCCTGATAAATCCTTCCATCTATGGAAATTGGAATTGCAGGATTTACTATTTTAGCCCAATTACAAGTAAGTTTTAAGCCTGAAAATTACTACACATTGCCATGAATTTTTGCCTAAGGAACATGTGTTCATTTCTTCTCTCCTCTATCCCAACATTTTCTCCGTTATTCTTCGCACCCACAACACAAACTACTGTGATACACGTTCATCCCCTTTCCATATAAAGGACCAAATTTCGACAGGGTACATTCTCCGCAACAATAAAATGTTTTTACTTGATCATTCTCAAAATATGTTTATCCAATAAAAGACACGTCTTGGGTCCCTGCCACCATATCCCTGCTCTTTGCATGTAGCGAAATCTTTTGTTGAATATATTTCATCAAATGACTGCCAAAATGCATTAATGGTTCCTGTTCGAACTGTTCAAAATTATATCCTCTTACTTTTAATGTTTAACATTAACAACATTCCAATCCTCGAGAATCTAGCTTATGCCTCTCATATTCAAACATACTTATTCTCAGACTTCAAACTACTTCATCCACAGGAATGGACGAGTAATAACTCGATCCATGCCCTTGACAGCTACACTACGTCTAGACTGCAGACTGAACCGAAATAAGAAAGTCATAATTTCATCTCTCCGTTAAGCACAACGTAAACGGCAGCTACGGTTGAAAGAAGATAATATATTTAAAAAGGATAGCCAAATATCCTTGTTAATTTAAAGTTCATCAATTTAAAGGCCTCGAGGAATGGAATATTTTTTGAAAGGGAAAACACTCCCTTTCCAACGGATGAACCCCATGAGGGATTTCATATGCACGGCTGAATCTCAGTGCAACTCATTTTAGGGTGTGTTGAATAAATTAAATAATTCCGAAATCGACTGGTGATGTGTGCAAAGCGAAAATGTTTCCATTGGGTCATCCAAATGAAGCGGGTAAGTCAGGACGAGCGCTAAGGGCTCGAACTCATTCCTGCCGACGCAGGCAGTACACATTTCATGACTCACAGAGGCAATGCGTGTTCGGCCGGACAATCAAAGGTAAAAAAAAACCTTCGGATCGGCAATTTATTCAACTTACACCCAAAACGCTAACATAGACACGAGGTGGATTTTCACATTAGGAATGCATTTACTATTATCAGGAGGGGATTTCTCCGAGCATTGTGACAATGAAGCGGCAACAAAGGGAGAGAGGGATCTCGACTTGGTTCTCCCTCCACAATCTCCATTGTAATTCCATGCACACAGTGAAACACGTGTAAAGCCGGCGAGAGGAATCACAAAACGTTTGAACACACTTCGTCTGCCTGGAAAGTTTCCGTTTTCATCCAGAAATAAATCTTATCTTAATAATATATAAATCTAAAATTAATTTTTCCGCTGGGGTACATGCCACACACCAAGGAGATATGGAGTAAGGACTTCCATTTTTTGCATAATTAGGATAAAAATACAAAAAGAAAAAAAAACTAGGTCCCATTTGGATATACTGGAAACTTTTGAAATCTAAAAAAAATATTACTCGCAAAGATGACAGCATACGATTCACTCAGTATTAAGGTTACAATCAATTCACTTTGATTGCATTCTTACTCTTACTTACTTACTGATTGCATTTCTTTGCATTCTTACTCTACCTATCACATGTACATATAATGTACAAACGTATCTTATGATGTATGCCAATAGCTGAGAAGACGCTTCGAACATTTATTTATTTTTTATTTAAGAATTACGTTGCAATTAGGCGATTTTCCTGGAGACAACGGTCAACTTCGGTCGATGATCACTCTTACAACCAAAACTACACACATACACGCACTAGAAAGATATAGAGGAGACAAAATATTCTTACATACAATGACACTTCCACATCACATGCAAACAAACTTCCACATCACATACAAACAATATTTTAATAACTACAATGAAGTTTATCACCCAGTGTCTGCTTTACATTTATTTTTAAAACTCCTAAAATCGGATGGAAAGGGCTCAAAAAAACCTCCAGGCAGCTAGTTCAAATCAATAATAGTTATATTTAAAAAAGAGTTGTAATCAGCAGCTGCAAAGAGACATTGCAATCAGCAGCCGCAAAAGTCGATTTTCTCGGTTTACCTCTTTAACGGTTCACTTTAAAAGCGCATACTTTTTTGTTAAGCTGCTGTTGCGAAAATCGATGGTCTCGAATTATTTCTTTGAGAGTTGAATGTAAAAGTGCATCACTTCGTATTTTCGAATTCAGTTTTTATTTTGCCTGGAAAAATGAATGTTCAAGACATCGGCAAAATCGCGTGCTCGCCCATAAGTAAGATACATAAGTTGATTCTAGCAGGTTAAAACCAATTACAATGCGCTCAGAAATGTGTGGATGGAGCCGGGGCTCCAGGAGAATATAACCTATCTACAGAGGTCAATAAAAGGTTTCGCGCCAGCGAGATCATTTTTCAGCTATCCTAGAGTTCAATCAACGCTGTAAATGGCCGAAACAATTAACGACTCATTCACTGATAGACGTTAGGGAGTTTACAGTTAATATTACTATAATTGATCCCATGGATTAATGGTATCGTTGGAAGGCCTTATTCCGAGGAAATTATTTCTCATCTTGAGGTGGCCCCAGGCCAACTTCATACCATTATTCACAACGAAGGTAGCTTTCAAGGTCTGCATAATTTGTTTTTAACGACTCATGAATGCCTACCTAAATTAAAATAAAAACTTACAATTCTCCATAAGAATCTGCAAAATTCCAAATCAAAATGTGAAAAGTCAAATGATCAGTTTGGGGCCATTAAGGAGAGAGACAAGGGTGACGCAACAGAAATAATGACGTTACTAACAGAAAGAAGCATTGTATTCAATCAGCACGTATTCGGTTGTTGTGCAGATTTCGAGAAGGCATTCGATAGATTAGATTGGGTAGAGTCGATGAATTTATTGCCGAACATAGGAGTAGTAGATATGGAGGGATAGGAGATTTATCCGCAACCTGCACATGCCTCAGATTGCTCATGGGCGAATGGAGAGTTCGGCTGGGCAGTGTCACGAAGAGGAGTAAGACAGATAATGTCCATTACCACCTCCACTGGTCAATGAAATGTGTAGAGGAACTTGCTAGAGAGGGATGGGAATAACAGGAAATAGGAATGAAAGCCTGCGGAGAATTCATTAACTCAGTAAGGTTTGTAGATGAGCGAACTTTATTTTTCCAGTCCGTCAAAGGGTCGCAAACACTGCTGAGCGTATTGGAAAGTTAGTGTAATAGATGAGCAGTATCAAATGAAACAAAACGAAGGTTATGTGGTTTTCGGGGAAAGCTAAGTTATATATTAAAATTCCCGGAGTTCCTGAACTAGAGAAGGTGGAAGTTTGCCTGCCTCTTAAGTGCTTTGGACCAAAATGGTCAAATTATCAGGGAATCAATGACAGACATTGAGTAAGGATATTAAGAAAAGTTTCGTTAACACTTTGATATGGAGAGTGGTTTTGTACGGCGTGGCAATATTGTTATTGAAGTAGGATGACTGGCGTAGATTAGAGGCTTTTGAAATGTGGGTGTGGAGTACGTCGGGAAGGGTGAAATGGACATAAAGGAAAACAAAGGAATACTTACTAGATGTGGTGGAGGAATAGAGGGGATTCCTGGTAGAATTCTAAAGGGGCAGGAAATAAGAATGCGAAGCGTTTTGATGGTCGATAACTATGATGAAATAGATAAAGAGGGGAGACCGTTACGCAAGCGAGGAAGGGCAAATAATAAGTTATAGGGAGTAAGTATGTGGAAATGTATGCCGAGTGTCTGTCAAGGGAGGTCGTGGATTAGATGTATGTCTCCAGTCGTGCTACCACTATTAATGTAATTAACGCTTGCGAGTGTCGTCGTCGTAGTTACTAGACTCGCATGCCTTCTAACTGGTTTATTAACTTTATCTTTATTATATTAATTACTGTCATCAAGCATCGCTTTAAACCAACCGAGATTCATTTTCACCCTTCACTAATATTTCACCTAACTCTTTAATTTACACCTTATCTCAAAGGGTCCCGAATACATGCCGAGCGGCAAGTACACACACGGGGCAAATTCCAGACGTCATTCCCTAAACGCGTCCCCGAGAGCATAAGCATGGGGTCTCCGCAGCACCTGTTGGACGACCGCCAGGGGAGCAGACGGGAGTCTGAAGGGATCGACGAGTCCGGAGTACCCTCGCCGGAATTCCCGGAAGGGTCCGGAGCGTAATTTAAAACGGAGAGGAATTTACACTACTTCGCTTGCCTGGGTTACGTACACACCCTGGCACGGGGAGGGAGGGAAGGATGACGTCCCTGAAGGAGGAGGATGGAGGCCGGGGGGAAGCCGCAAACTCTGCAGTGCCCTCCGCGGAGCAATCAACGTCGGGTCCCGGAGCGCCGCGGATTAATCCAGGATACGGGGAACTGGAATTCCGTCACGGCTTCTCGCGACACCCCAACAGCTTAGCATTTGTCCTGGATGGATTGGGGAGACGAGCAGTCTTGTCTTCCGACTGATGAGCCTGGGCAGCCGTGGTCGTCTCTTGCCCTCTTACGGGCAGAGTCGCGGGAAACGGTTCCCGAATGCTGAGTGACTTGACTCTGGGGCACGTTTACTGTAGCGTCCGTACAATATCAAACCCCCCGTGCCAACCAATTAAGAGAGACGTGGGCAACTTCCAACTCAGGCTGATGCAGGATAATAGGGAACTGATGTTCAGGTGTATGACTAGAGTTGACATCTATTAAATTGAAATGGGGACACTGGAGTATGATAATACCAGCTACGTACTCCTCCCCACCTAGCAATACTGCGTACCACGATTTCGGAATGCTGTTGATTGGGGCTTGATGGTGTCTCCCGAGGCCTCGAAATACAGCCTCCAGGTGTTGTAAAATTTCTTCCCAACAGAAATCATTTCCACTAAATTACGCAATTTTACCATTACATCTGGTCGATGTCATGAAATGACATTCAGAAGAACTTGGTTGTTAAAAATAAAAGGGAATCCTTTAAGTTCTGTGCGCAGAACCGTGACACCATGCGACTCGTAAATCAAGCATTCGTAAGGTACTTGATGTTACCATTATGACCTAAGACTATTCACAAAAAAGCGATCAAATAATATGCGTCGACTAAAAAATATTAATTTTATTTTACCTCGGCAAGAATTTTACCACGATAATTTAGGCAGAGGAAACATATGAAGCTCGCAAAATCATTTATAATAACGAACAAAAGAAGCACAGATTTAAAAAAAGAAGTCATTCAATCACAAATAAGATAAATTAATTTTAGTAAATATCACGTAGAACTTAGCGTGGCACGATTTCATGAATGTCACATACTTTGTCACTTAACATTATGATTATTTGAGCACAATTAAATTCTCCATATTCCCATCCTCCTTCCAACTCCTATAGTATATCACCCCTTCACATTCGGCCATTCCTTCCCAAGACTTTAAGAAGATACCTTCAAATAAGGATTCGTGATACTGAAATAATACTGCTATTTCTCCTATGATTATTTTATATCAACAATGATGGTACGCTATAACTAATGCCGGGGAACAGAAATTCTTTTTGGTTATAGCAAACAACATGCAACCACTTTTAGTTTACATCATCATTGATTGTCAATGGTTTATATATACGGTGATTGATTTTATAAAAGGCATCCTGTTTCCCGCCAATCTTTTCATTCTTTCACAGCTTTTACGTCTTTCATTACATGCTAGTACTCATCTTTGGCATTTGTATGAATACCAGGGGATCATTATGCATTTACTTAATTAGGTCTCGAATAAAATGTTATCAAAACTTATATTTTCCCAGAGTATAATTAACATACGGACCGATAACTTCTGGAAACTATTTCTAAGGATTCTTCGGTCTAAAAATATCTTGGCAACCATTTCAACCAAGGTTATACTTGTTTTTCTTGCAGCAATAGACGCACATTAATTTTATATTCAAGAAGGTGCATACCTTGTAACTACCGACTTCGGAAGTGCCGATTTTTTTTTACTTTCCGAGGACACCTGTTTAAAATATATGTATACGTACAGGCCAGGCATTTCCTGTATACATCACAAGCAAAGAAAAAAAAACCGGTATTTTTTGTCCATCCTTAACTTCCAACCCGCTGCCGCTTTCCAGGACGGCCTCGGGACGGGTTATGAGCGTAGCAGTTCGTGACCTGGGCGGTTAATTCATAAGGCAACTTATCCCGTTTTCAGGAGCACAACAAAAAGATGGATGGATGGGCCAGGGCCTTAGACATTAAACGAGGAGCGCTGGGAGTAGGGAAAATTATTTCTTAATTGGATAATTAAACGAGAGCCGAAGAGAGCGAGGGTGGAGTTCCTAGTTCGCCGGAAGAATAAAGCTTTTCCGAGACCCTATTGTGTCGAGGGAAGCATACGTAGGTGGAGCGGTCGCCGAAGAAATAAACGTCGTCCTGGCATCCCCGAACGATGGTGGAACCGGAGAATTTATGGAAGAAACTCACCGACTGAACTAAACGGAAAACGTCGCAACGTCGGCACTCTCCGACGACGTAGGACAATCACAGCTAAAAGAAATACAATACAGCGTACGCAGGTCTCCAAAAACATTATTGTCCTCCCAAGTTAACTGCAGCCCATTAAACTGATTTCCGAAGCATGATTCTCTTACGAGGGAGCCATACCTTTTCCCAAGATACGAGAAGGGCAAACCAGTCCGTGACATATCGGCAAGACATCATTGATGCTACTTGACTTGACACATGAACGGTTCGTAATAACACAAATAAAATAAAGGTATACAGGGAGAGAATCTAAGAAGTGAATACGGAAAATAAACTTAAGTCTGAGGAAGTATACTTACACGAAGAGAAAAACACACATGAAGGAAGTATTTGGGGATGAAAATTTAGAGCACCCCACTTAAACGAAATCCCTCGAATCGCAGCAGTTTTTGAAGTCAAGTTTTCGGTGCAAGCTTTAATAAGATATCGATTAGCTGCACGACAAACAGGCACTGTTGATTTTAAGTTGAAACATACACAATTCACAATTTCAGAAAAAGTAAACATTTCCCATTCCAACTAGAAAATGGCTCGTTAAAAATGTATCCATATTTTCTCATTAAACTTAGAACATCTTCCTCTCGAACTTAAAAGAAATATTTCATCCAGTAATTCTTATTTTTCCGCTTCAAATAATCTTACCCCCGCTAATCGATTCCTATCAAATATTTTATATGACCGAAGAAAAAAATCATGAGTCTTCCCTCACAGTAATAGACATTACAAGAAAAAATGGCATATAAGTTACAATACGGGGCATTATTGTCTGCTGAGTTATGCATGGTCTGGGATTCCGAATTCCGTGATGTTTCCCAAACATTCCGCATATTCTGCGCATGCTCACGCTTGGCTGGCAAGCCGTTAATAACATTTTGGCGAATCAGTCGCCGAGATCGCAACACAACACAGTTATTCCCATTGCTCACAAATTCGCTTTTGCGCACTCATTTGTTTATTTTCCATCGGAACGAATGTCACCGCTCTTTTTGATAGCCGCAGCAGAGCACGTTTTCGGGGCTGCGTCTTCGGTTCACATTAATCGACAGCTGACCTCAATAGTCTGCTTTGAGGTCAGTTGTCGCTTCGAATCCGCCGTTTCCGCGACAAGTAGGTATCCCTGTTGCGGACATCGGAACTCTAGCATTGAACCTCGATTGCCTTGAGCATTTTTTCGTCTTGGGTGTAATTTCTCAAAAATACTTACAAGATGTTTCTTCCGATTCAAGGTCAATGATATTTAGCCCACTCGGTGAAGTCGAAAGTCAACGTCGAGATCGGATGACGTACGCACTAGATAGGTCTCTCAGAGAATTCGTTTGCGGAAAGATTGGAGCAGGTTCTTTTTCATTTTGCAAATACAAAAATCCGCAATAAAATATCAGGACCTTACATCCGCATTAAGATATACTTCGCGATAAATAGCATAGACTAACAAAGAAAAATAAATATATAATGTTAAAAATATATACCTACAATCTATTTGCTAAAAAATGATACGTGAAATAAGTTAAGAGATAACTTCAGTCTAGCCAATTTAGGGACCAACTACTTAATTAACAAAGCTAAAAATCTAATCAGAGACCTTGCACGCCCGAGTTTACCTATTTCTGATATTAAATAAAGAACGATTAAAACCCACAATCGACAAGGAGTTCTAGGCATACGATATATTTAGAAATATTTGTCTATTCGCGTGTTGGAAAAACACGTTTTAAACGCGTTTTTCCAACACGTGATCACAAAAAAATACAAGGATAACCATATGATTTACGAGTAGCATTAATATAAAAAGTCATATTCTCATTAGCTGACTTTCCTTACACGAAGACCTCGGGCAAGAAATTTATGACCCTCAACAAGTATACGTGATGTACCATGAACTGCTTATCCCTTAAGTGGACCTTCAAAAAACTTCCAAGCAAAACCGGGGAAAGTTGGCTCGCGATGAAATTACAAAATAATCGGTGTGTATTTTCCAAGAGCAAAACATCCAAGACTCCAAAACTGCCCGTATACATCTGCGCAATGCCCCACAAGCCACCGAAAGGCGCGGGTGGCGTTAGGTCACCGGAATTTTACGCACCAATATTCGCTTATACATTAACGTTAACTTATATTTACACATATGTAGACATGCGTACACTTACATGCATGCATAATTCAATAATGGGTGTGTTCCAGTAACGCTTAAAATTGTCCTAATTGAATTTACAAAGCAAGATTGGTTACGTCCAAATATGCTATTACTAACAATTTTGATTTCCACTATTGTGTCTTTTACATGAAACATACTATAGTGAATATGTAGTAGTAGTTTTTAGGGGAGGCGACCGACTACTGAGGTCATTTGCGCCATAGGGGATGGACAGGAGAGGATGAAGGGTGGAGGGAAACCCGGCGTCGGCATTAGCCTACTCTTTACGAAAGGCGCCAAGGGGTCCGCAGTTTAACGTCCCATCCGACGGACGGCGTACTCACTCAAAGTGCTCTCCACAAAGCACCTCAAGTAGGGATCGAGATACCGCCTAAAAATATTCAACACCGTCGGGATTTGAACCCCTATAGTGGATGTAACAATTATTAATTATCATTTCACTCCAATATTGAAAGTTTCGACATAGTTAAGCCTGAAACTATACGGAAGGCTATAGAACAAGCCCCCCTATCGTGTGGGGCAAGAACGCGTAATTGAAACTGTCATTTCTAGGGTCAATTTCCCCTGCCTTACCCCGACGGTCCAATCTGCCAACGTAAATCGGTGCCGCAATAAATCCCTTCGATTCGCTAGGAAGCTCGATTGATCTGTATGCATAGGTAATTTTGCAGTAAAAGGAATCAAAGCGAGACGAGAGGGGAAGTTTGACAGAACACTCCGGAAATACACAAGGGCGCTAGGGGGGACAAGCGGAAAGAGAAATACGCACAAGTTAGGTAATGAATGATGGTGGTGGGACGAAACTCGAAACGGTGACATTACGTCAGAATGCTAAATATCCTCCATCTCTATCAAACAGCTCCACCACCTTAATGGACGCACAAGAGTTCACGAAAGCCCGGCACGAAATGAAAAACAAAAGGGAAAATGACACCGACCTTTGAAATTGAACGTCGACCATTTTAACGCCTTGTGAAAAAATAAACATGCAACGCTCACAGTAATTATTCTTCAAATTGGTGATGAATGCAGCGAGAGATCCGCGATCCCAGTGGTTGATCACCGGAGAGAATTGGATTTTCGCATAGATCGGCGCACAATCCAAAAGGATTCAACCTCTACATTACCGATGAAATGGCGTCAAAAGCATTTCTTCACATCACCCACGGGACGGCCTGGCATTGCATTCAAAATAGGCCAGGCGAATGTGTGCTCACGATGAAGAGGCATCTGTAACGGTGCGTTCAAAGGAAACTCGAGATCGATAATGGAACGTACTGTGTGAATAATCTGCTGAGGAGTGCGAATAAGATTCGGAAACACTCACGGACCGTAAAATCATATCAGAATATTCCCACTTAAGTCATCCAACTTATGGACGGAGCATCCGATGAATTAAGAAAAAGTGAGACGAGGAGGAACTATGAGGATGGAATAGTTTCAATGGAGGAAAAGTGCACAAAAAAGATCGCTTCTATTCTCAATATTTACCAAACACTGTACACTACAGCTATCAAATGAATGCACCACTCTAGAGCTTGAGCTGACGTAGACGTGGTTGATTTTAACGCCGTGAATTATTATAGTGGCGGTATTTGATTTTTGCGGACGGAGAAGTATCTATTCCACTGAGAATTATTCATTCAATTCTATAAAATCATTTGAAAAATATCCATCAACATTACTAACGCCGGTTAACACTTATTCTAGTTTAGGGGGATGACATAATTTTATATACCGTGAGCCTCCGTAAATGAGAAGTCAATTAATTCCCTTCTCCACCAAACCGTACATGAGCACTTGGTATGTCAATATCCTACATTACGCATAGTAATTCGATTAAGATCATAAGAGAACGACTCCATTACACCTCTAAATAAATAGACGAATACAATTTACCAATCAGTTCGGATGAAACTAACTTGTAATTAATTTCACCGCTTTCCACTCGTCCTGGGGCAGTAATAGGCACTTTCGCCAGACATGCACTACAGATACTTATGTACCTTTGTATGCTAATTATGAATTAACAGCAGCTTAATAAAATATAAATACTTGGAGTGCCTTGCCAATGACTTCAGACTTGACTATCTTTTATGTGTTTCCGAGAATACAATGGGAAACTGATTTCTTGTGCATTAGCCCAATTTTCCCGACACTCGACTACTTGCGATGTGATTGTTATGATATGTTGGCTAATATTCTAGCTTCAAGTCCCAAGGTCCCTGGTTCGAATCCCTGAGGTAGCAGGATTTCTATTGGAGTACGCCTTTTGTCCGATTGGAATTTCACCTTTGGACCCCTTTGGGGCCATTCGTAAATTATTTCTACTAATCAAAAGAAGAAATACGGGTTCACCACCCGCAAATGCATAAAAATGAATGGATTGAATCATAATGCAAGTAAAAATCGAAGGGAAGACGGAATGAAATAAGGATACAAGAAATACTAAAGCTAAATGGTGAAGGAAGATCAGAATTTCTCTCCATCTTACGGTTCTTCACCGCGTGGGTCGACCTCGTGCCAACAGTTTGGTTGGCGTTCCAACCAGCGCCTTGAGGTCGAAGGTCGTCCGATGTCAACATGTCATCGCACGCGCTGAAGACCAAAAAAATTAAGAGAAATTCCACTGGTCAACGCCGCGAAAACCTAAGAACCAACGTTGTGAAGGAAGATCTAATGGGGAATTAAATGTAAGAGTTGATAAAAATCTAGACATTAACCAAACACTTACGAAAAATCGGATCCCGAGAAACAAATGATTTTTAGAGCCGCTACTGCAGGACAAATGAACAGGGTCATACATACTTGTATTCACAATGCTTTGCATGACTTTCTAAATTAGTGTGCACAAATTTAAACGCCCAGGGGCGCACTTCCCACCCACGTTTGTTTTCATAAATCCCATACATTTTTTAAGCATCTCAACGGGAACATACATGGTTTGTATAAAAAGTACCGCGAAAATTTCCGGAAAAATAGATTTCAGAAATTGCTACATTGTCTAAAAATTCTTCATAGCACATCACTTGAGCGTCGACACACTTTTGCCAGCGGCTTTTCCATGACTCGAAGGCTCCTTGGTAGGCGGATGCCGGACGGTCTTGAAGGGTATGCGTGCAAGGTTCTTTGACGCACTTATGGTCCCGTGGCGGTGTCCTTTAAGGGGGGATTTAACTTTTGGGAATAGGAAATAGTCTGCTCGTGCCAAGTAGGGACTGTAGGTGGGCTGGAGAATCGTCCCGATACCGTTGCAGAAGGTCTTCGAAAACATTGAGATCTAGGTCGTCCGTCAAGACCTCCGCAGACCTCCGCGCAGATCTTTCGTAAGGCCAAATTTTCAGTGATGCGCACACTAAACTGCATGGTCTGAATTCAGGACTTCAAGCACATGCCACGAATATTGTTATCAATTACTTTTACACAAACCTTTTAAATCACTCTTTTTCCTGCCTCTCGACTGAAAACCAGCACGGTTCCCGCATGGCTCATGACACAGACTATTAATTCAGATAGTTTAAGCATTCGTGGAGAGTTTCCGTTTCGCGGAGAGGGAATTGTGTATCCGGTTCGTAAGTGATAAGGAAAATCTGTACAACTTACACAGACCATGAAAAAAGATAGCCAACCATAAAACGAATTGGCAACAGAAGCATTTTTCCTCTACCCGAGAGTCAACAATTTTGCATTTACGAACAATTCCCCTCAAATAACTTCAGGTTTCCAACTTCAGGTTTGATCAAAGGTCGCTTGAGCACCTACCTGTACATTAGTTTTGCGAGCACGACCAAAATACAGGGTTAGACAAGGGTATTAGAGGCGCTTGTCACAAGCGAGATACGTAGTGTACCACGCTCATCGTGTCGCGGATCGGCGCCTACCGACAGCTCACCTCCCCGTCGGAATAGAGGGCGCTAACTTTCGCACCACAATCAACGCGCTGCTCAAAGTGGAAACCGCGGACCCTACGAGAAGGTGCTAATAGCCTACGTCACCCGAGGATATGGAACTATGGAGAAGCCAAACGCCAGCATGCTTTTTACTCGGGCATGCTTAGTACACTTAACGTACATTCGCTCGTAATGCATGATTCATAACATCACGTCGCGAAGAATGGCTAGGGCTTTTGACAGTGAGGCGGTAGTTACAAACGGGAGATTTTTCACTCGTCATCGCCCGCTTAAATGAGTAACTAAGATTTTACCGTCAAACATCTGAGTCAGCTGTTGGCGTTAATACGCATTAGTAAGTACAATTTAAGCTTTGGTAACCATAAGCCAAGATATACGGAAATCACACACCTTTTCACAGGTATTTGCAGGTATTTAACAGGTATCTCGAGAATGCGTCATATTTTGTTGGGAAAATTTCCATGAACAATTTATCGATGAAAGTCTAAAAATCTTATAACTAATAACAAATCAACATCAACATGAGTATCACTGCTCTCATTGTCGTACATTCAAACCGAGGATGTGCAAACATGCGTAACTTGTGAGACATAAAAACCATAGTAACTTATCCGAAGGTCGGTCTGATAGGAAAGGATAGAGCTCGCCCATAGCCACCCTACCAAGTGTGGAATTCACACGTCAGTTCCTTTCTCGCCGCCTGTGTCTTCAACAGCAGACAGTTTATAAAAGGTATCTTGAGGGTGCTCCGAGGTGTACTCGGATTTGAACCGGGGCTACGGTCAGTAATACAGCACTATCTGCCATCTTTCGCAATCCAAAATCTCGCATCTCTTTTCACTTCAGTTTGTACCCAACGAGGTTATCAGTTAAGTAAATTAGGCACATTTTTCTCGGTTACAATATACTCGGCCAAGCAATGCGGCAAAACAGAGCAAAAGTTTTTGCTTTTCAAGCAAAATTGGATTTGCGTTTCTGTCTCGTGAGCTCCCGAATAGAAGGAAACACTGATAAAAGAGGAATGTTTCAATTCTCATTATAAATTCGCGGTAAAATCTCTTTCAGGAAAGGATTTATCTAATTAACATCCTATGCCCGTGAATAACCATTCTATTGAGAAATAACTTAACTATTGCCAAACGTTTCTTTAATAAATCAACTAACTTATGTCAAATTATAATTAATGTACAATTACTTTAAACTATTACACATTTGTGGCGTTTCAAACATTGACTTCCTATTTCCCCGCCTCAAATCTGTGCTGAAAGGACGTCACCACGGCTCGGTGGAAGTGTGACAACAGGCCGTGGTGAGGGAGTTAAGCAGCATTCCTGGCGCCACCTGAAAGCGTGCGAGGCGTGGAAAACCCGCAGGCCGCGGAGTGTGGACGCACAAAGGTGCTAATTCGAAGACTTTTGAGTGAAAGTATCAATTCTGGCAATACATTTTTTTAATGAACTTAGTCCTACTACTTTCGGGGCAGACCTTGGACGGACAAAAACGCACATATATGTGTACGCAAACACACTGGCATACACTGCGATAGGGGACTGACAGACGATAGTGAAAATCTCGCCTGGGCGCTCTACAAAAACGTGAGTTGCCCGGGAAACGCCAGTCGCCTGGGTAACCCTACACATGCTTCACACCTCACGCGGTCGCAACCAGCGATGGGGTCGTCGCCCGGCGTCCATATAGACAACCCCCCGAGGCGTGGGTAGGAGTCACCCGGCGTACATCTCCTCCCGGAGCCTTCATCTCACGCCCCATCGCTGGCAACTCTCCCCTCTCCTCCACGGATTCCTCACTCTCCTCGCATGCAAGGAACGAGGCGCATTCACAAACGAGAGTGGATTCCCGACTTCGGAGGACATTGTGGAGGGAAGGAGGGTGGGAGGATTTTCCCTTTCCACCCCTACATCCGACTCGCTCCGCCAGCCAGCCAAGCGACCCGCCCACCGAGAATCACTCGCGACCTCTGCCCAACAACGCACGGCGAGTGGGAACGGGAGAGCGACGACACCCAACAACGGTTGGGAGGTAGGACCGAGCGAAACGACTGCCGGAGAGGAATCACGCGAATACGGATGGTTATTGGAAAACGCTATGTGCTCCGGAAGATGCATGGCTTCGCGCGGAAAAGTTCGATGAAAAAAAAATATATATACACCAAGATTAAATTCCGCAATTGTGTTCCCTCCGTCGAATCTCCTCAACCGCCACGTAATTTCCCATCTTGCGGCAAATGGGGCGTGAAGCTGGTTTCGGGCATGTAGCTTACGAATCGAGTTGATTGCCAATTTAGATTCCCAATTACTTTTTAATACAGAAGAATAACAGGAGCGGAGGAACGAGAGGCGTAGCAGCCCGAATTTTTAAAAATTTGTTTTTATCTCGCAAGAAAAATATTGAATTAAGAAATCAATTGACCATTTTTAGATGGAAAATTGATTTCAAAATTTATACTATTAAATTGCAAATGCATCATTTTCCTTATGTTGGGATACCATATGCTTCCCAAGTCGTAGAAAAACGAGCAATACAAATAAAAATGATTACTACACAAAATATAGAAGTAAGTTTCGACGAATTCGGAATACACTATCGCTATTTAACATTCAATAGGTATTCTTCCAACGAAGAGAATCTTATTTATACATTCGATAAAAAGAACTAATTACGTTTAAGAATGGGTTATGTCAATGAAAAATGCCTTCGCAACGTAGTCCGACTTAATGCACTTCTCTTTTGAATATTCCACTGACAAGTTGAGGAATTCATTGAATTTGAATCCACTGATACGTAAATTAAGTTAACGTAAACCTCGGTTGTCACATAGACATTAAATTAAAACAAATACGCGTTCACTTAAACATGAATTTTATTGATACATTAGTTAATCTGATACCTTGATCGAAAAAGAACACAGGACGTAAATTTTTGGCTTTTGGGTCAGGAGTTGCAGAGGAGATATTACAAGCGATGCTACTGAGATCGAAGAAATATTCAATGAATGTTGTAATATTTTTTTGCAATCTTTGGCCGGTAATTTAGATTGATAATGTTCGAGTTTTTACATTAATTCAAAGCCAGCTAAGTATCTATTAAATTTTATCTTACATTTGTTTGCAACACTTTATTGAACCTCTTCTTTTACCCTTGTCCAATAGAATTACACACTTGTACGTAAAGCATTGTCTGATAAAATAATTAAAAAGCTATTGGAAAAGAGAGAGAGAATAAGAAGTAATTCTTCGAGGTAAATGACATTAAGATCGCAGTTTTTTATATATGAACTATTGGAATGATTTACAACGGAAGATTCTCCATACGATACAAGAAATGCATAATTTCAGATACAAGAGTGAACTGAAGGGAAAGCGTGAAGAGGTTTTCCGATGCTGAGCGGAGAGTCGTGTCAACAAATCCTAGGGCTGATGCAAGTTGTTGATCGCGATGATTTAACATTGATTCACAAGTAATTTTCAACTTTCCCCCAAGGAAATTTAATATTTCCCACGCTTACAGCGTTTTAATCACGAATTGTGAAAAGGAAAACTCCGAAATGGACACGAATACCTCGGATTTAATCTGTCCGCTGATTTTACAAAATCATAATTGAAAAAAAAGTCTTCATAATGGCAGAAAACTTTCAATCTGGATTCTAAGAAATAACCACGCGACCGAATTAATTTAATGACGAAGCACACTGCTAAAATTCCGCGAAGAAAACCGCAGCCTTCCTCAAGCCTTCATCCAATACGTATTTACGTCCGAATGGATTCGCCGTTCGACAAGTAAACCAAGATATCGCCTTACGTAACGCCATCGTAACGATACCGCTCTGCGGCTGGTCGGAAATTATCACATTATCTCTCCCGATCACAATTTCAATTTCGGCCTGCGGCAAAGCTTATTAGCGATACATTAAGGACTGGGGAGGTTATAGGAAAGCGGATACGACTAACGCACGACCTGGGGTGAGCGGATTAGAAAGCAGTAGTCGATAGTGGCAATTTAAAAGCCGGAGCTGATCGAATCACTCGCCCGTCTCACATTCCTGGCCCCGTGGTCTCCGACATGATAAGGGCCGAGAAGGCCCCCGTGACTGGTAGCATGGGACCACAGCCACCCGGCTCAGCCCACCCACCCCACCCATAAGACATTCCACTCGGGTACAAAACACGCTCATTACCTCCTACGAGAGCCGGGAGCGCGGGCTAGCAAAATGTGCCTATTTCATTTATTGCTCCAAATTTCCCTGATCTGATTACTCGAAAGACGCAAACTGAGGGCAATTTTAGCTAAATGATAACAATAAATATCCATGCCCATAGTTTATTATCAGACTAAGTTAAGGGATATATTATTCGGAATGAAAAAGCAATGAAGTAATACTAAATTGACATAACATTTCGTCACGTGAAAGATCATTGTAGAGGACAGATTTTTCCTTTTTTGATTATTCTTCTTCTAATATTTATCTAAAATGAAGAAAATCGTCTGTGATAACGATCAAATAAGAAATTATACATTTAAAAAATAATGTTCTATGAATCAAAGGACCATCTTTAACGCAAAATCTGACAAGATATGGCTCATCTCACTGAATAAAAGAATGCGAATTTTTATTTTATTTTTCTAGCGGAAAATTTAAGCATAGGTATTTAAAGTTAATAATATTTTTAAACAAAAAAATGATCATCAGGTACAGTTTCTCATTCAAACCTTTCAAATTGTCATGCCACATCTATCAACATTGATATTTTATAAACTTCCAGATTTTTCTGGTGAACTGTGCTATATCACCCATCATTTCAAGCCTGTTGAAACATTTTAGCGGATGCATTTCACTGTCAAATAATATTTATGCTACAGAAATCACAAAGTTGCTAGAGATTGAAGATATCCCTATTCTTCACAATGACGCACTGAAGTCGAAACAACAGTTGAGCTCGTTCCATGAAAGTATGATGACTTCGGCCAAAATCACTTCATTATTCAAAGAAGCTATTCAACCAAGTGGGGAGAAACATTCTGCGTAATTTAACCATTGTTCGCCGCAGTTTGGGAGTCACCAGCATCCCACGAACTTGAACGAGGATGGAGGAGGGTGAACTGCAACAAATTTCGACTTTTAACGACCTGCATGTCCGGGTGACCGCACCCGGACATGCTTAAGATCGTGTAGACGCATTTGAGAACGACTCCCAAAATCTCTCCTCTTCTTTCTTTTCAAGAAACTTCCCCGTCTGCATTCATATCCGCGGATCGCCTGACACACTAAAATAAAGAAACAACGAGGAGCGCTGCACTCTGGTGGTGCATGCATTTCCTGAGAGAAGGGAAATGTGTCACGGGGCGAAGAAGGGCGGGTGTGTCCGCCATTAGAAATATTTCCCCCCGTGAAATCGAGGCGACACGCGAGCGTTTCCCCCGCCGAGAGTCGAAGGGCAGAAACGCACTCCTGGTCCACTGCACCAGCGACTGCTTCTCGGCCGAAGGCCCGCTCCCTTCCCGCGCCCGACACAACATGACTTCCCACAGCCGAGCCGTTAAGACACGCCACCCCTCTCTCCCCGGCCCCCCGTCTCCCCTGCGACGGATACAGTTTCACTTGAGCGCGCCAAAAAGCATCCTGTTGGGAGGAATTTGTGGTTTCTCCCCAACGAATGACGAGAGGGAAGAAGTCTCGCATCATTCACCACCATGTTGCGCTGCTGCCGGTAACTCGATCCTCGCGTCATTATCCTCGCGTGAACAAAATATAATACGAAAGATGGTAGCGTAAGAAAAGTATACCTATGAGTGCAAGGAACAAAAAGAAACAAAAAATAAATCGAGGCTATTGCCTTCTGAACGATAACTCCACTCAAAATAAAGGGAAAGGGTAAAAAGATAAAGAAAATGATGATTATAGTATGACAACCGTAGCCATCTGAATATGGGAAATGCAGTGCTTCAGCCGTTTAGAAAAACATGCTGTTTTTTATCAAGTTTTTGTACAGACCTGGGGCCGTCGAATCACGAATTCGATTGGGATTTTTATCTCATCGGCAACGCAGTAAGGTATTCTACGAACATTATTAATTTTCCCATGCCAGATATGTGCGGCCTTCCTCAAACGACTTTCAACATTTGCGCTCGCATTAAACTCTCTTCTTATGTATTCTGATACAGAAAAATTCATTGAATACGTAAAGAAGAAGTGTTATATCACGGTAATAAGACCGCATTTTGGCACGTACGAGGCAATAACCAAACGGAAAATACATAACGTTAGGTATCAGATGGAGAAAACCGCTGTGGATTGGGGAAAATACGAAAAAATGGGAAGTGTGACAGGGCTAACAGCGTATTTAAGATAAGAATTCCACCACGCATGGCATGAGCAAGCGAAACTACGCGTACCTTCCGAGTTTTCGCCCGAAATCGTGGGGATGGTTCGAAGCCTTTGGCGTACAGGTCGTACCATCCCAAAAATTCAAACAAGAATACATTTTAGAGTTAAATATTCGTTCTACCGGCTCACATATAGCTATTATGGCAAAATCAAGGTTGATCGTTACTATATCTTTTATTGGAAAACTTGATCATCATCTGCCATATATTTATGAGTACTGCATTTACCCTACATTAAAAATTATGGTTAACGTTCTAATAGGCACTACCGAATGCATTCCTGCTGGCTCCTCGGGCTTGACTTAGGTTTAGATATTTAAATACGAATAATTCAAACTTACAGGCATAGGATTAAGTGTATACTATATGTACGTGAAAACGTTGCAGTAATCCCTACTAATTTCATAAAATCAATCCTCAGCACTAATAACAAGGCCTCAATTATACAACATTCTGGAACGCAACACTATCACATAAATACTCCGAAAATCATTAGAAATTCGGCATATGCGCTCGCTGTAACTCGTGCCTTGCATACCAAATAATTGAATTGGCCGTCATGCTAAACATATAAATATTTTAGCAGAAATATCTCTCACAAAAATAGAGGCCTTGATGCACTTCCGACAAGTATAAAAATTCCCATAAGTAGTGATTCATTGCGGCGATGCAACTCCATTTATTTATATTATGGACTGCAGAACACCCTTACACAGGCACCGAATGGCCAGGACATCCATCACATATGTCGCATCTATTAGCTCAGCTCAATCCTTTTGTATACGGTTTTTGACGCAGAAATAATAACACAAGATGGGCGTGATTTCTTCACATCCATCTTGCTTACATGTCTCCTAATCGTACTTAAGTGGAGAAGGATATTTCTGCAGGAACATCATCGCTAGTCATCAATCCATGGATCTGTTTTGGCGTAGGTCTGCACACGAGTCAAGTCTCTCTCTCTCTCTTCGTGTTTTCCTGATTTCTTCTCGTGCGTTTTCCATTTCCTGCTTCATATTGAGCATCCACATTCTATCATTTTCATTTTTTTAAGGATCGATTTGCCGAACATAATGGTCCACGATGGCTTAACGTGGTTCAAAATATACCTAATTAATTTATCCCTTCGCATTCTCAGTCTTTTCCATAGATTTTTCCTGCATTTTTCATGGAAGTATATCGTGTCACAAATTCAATGAGCAGTGCCATCCATATTAATATCTCACTGGAATGCAACCCATCATCCATCCCTTAATCAATGGTAAATGGTAACCTACCTATTAAAAGTAGATTTTTGACGCTTTCAAATTAAAATTGTGTATTGCGTCTCTCCACTTCCTCTCGTTTGACCTATAATACATCCTTCAATTCTTCCTACTTCCTGCATGCCTTCATCAAAGGTCTATACTTTCTTTCATTACTCTCTCCCCCACTTATCTAACATTCTCTGACGGTGCTACAACATGCACGGTATCGAACATACTCTCAACTTATAAGTCCACGCGTGAAACACGAAAATAAACAAGCATTACGATTTCAGAAGCATAGCGCTCCATAAAATAATGTTGCAACTGCAGTCTTCTTGCTTACACATACTACTATTATTAATAAGTGTCCGCCGCGGAGGCCTGGCCCATTCCATTAGAGTCGGCTGCAATGCGGCTGCTCGCATATCTCTCCCTCATTAAATGGACATACCAACAACTACAGCTTCTGCGGAAACTTCCCAATTTACGCCTCTCTTAGGATCCCGGCCGCCTCCCGCGCCCAACGTTCAAACTGTGGGCCGGGAAATCAATTTGGACGACTCAACACGATCCCGACGACGCGACGGGAGAGCGTCCGATTGCAGTGGGGATTGGGGGCTAAAGGGGAGGGCAGAGGGACGCAGAGGCCCTCGGCAGGAGAGGGATGTCCTCAGAAATAACGTCAGTCGACAGCACAGCGGTGAAACAATCCCGTGCATCCACGCTTTATTAGTTAACAGCTCACTTGGAACTATGGGTGGACAACATCGAGACCTGATCTTTCAAGCAGCTGCTGGAACATATCATCTAAGGTACGACTAATGAATCAGCGGTACATCTGAAGTAAACTCAATGCCATCCAGAGCACCTCAGTGGCTGCCTACCCCTAAAACCTACGACGCTGGGAAGTCAACTTTTCCACACGAATCTTTATCGTGCATATTTTTTTACTTTCATTTTCGGGTGGTTTTGCTTTGGACGCTTTTGTCCAGAAGTTTTGAACGACCCCAATAATTAATTATGACAACACAATAACAACGGGAAATATCATATAAATTGAAAGCACTTATATCATTACATCCCACATGATGTCATGATTTCGAATGCCTACTGCCATTGGACTGACTTTACGTTGCACCGTGATACTAAATCATACGCTTCCGGTTGCAGATTTGGATGATGATTGACCTAGCTGCCGCTTAAGTAGATTTTATGTTAACAAAATTTGTCCTTGGTGGCTTGAATTGGATGAAGGAGTTTTTATAAGCCAAAAAAATACGTCGAGAAGCTTCAAAAATTCCTTCCATGAAGCACTTAAAAGCACTTGTATATAGCATCTACTTCTCTATAAGAATCATGAATGACCGCAGTAAGACCGCCCAGGAAAAAAGGTGGACACAACGTAAACGTGGTACCACAGGAAACTCAATCGGATGGATCGCATAACTAATATCGAAATTCTACGAATATAAGAGAAGATGACAGTCGATGGAAACCACTGAAAGAAGGCACGTAAAAATCGGACAGATCAAAAGCATGAAAACTTGCTGGGAATAATTACCGCAGTGGAAGACAACGGGAGGAAATAAATTGCAACAAAACAGACAAGAGTAGAACCGTAAAACTGGTAATGGCTGCAGTGATCGGGATGAAATATTAAGACACGAAAGTGGCTAGCCGGGAGATGAATCATGTGAAAACCTACGTCAAACCATTCCTATGATTGATGATCACTGATGATGATAATTTCGACTCTTTACGTATTTGAGTCCAAAAAAAATAAACCCAAAACGCCCTAGAACCAATTCAAATATGCATTGAGTCCGCGTTTTATGAGGAACTCTGAAATTAGGTCTCCATCGCCCCGCTCCTCGCTTCCAACGCGGTTTAATTTCGGGGATCTTCCCATCGCCCAGGGCCGGACGGCAGACCGACCAAACCGCCCCTTCCGCTATTCAAACCGCCTCTTCCCGCTCGAGGGGTGGGTGAATTACCCGTACATCCCTGGACCCGACGGGGGATCCCACCGCGTCGGCACAAGGCCGGAAGGAAAGCCGCTCTTGAGGAGCGATGCTAAATACGTCCACCATTCGATATATGCACCTACCTGGCGCACTGAATAACTAACTCCTGGGAATGAATGAATTCACAGCGGAAAGTCCACTAATGCTTTGGCAAAGCAACGGGGAAGGGAACCACATCATCATACTTGCCTCCCCTTCCACTCCCCCACATCCGCACCTCGAAAAACAAATGGAACCTACATCCCTACTTAGAAGACGTATTGAAGACACCAGCTAAAAATCAAATTCAACATGGACATTCAATTCAATTCAACATATGATAAGGTATAGCTTAGTAAACGGCTAGTGGCCTCGTTCCGTTTAACTAAAATAAAAGAAAGAAGTTTCTCATCTTTATACACACAACTCGAAAACGTACGCAGTCGGTATAATTCGTATTCATTCATTTATTTTGGAGCAAAATGGATTATTATAAATAAGATTCTCACACTGTTAAAAATGGTGGTGAGAATAATATTTTCGATATAAATGAAATCAGGACGTTAAAATAACATGAACGATTTAAAAAGCGTCATATAATTTAAAGAGTACTTAGTTCAAACTTTTATTTGTTTAAGGGAAATACTGAAATTAAACAAATCTCATTTGTTCCAATAAATCCATGTCAATCCTTAAAAAGTGACCGAAATCATACCTATTTCCATAAGAAAATGCCCATTTAATAATTTAAAAGCCGATAAGAGGACAACCTGATTTAAGTTTGCACATCACGGAGGCTATTTTATTCATTTGAGGTAAAAAGAAACAATATTTCATACAGAATGAAAAATAAATCCAAATTTGCTAAGAGTCTTTCACTAATCTTATTAAAAATCCTAAATGTTAACTCAAGACCGGAAGATATACACGCAGCTTCTTTTATTCACGAAATACTGCGTTGTTTTAACCAAATTAATTATTTATTCCGTTAGGGCTAATTATTTCCAAACGAAGACGAAGTTTAAATTTAATTTTTTAATAGCTGTCATTATCAGAGCTGCGCATATTTTAATTTAAAGAAAATTCGCGGGGTGCCGTAATATTATATCTAACGGCAAAAACTAAGAAAACGGTAAAAAAAAATTGCCTCGCATATAATACTCGTAAATATGAATTCGTGTAACGTGTATCTAATCATTTCCTCTGGGATAATTAGGAGGATAAACAATGATTTAAGGTTTTTTTTTTCAAAATTTATATACCTTTAATATTTTCATCTTTGTTGCATGATAGTCGAGGCGGTGTTACACATTGGGTCAATGGAATCAACATCATCCACTATCACTGCTCTTCAAAAGTTACGGTGTATCTGGTCGCGAGGCTAACAGGTTAACTTTTGATTGAAGATTACCAAATCAATAACAAGTACAGTAATCATAAAACCATTCTCTACATCTCATCTATATCCACACAATACCCCGCGACCTGCCGCAAGGGCGGGTGGCGGGGAATGTCAGGTCACCACCCGAAAAAAGGAACAAAACCACACGCCAAATCAACACATACACGTAAAACTATACCCACAGTGGCGTATTCATTCAAGCAAAAATCCTGAAATCCTGTTCTCGGGTTTTCAGGATTCGTATCCAGTAACTTAATGAATGAACTCGAGAGCTTTCTTTTGTCGTTTCTACTAAGAATGCCATCAAAAGTAGGATGAGTAACTGGCAAATACTTTCACGAACCTTGCACGTGGGTCAATGAATAAACCGTGAATGAAGAGACGTCCTCGTTCGATCAAAGGAAAGGGAGGAAGAGCCGCCGTGAATATCAAACATTAATGTCGAAATAAATATTCTACAAAAATATTTAGGAAGCGATAGATAAACTTAATCCATGACTCAGACTGCAGTCGTATATTTTTTCGTAACTTTCTTTTGGCTTATTACATACAATCAATGTGTTTTTGCCAATATAATTTTTCTAATTTTTTTTACATGATACCTCGAGTTTTTCAGATTTTGCATTATTGCAGGAGGCTGTTATTCAGCTATTTATAATCTAAAAAAAAAGGTTTCCGGGTTTCACAGCAATCATTTTTCTTTAAATGTCCAAGGCATTTTTCAGAAATCACTGAAATAAAGAACCCAAACGAAAATGACAACACAGGTGAAGGTCGTTTAAATGCCACTGGGGTCAGGGTTAGCAGAATTTGAAAGTCGTCGCCGTTACAACACACCGTCAATATTTTCATTAATCAACGAACGGATTAAAAATCATGAGTACGGTTAAGATAAAAATAATACAGCAAGAGCATTTAAAACAATCAAATTTCTGAAATCATAACGCTTCCTCGCTGATAGGTTGATTTTGTGCAAACTGATATTTTGCAGATCAAATTCACGGGCACGGTCAAGCTCCTTCCGAAAATGAGCAAAAATATAAATATTCAAAGAACACCCGCAAAATGCCTCTTAGTTTTCCTTTCGTTAGTTAGATAAGTGGAATTCCGTGATATTTCTAGGCTATTTAAGGTAGAAGACCGCTCTTCATTATTATAAACGATTGTTTTGATTTAGCTGTTGTCGCCATTATGATGGTGGTATACATAAGTCGGAGAAGAATGTATTGACTGGTGACATAACACATTCATTTCCATGAAATACGAGTAGTTCTGACGCTTTATGCGAAGTAAAAGGAATTACGTTCGTGTTCATCTAACGACAAAATTATTAAGTTTCCTGATAGACTAATATTACTCGGCAGCAACAGAATAAAATTCTAATTCCGTCAGAGCCTGCTACCTCGGATTTTCCTCAGACGCTTAGTGTTTGTTATATGATTTGTTATCTGTTTGTTATATCATGATAGTTGTAAATGATTAACCAACCAGAAACAAGAGAGATTGTAACAGGAAAAGCAAGCATATCATAGCTTAACGCTTCAAAAGAGGACCTTCGTAACGTTCCACATACGGCACCCACTCCACGTATTTGTTTAAAAGATTATTAGCCTGCTATTCAAAGCTACAAATTTGCACACACGCTTATTACTTTTGAACTTCCCGAGTCATAAATCTTTCCTTATCACAGGAAAATGTTGTATCCTTAATCACGATTTAAACTAAAAGACGACAAAAAAACGCTACTTTTCCACTTTTAACCCCACGAACTTCCGTGTAATTTTTTATATGCTTCTCTTTTAAGTTTTTCGGTCGGTAAATAAGCAACCTCTACCTGCATTGCGCATTGTGGAGATCGTTATCCTCCGCGCGACTCAGTAATAAAAACAACCCCGTAGGAACGAATGATATGAGCGCCTTTTCCCGGCTACCACACGCATTATTAAAGTTCGGGAAACGGCGAGCCAATTCTGAAGCACGAACTAAACAATGCAAGACCAGCATTCTCCTTCAGACAGACTTAATGACTCAAGATATTTCTTTTAAATTTACACGCTCCATCAAATCGTGTGTTAATAAGACATGATCATTTGACAAATCTCTCACGTAAGGCACGAAATGTCATTTTACGAAACTCAAACCCGTAAGTGTATTCACCCCCTCTCCGTGTCGCATAGCAACGTAATGGAAATTAAAACAAATCGGTATGTGTCCCTTGATTAATTGGGTACATTAAGAACAATACATGAATCCTATGACTGCGTGGATCGATATTTACAAGAATCTTGATACAAAATTTCACTGTGTTAAGAGAACCGTCCGCCGAATGAGATATGGCCGAATGTCGCCTCTGCCTACATCGACGACTTTGCAAAATAAATAAATATGGATGAAAATAATAAACGAGCAAGTACACTAACAAAATATATTTAAAACACACGAAAAGAATCGCCACATTAAAAATCATTAATAACAAAAACCGAGCCAAAATCAAATAAAGTGACAAGAGGTGTTCGGAAATGTCATCCCGGATTACTGGGCATCGTCCGGTCCCGTGAATTCCCGATAAGTAGGCATTAATCCTCATGGCCCCCGAAATCCAAATGTCCGTGCCACCCAATTATCCGACGCCGCTGCCAGAGGACTCCCCCGTCCGGGAGAAGATCAAGGGATTACGCGACCCGACTGCGAAGGGTGCAGTGGGCGTTGGGGAGGTGGTTTTCAGGAGGGAGGGGAGGACGAGTAGGTAAGGGAGTGGCCCTCCGTCGAAAGGCGGGGCTGTTCAACGCCTCGGCTCGAATTCGCGGGGATATATATATTAGCAAACGAGTTCATCGTCTCCCACCCATGATACCCTTCTACGCAGTGATTTTCTCGCCAGTGCGAATATATTTAAAAAAAAAACAACCGACCAACAATCTATGAACAACTTTTCGACGAATACGACCCAAAATGGAGTCGAGTCCCTAAATATTAATAAATTATTTGACATAACGGGTGAATATTCCAAAGAGGTTACCTGTCTTGGGGGTCATAAATAATCAAATATCGCAAATCATCGCAGGAAACATTATCCTCATATCGATTGACGGTAGATTTTGGAACGGTCCCTAAAAGCTGATTCATACTCGTATCGTCGTGAGCTTCCTCCAGGCTCAACTGACTTTTGAACATCTTCGTTTTGTTCTTAAATTCTAACCGCGGTCTAAAGCCTTTCACGCTATACAAGAATACGAGTATTATTATCCTCTTTCCTGCTTATCTAAATCTATTATCCCTCCTATAACGACCTGCAACATCTCACCAGCTCTCAGCTATCTCCTCCATCCATATATTGCAATTTCCCCCCCAGCAACTACCTCCTTCCCGCCACCACGTGCAAAAAAATTACGTTTATTTTCGATTATACCTCATTTCTCACCTGAATTACTATTTTCTTCTCAAGGCCCACGCATCATAAGTCTCGAATGCGAAATTTTATCTTGCCTCAAATGCCAAGTTCCGAAACCACACTGCGCTATACATCATATTCAAGAGTTGACTTATCTCTTATTGACATCACTAATCAATATCGCAAAATGTGATCGGTTATTTTAAGATTGCCCACTCGATACTATCACCTCAACTGGAGGGTTCAACCTTTCGCACGACCTTCCTTCAAATGTATATGCAGAGGTATAAAACGCTTTCTGATTATGGACGACTAAATAACTCCTTGCCTTTCCCAAAGGTTTTCATGTAAAAAATTGTCTTCCAGAGCCAAATGGTGTTTAAAATGCTTATAAGAAGGATATTTGGATGCTTTCACAGTTAATTGATATAATGGGTTATTTACGAGGCGAAAATAATAGCATAAACTACTTCCAAAATATGAAAACATGAATCTAAAAATAAAACAGCAACGATTAAGAACATGAGAATGTTCAGGTGGAGTCGAAGGTAGCTACCCAATTTGAGTCACCACCGTGAGGTGAGATAGGATTCATTCTTATAAAATACTAATTCTTGATCTCAATGGTTCATTCTCAGGAGTTAACGTTTCAACGTGGTTATTGGTGCATCGGGAACAAACCAGAATAAAAGATAAGACTTTAACAACTCTGGTGCTCCGGGTTCTACAGTAAACATTCACAATTTGTTTTTTTTAAATTACGTTGGGGACGATTTAAAAAATATCTGTGGAACAAACTAATGCAATTGTACAGGACAAAACCATGAGACAACATGAGGACATTTGACATATCCTGCAACATAATGGCCGTCGCATAACTCGATAAATACTATATCAAGTATGTTCCCTCGCCTGGTGACTAAATAATAGATAACGACGAGTTTATAAGTTTTCAACATATGTTCAGAGCGACCTTGCAAACTTCTTGCGCATAAAATCGAAACATCGCATCCTCAATAATACTTTTCGTTCTATAATTTTTCCTAGAATTGTACTTTGTTTGCCGGTAATAAATATCAATTCTCCGCCATTCTAGGTAACTACAATTAAAGCGTTTTCTCATTTAATCAAGTTCAATGCGAAAGACATTCCCTATCTTCAGGAATTAAAAGATCTCTGGTCAATACTCTCTCAAACATTACCTCTCTTTACAATTTGAAACGAATTTTCCTCTGTTTCTTCTCCCAGCCTCTCTTAGCTGCATACACACTTCTTGAGCTAGAAAATACACTCAATTTTGTTTTAACCCTTTTCTTTCCCAGTTTACCAAGGCTATTGCCTCCAGCTACGCCACGCTTTAAGAACCTTCGGACATCAGGCTCATTTTGAATGTTCCGGCAACCGCCAAGGATGCATTCTGGTCGTAAAAATGTCGCCATTCTTATTCGTCAATCGTCACCTAAAATGTACGAAAGTATCCAATGCCAATTAAAAACTCAAGATTAAATTTACCTTCGTCCCCACCGCCATTAAAGTGAATCCTCATTCACGACTATGTAAATAAATTTCCATAAACTTTTCGAATTTCAAAATCTTTTATAAAGGAACATCATGGTTTTATTTCCTTCGTTTACTTTCAGAATCAGCTGAGGGGGAAATGCTTGAATACAGAGAAAAGATATCATGTCATTAACCCTACGTTGGAAGCAACATCACCCGAAATCTTTCGCGAAATATACATACAGCGCACAGAGTCGTATTTCGAATGAGTGCGTTCTTTATATGGACGTCTTTCAGTTGTCATTTGTTCATTGCAACCGTCACGGAGGCCTTTGCGCTACACTAGGTGAATAATGCTATAATTTATTTCGACGGTGACAAATATTTTTAAGCTATGTTTGCCACTAAAAATTCTTTATGACGCTAGAAAATTAACCTTCGTTACAATAACACAATACTCATTCGAGTAGCAAAGATTCCAGGTTTAGACCCTAGCGCAATAAGCCAAACTGACCTCCCGACGCTTTTTATCAATTTTATACTTTTTAATCGCCTCAGGCATATATAAAAAATGACTTTCTATTATTTATCACGGTCAAGGAATTCACAAAGTGACAGCGAATAATATGAGTTAACTTTCAACCTTTTATCATGGAAAATATTTGTGAGAGTTAATGCCATTTATTTATTCTCCGAGGCTTATCAGGGGTTACCATTTGAATGATTGTTACTCCCAACTGTTCGAGGCTAGTAATTCAAAATTTTATCCACAGAAGTCAATCTCTTCTTTATCGCGACTTTCAAATCGACAATAATGAATTGGGGCCCACTCCACGTCAATTAAACAAACGATCCGGCAGCATCCTCTTCGATTTCATTCATCAATCTTTGTATATCGGTTGATATCAGCCCAAAAGCGCATCGAAACAAGTTGATTTTGGAATAAACAACTTTTTCAAAAGTATTTCGGGAACATTTGAAAATTTCGTCGTTTCAGCATGGGTCCCACGTAAAAGGCTAACCTTTGCTCAGGCTATTATGCCTTTTACAATTTATTCAAATAACAGTTGTTAGCATCTCATGGAATAATTATTTTGAAAAATGTACTGAATTAAAAATATTTACATTTTTTAAATAGCAAAGAGGCGTTTGGAATGCGCATTCTCAAAAGCGATTCGTATATTTTGCCCTAATTATTCAAAATTTCCACAGGGCACCTTTCATTCGTCTCAATCACAGAGAAGTAATACGTATCTGATGTAAGACATTATTTTTTTTGGCTGCAAGAAAGACAAAAAGAGCGCGCGGATACTCACATACACGAAGGTTGGCAAATTGTGATGGTGTTTGAAGGTCGCCTCGAGATGGATTCTATTACGCCCTCTCCTGTACTTGTCACTGCTAGGAATTTTATAAAACGATACAGCCTTTCAAAAATAGGACAGGAATCCTTACCAGAGATTGCGACCACTACAGTGGAAGGCTACTTTCCCACAATGGCGTACATATCACAACGAGAAGAGCGTTTGCTTTCTAAATTTATTCTGTAAAAAAATAAAAATTTTCTTCCGTTGGATCACAATAACACTGGTTCAAGTTAATACCGAGGAGATTAAGAAGTGGATGGAAGCGGGTCAGTAGTTTCTATTGCATAACCGGATGACAAAAAACAAAATTTTTTTCAAAACATTCGACACGAAAATATTTAAAAATTAAAAATACTTTTTTAATAATCCAAGCACTGGAGACTAGCAATCTCTTCCCCGAATTCAATGTATTTTTTAAAATAATTTCTATTGTACAGCCTTAGAATTTATTTACGCCGGTGAGAAATTAATCTGAAAATTTTAAATAAATTCCAGTTTTACAGTAATATTACCGTCAAACATTACCACATTTAGCACGGCCAAGAAAAGAAAAAATATCTATGTGACTTAAATTCACACATCAAATTTCATTTTCTCTCGCGCGATAAAATCAAGCACTCGAGCTGAATACCACGCCGATTTTGGCATTCACAGTATTTTACACTCTCCCGTTTTTAGTACACTCCCGTAGTCTACATCCTACTGTTGCTGCAGACGACAAGGAACTATGAAGGTCAAGTTTAATATTAAAGAAAGCTGTGCTAAACTAGAGCAGGCGGAGTAGTTCACGTACGCGGGAAGTACGTATCGGTGGAAATTGAGCGCGGTGTTTGGGATATTAGTAGGTGAACTGAGTTCACCAAAGGAAAATTGTCAGGAGAGGAATTGTTGTGAGGTATAGGAAGAAAATTCGTAAATAAAAGCTAAGTAGAAACTCTAATATGGAGCGCAGGGTTGCATGAATTCGAAACCTGGTATTTGAGACAGAGGATAAGCAAAGCTTCAAACTTCGTTAAGTGGGTTGGGAGAATATGAGGAGAAGCTTACAAAAACTTAGGATTTATTACAAGAGTGTTCGGAAATGTGATGAAATATTATCTTTCGCTGTCTAGACCTCAATTTTTATGTGGTCCTAGTAGAGGGGATACTCATGAAGTTGGATTGATTGTCGAACTGGATCGAGAGCAGCATAGATGAGCTAGGTTTGTTGTCATTATGACAAAATGAGTAGCCTATCAAAATTATTAGAGAATCTAAGTTGAAAATCACTCACGGAGCGATGGCTAAATTACAGATTAAATCTCTTGCATAAATTGGAAGGATGTCTCTTTAGCAGTGTTTTAAAAAAATGTATTATTACCCCCATCGTATTTCGATAGGCGATATCATGTCGATAAAATTTGAGAAATTAAATCAGTAAAATTAGAGAGATCAAGGGTAGAACAGAAAGATTCAAGATGTCATTTCTCCCACGAACGATAAGGGGTCAGAATAACGTTGTCCGACCGCGGTAGGGGTAAAAATATTCGGGTGAAAATTTGTCTGGAGTGTATTCACCCCCTGCCAAACACCCTAGCGCCGGTTTGCAGGGCGCTAAAAATACTGAATACTAAAAAACACTAATAAATGACAAAAAGCTGGACCGAGATAAAAAATACAAGCTACGAAATTTTATAAGCTCGGTGGAAGAAGAGAGAAAATCCTAAGGTGACTTTCAAAGAAGACAAAAAATTGAGCGGAGGAAATAACGAAGAATCGTATTAGAAGGGATAATATTAATCGCTCGGAGAAGGGAAAGGAAAAAAATTAGAGACATGAAGGTTATTAGAAAGTGAGAAGAACTGAAAAAATTACATGAAATAGAGCAAACAACAGGAAGTCAACAAGAAGCTATCACCATTTTCATTACATAAAATAATCCAAGCAGAATTCTAAGTATTCGTTCATCCCATACGACGGATAGGACCGTATTCTTCGGGGAAACCAATCGCCTTTCTTTCCCTCGGACCCATGACCAGGAATATGGCCGCGTCGACGGAGCGGCTCCTGCGGGCGTGAGAACCCTTTTGTTCTCGCTGCGCTGGAAATCGAATTTTTCCAGAGCCACGACTCCATCGGAGCGAGCGCTTCCTGCCCCGCACACAAGCAAACACACACATTCCTGGACAGTTGGGCACACCCACCCCAACCCCCCCAGGCCAAGCGGTGACGTCACGGCGCAAGGGGAACCGCCCTCGCCTTATCCTTCGAGGGGACCGGCCGATTTCCATTTCCATTGTCAAAACAATTGCGGGGGCGTCCTTTCCCCCCCCTCCCCGACTAACCTTCCACCCCCTCCGAGCCGTTTCGAGCTCACCCACCCTCGCGAGCAACGCTTATTATACCCACCCATCTCTGGACGCTCTCCAGCACTCTCGTGTCATTCTAGTAGTGGGGGGCGGGCAGCATGCTACCCCTTTCCTGCCTCTTAGCGACAACACCCCTCATCCCAAGGAGATATGCATTCCAGAGACGACTTCTCTTGGATCCCCCGACTGATATGAAAACAACAAGTGCTCCAGGGATGTGTTCCCGGGTAATGGAGCATTCGGGATGACTGAGCAGAATGCTGATAAGTGCGCAACTTCAATACGGCAGTGGTGGTCAAACCGCGGGCCGAGTGTTGCTCCGAGAGATCTCCAAAGTGACAGCTAGCAGTTTCAACTTGAACCCCCGGAGCTAAACACGGTCATGTCATTATCCGGTCCAAGGCTGAGTCTCCCATTAGGGCCGAGTCACGTCGAACGCTAAGCTGTCTGGAAGCGAAATAAGAAACCTTTGTTTTCAACAGAATTTTCACCACCAAGCACGATCCGACTTCCGTCGCGTCGCCTGACGCCACGAGGTCTAGCCCTGATAACGACGCAACGCGACCATCTCTCGCATCAGCATCTGATTGCAATCACAGTTTAAGGTATATATTTTAGTAGTTTTTTAGTACCCTGCAAGCCAACGCTAGGGCGTGTGGCAGGGGGTGAATACGAAGGAGACTAATTATGACCCGAATATTGCTACCCTTACCGCGGTCGGCCGACATTAATTTAACCAGGCTGCAGCAAATGAAGCTATTTACAGGTTAAAAGGATTCTTCTGCCATGACGATTATAGTCTCAACGTAAAGAAGAGTTCATTCCATGAATGATACTGTGAACATTCCCACGCCTATGATGTTACTTCCATCACAAAAGTCTTGGGAATAAAAGTTGAATGCGTTAATACAAAAGCTATCTATATTTAAACTAACGGTTTCAGTGCCCAAGTATATTCAGCGGGAGCCCAAGGACTGCGTGTGCTGGACATTTAAGGTTACTTACTACCAATCTAAAACATTAACTCATTAAGACATTAGTATAAGTATAACATTAGTGTATTACGACACATCTAGGTTGGGAATCAATTTCAGAGTGAATGTTGAATTACTGATTTAAATCTCTTGCATAAATTGGAATGATGTTGATCATTTATTATTACCCCCATTATTAAACTGGGGGTCGCGGTAATCCAGTGGGTACAGCGTTGGACTACTGACCGGAGGGTCCCGCGTTCGATTCCCGGGCTAGGCACTCTGGGCACCTGCAGCCCCACCCAAGCTATGTGATTTTTCGGGTACCAGGTCTTCCTGGGAAACCATAACCGGCACAGGGAAAGTAACTTGCCCCCCTACCCTGATGTGTGAATTTCACACGCCGTCGGGCTTAATACTGGGTGAACTCTACCATCACCTACCAAACCGACCCTCGGGTTGATTACTATGTTTATGGTTTTTATGGTACTAAAATAGTAGAGATTATGGCATTAAAATAAGAGAGATGAGGTAGGACAGATAGATTTAGGATGTCATTTTTTCGACGAACGATAAGGGATCAGAACCGTGGAATGGTCATATTCGGGTCAAAATTAGTCTGGTGTGTCACCCCCTGCCGCACACCCTACGGGTGGCTTGCTTGACAATAAAAAAAACTTAAAAATAAAGTTTCGTCGTAAATCCTTTGCATGGATGTAGCTGATGAAACCGTATATAAATGAGAGAAGATGAGCCGAGCGGAGAATATTTTGGAAATAAATTTGGAAGGCCAAGGTTGAAATTATAATTCCATTGCATTGGCAAAAACAGTATGCCAAAAGTCAACTTCCTAAATATTTCAGCGCACCTGAGATTATTATAATTAAAATACTGGACTTTTGCACTCAAGACGCATTTGGTCTTTAATATTTATGTATTAGGGCCTTAGGGACGTCGCGAAAAAATTGACACACACAAAAATCTACATGTAACCCGCTTCGTGCAGATGGATGGGCACAAATCAAGAAAGGTACAGCACGTTAGAGATTACGGTGAGAAGTGTTTGCAGAAAATAGATAAATATGGTAGGGAGAGGACAAAGCCATGTTTCACATGTGTCAGCGGCTTTTGATTTATTTGATGATTAGCATTCACCTTTTTTCCCTATCCTTTTCTTTCTCGCGTCGTCGCCAAAACTACCGGTTTGCGAACGTGATTTGTTAATATTCAGGAATAATCCCCGTCACTACGTGCACGAAAATTCAATTCCCGGTGCAGTATAGTCCGGGCGACGCGGGCCCGGCGGTACTAATTCTGCACGAGTGTGCGCCTCGATCCTTCGCGAAATGTACACCCGACTCCCCCTCCCCAAAACATACGTGCTCTGCGCTCACCCCACACACAATCCGGGTGAGTACGAATGAGCGCGACACTTAAATGCACTGCAAAATTTACGGAACGATGCATCTGCAACGTCTACGACTGCCCGTTGGCCCAAAGGCGATAAACAATGCGAAAGCCGCGAAAAGAAGAGTGGAAAGGAGGTCAAGGGTGGGACGGGGGGGGGAGGGCGAAGTTGTCAAAGGGCACATCCCTGTCGCGTGAAGTTCTGTCATGCCTTAATCGAGCGATGCATGTGTGCCAACAACACTCCACGGGAGTCATTTCTCTGGCACTCAAACCGAGCGAACTTTTCCTGTCCTCGAAACACTTCCGTTTGTATCTTTCTCGTCTTTCCTCATGCACACGAATAAACAACGGGACATAATATCACGAGCGGAGATCTGACGGCTCAAAAGAACGTATCGATTCGAAGGATTGTACTCGACTCGTTGCACTATTAAAACTATTTCATAGACTCACACGACAGTCGAGTCGTGACTCGACGATTTATAACGCATCGAATGCCGAATGAACTTGACACTTGGGAAGATAATTGTGTCCATACCGTCAAAATTACCGTAAAGTGTTGATACGTTTTACCCAAGGTTAGCTGAAAATTATCCTAGAGGATTAAATAAATTATCAAACAACAAATAAATTATTAAAGAAAAAAAATCACGAAAAGTACGCTTTTCAATCATACGAAAAGGATAACAAATTGGTCGAACCATCGACCTAATAAGTATGACAACTAGGACGACGGTTACTGCTTATACTATTGAACTCCCCCTGATCGATGACAAAATGAATGGTATTGGAATGGATACGATACGCGTAAAAGTCGACCTTCCAAACGCACTACTAAACGACTTAACTTTAGAGAGTAGTCGGTCGATTTACGCCCAAAACCGATCGCAGGTGGTAAAATAAAGGGTCAGCAACGTATATTTCGTACTGAAATCGGAAGTTCTCGCATGAAAATTCACACCCTCGTCGTGGGTTAGCCTCGTAAGAAGTACTAAGTAGATATGGTAAGGGAGGAGATGGAAATGGCCCATGGGGGGGGGGGCAGGGGAATTTGAATAAAAGAGGCGTTTTGGAGGACGCCTAAGTCTGAGAGCAGGAAGGGCTAGAATGCCTGCCGCGTAAGGGAGAAAAAGAGAGGAAAAGGTCGAGCTCTCTCGGCAGAACGAACAGTGGGGGGAAAATATCGTATAGGAATGGGTGGAGAGGCAAAGGCGTTCATGCCGTGTAGAGGAGGACTCTGGAAATCAAAAGCAAATGTGCAACAGTTTTTCAAAACCGCGCAAAAGCTACGTACGTCTTCACGGTAGACTACCTGCAATGTGACCATTGTTCACGTAAAATAAGAGATACGTGCGGGTATTATTCAACGACAAAACTGTTTCACGCTCTCTAACTTTTAAATTTATCAAAGAAGTATATTCAGCTAAAATATTATGATTAAAACTTTTTTTTTCAACTGAACCTCACCTCATTGTCCCTTTTACACCACAATGCACCTTCTTCATCTACACATTTGAAGATCACAAAGTAAAAACCGTAGGGCCGTGAAATATTAACAACTCACGGACTTGAGGTGTTTTCACTTCCTCAAAATTACTGATCTCTCTGTTACTCTCTTCATTGAATGTCTGTTGCGTAGGATTTTTCTTCGAATTGTCAGATAACCACCAGGCGCGCTATTAGTTGGCCGGCGACGTTAATTACGTTCTATGAATATCACATAACATTTTTCAAATACCATACTAACGGGCCCCAATATGCGTAAAGTTGGTTCCGTAATGACCTTCCTTAATTTTTTGCTTCAACCAAAACTTCTATTAAGGAATTTTTGCAAACTCTTGACAACAATTCTGCTTCGATGAGAAGTATTTGGTAAGTCGAAAAAAATAATGCGAAAATCTATATTAAAATCACACAGAATTTTGCTAGATATAAAAATCAAATTAGACTGAATTTCATTCATGGCGAACGTAATCCATAAGAAATAACGGAATAATGAACGAACTTATCCATTTAATACGGAAAATGTTCAAGGTGTTTTTTCTCTCAAAAATGAACGGCCTTTGTTTTTGTTAAAAAAGCTGAAGATCATTAAAATGATGAAAAACATCGCGATTTCCTTTTGCCATCAACATCTGAAAAACTGGGTTTTTTCAGTGCACTTATCCCAAAAGGGAACGGCGCAAAGGTATGTAAAAATACGACCGGACTGGTACGCGATGTAGAGTAAGGCAGCCGGGTAAGCCACTGCACGCAGCTACCACACCCCTCGACGCGACACACCTCACCCGCTGTGGCTTCGCCTCATTTCGGTCGAATCCGTAGCTTGACCTCACCCTCCTCATTGTCACCCACCATTTGACGACAGCGCCAGGGGCGGCCCAGTCGTCGAACACACTCGATAAAACCACAGGAGCACTCGATAGGGACTCGGGGTGTATTCTTTCCTGGAAGGATTCTTTCCCCTCGCTTACCCTTCGACGGGCACGGCGTAAACACGACAATTGTGAGGGTGGCGACAGAAGGCCGAGTTTCGCAAGAAACAAATCGTCGCACTACGGCGGCGCGCAGGTTCGCATTTAAACGGCTCGACGCGAAAACACGCGCGATTACTCACGCCGGGACTGAATCACGAGAGTAAACCCAGAGCTCCTCACGAAGAGTCGGGAGATTTGAAATAACTTGACTCAAACCCGCACCGTTAAACATTATGTTCGATTTCGAAGCTCGAATTTATTGTTCGCGATTCTTTCACGAGGTTATTCCTCGAATACGTGAGAAAAGCCTCAAGATCAGACCTCGCTATTCGTGATTTCTGTGAGGTGAGATATTCGATTTCCAATATCGACCGTAGACATTAGTGAAACATTTTGCAAATAATTTCAAAGTATACAGGCATATCTTGAACACGGTAGCCCAGTAGGTGGAGCATTGAACTACTGACCGGAGAACCCGAGTTTGATTCCCGGGCAAGCCTCTGGCAAACCTCAGTTTTACCCAAAGTCGTGTTATTTTTCGGGTAGCAATATTTATCGGAAAGTCATGGGCGGCGTAGGGAAAGGAATATCCTTACCCTGATGTGCGAATATCCCACGTAGTTGAGCTTAGCACTAGGCGAGCTCCACCCTCACCTACGAATATCAAACCAACATTCTGGTTGACAGTGATTTTTATTGGTATTTAGAAAAATATGCATATTCTGTGAAGTCTTCGCAGGTTTTCCACAGGGTCAGGGTTTCAAAGGTTGGCCGACGTTTCGATGACTAACTCTGTCATCATTCTCATGGCGTAAATACCGAGGTATCACTTTTGCCTTCCTTATATATACCAATGGACGGAAACGATGATGACCAGAGATAACTCCGTCACCGAAACGACGGCATCTAAAACCGTGACCACGGTGGAATAGCAGCGAAGACTTCGCCGCTATCAAGAGCCAGGAAAACACCAAATCTTACATATGATTTGGATATGTCGACAAATAGCCACAAAATGTTATATTTCGCATAAATCTATTTCTGATCGCCTCCCACCTCTGGCGAATCACCTTTGATGGAGACATATACGGACGTCCATGTGACGTTTGACGTTATGGACATGTAAATAACTTGAAATCCCATATTAACCTTCGACATTATGACTTAAAAAATGATTAATATACACCTCTACTAAGATACGAACATCTCGATCTCACACCCGTGAACCTACTTTTGATGTCGACCTTCTGATCCGCATCCTCGGGATATGTTTAGCAGTTTCTTTTTTTTTAAGGTTAGCATAACACCGCCGCCTTTCTTCGGAGTAAAAATCAGCAAAAATTATCATGTAACTGTAACGGAGGTGGTGACGGATACATATGAAATACACGTTTTCTGTGCCAATACCCCGAGGGAATCGAATAACTTATTTCGGCGTTTTTTTTTCATGTGTTACACAAAGACAGCAGTTAACCTATTTTCGTCACTTGTTTTGGGAACGCAGCCTGACTTATACGAGTGGACGTCGTGTGTGTGTGTGTGTGTGTATAGCTACATAACAAAAATAACGGTGCGTTCTTTGAAGGGCAAACAGAGCAACTAGGGAGATTGCGTAATCGGCCGGCGTCGTCCTTTTAGACGTGTGTGTGTGTATGGGGGGGGGACATTCCTTCTGGCGCTACTGCAGGTTTTGGGCGATGACAGGGGAGAGAGGGGGTTGGGTAAGTGGGTAGGGGGGAGGTTGGGGACGGGTGGGATCGGTGGTGAGAGATTAAACGACTAGCCGGCCTCCCCCGAAGCGGGGCGGCATTCCTCCTTGCACTCAGAAAGAGTGAGCCACTGACACCGGGGCCGCGTCGACGGGAAATTCCATTACAATCAAATGGGCCAGATTTTACAAATTTTTCCCTCCGTACGTACTAGGTATTACCGCAGTTAAGTTGGATGGACCCATTTCTCAATGATTCCTTTCTCAAGGATGCGACAAATACTCCTCAATGCTTTCCGTATACATTCGGGAGAAATAAAAACCATTGGTAAATTACAATTTAATTTTTCGATAATTTCGGTCACATTTTTCTATGAAATTAACAAGGGTGGGTAAAAATCACGGCTCGAGTCCACTATTTAGCTTTAAGAGCTTTATCACAAAACGACTCTAAAGGCTACAGTGAGTATTAGTCGCAATATTATTACGGGAAGCGACCTGGATCGGATGAAATTTTCCATTTAACGGGAGAATATTTCGACCTTGAAATAACGAAAAAGTGCGTAAAAAAACGTTCTCACAGTTATTTGAAATAATAAGCGGATCAAACTTAGCACCTTTTCCTGCGAAGCAAAAATTCAAAACATCATATCCTCTTAATCTGAAATTCCCTAGAAAGGAATTAAAACAGCAGCAAAAAATAAAACTTGATAGATGCTTTCGAGTGGAACAGAAAAATTACCAGGATTAAAACTTTCTACATAACCTATTAAACCATCTTTTGATTCCCTGATTTTGCCATTTAAATTACCTGTAAAACTTTCTCACTTTTTCTATGCGTCGTGATCAATTCTAATGCACAATGCAATAATAATAACACTACAATATATTATGCAATTATGGAAATTTAATCATACCCATTTTCTTTTACACTATAGAGTTTCGGCCATCACTGCCACAGATACCTCATTACAACCCCCTTTATACAGGCACAATCAGAAAAGTTTTCCAAGAAAAAGAATTTTTTGATGATGATAATAAACACTATTTTGCAGTAAAAACATTAGTTTTTTTTCTTTTTAAAGCCACATTCAATCATCCAAGATATTCTGCCTATTAAAGGAAAGCTTTGAATTGTCTCTATCGATAATTATTCAGTCACGACAGTGGAACATGTAAAAATCCTATTGTTTATATAACCGAAATGATGAAGAAACTATAAATAATACATGCAAATCAAGTTTTGGCTCGCTCCCGCCGTGAAGTGAGAGAATTTTCGATTACATCCAGGGACGTATTGCGAAAATGAGTTAAATCGTAACGGAAGAAGTGGCTGTGGGAACGCCATACCCCAAATGCGAGCCAGCTAAAACACTAACTTTTGGAGGCAAGAAATTTCATAAAATAATAATGAACGCGAATACCGAAACACACACAGCTATTTCACCCATTAAAAATTTTCTTTTACAAATATCAACTGGCCAAAACTAACATACATCGGGTTTTAATTCATAGAATGAAAAGATGAAAAAACCAAAATCCTACGCTTACGGCCAGATAGGACTTTTCAATTTAACCCGATGAGTAAAAAAAATGTTAATTCTCGCTAATAAATACGCGAATGACTTCAAATAAATTTTACTACGGCTACACGCAATACAGTATCAAAGTGAAATACACATGCGAAATCAGCTACGAGTAAAAAGAAATGTGGTGTGGATAAAATTAATTACTACACTATGCCACAAGGAGTATTTTTTTGGACGGTCGTTAGACGTCATACTGATCCCTTGTCACTCGCTGGGAAAAAATATGACCATAATCAGCAGCTCTCCTGTTGATCTCTCTTAATTTTACTCCCACGATATCCTCTACTGCGATTCGACGGGACTAATAACACATTTTTAACGTCGTCACAAAAGAAACAGAGACTTTATCAAACTAATCACTTCAGCCAGGGGAAAGAAACACACAAAGAGGAGAACTCAAACCCGCGACCATCAGTTTGAAAGGCGAGAGACAACTCCCATTTCCGCAGTGGCCCCATGGAGACAAAATATAGAATCAAATGGGGGAGTTATTACTGCGCGGCGTGACGGAACGTCTCAAATGAAAACGGAAAATACGGAATGAGGCGCGCTGGTGCCTCCCGCCGGCCCGCATGCGAGCGAGATAGAGAGGAGGGATGACGGCGCTTGTCTGTCGACGACGCGCACTCTTTCCAATAAAGATGCGACCCCGATGAAGGGAGGCGAATAAAAACGGAGATATGATAAGGAAGAGTAATGGACCAATCAAGCCGTCCCCCTTCCCCCACCCAGAAACCTCCCATGAGCTCCCGAAAACTTCCTCCACCCGCTCCCAAACAAGAAAGCAAGCTAGAGCGAGCAGAACTTCCCCACTCCCTTTTCCAAGCAAACACATTCACTCCGAAGCTCAAGCTGCTCCCCCGCCATCTACTTCCAAGGCTCTCCTCCTCCCTCTCGGAATTTCCTCCTAGATACACACACACACAACCACCAAACCCCTTCGCAAGCAAGGAGTCGAAACATCCCCTCACACGCCTTCCTCTTTTACCCTCATTCATTCGGACTCCACTCGTCTCCCCTTCTAGGACGCACGCACACACCCACGCGCACACACGCACCAACGGGCGCACTTGACTCAGGGTTGCCACGAGGCAGGGTTGCCGCTCCGTCGCTCCCGTGCACAAAATCGGTCAGTTGAAAAGTATGGAGAGGGGAGGTATGCAGGTTACGTGCACACACAAAGAATGCGCTCGAAGCTTTCGTGGAAACAAACTTAAATTTTGGAATCGTGCTATTTGCATCCGGGTTATACCATTGCTAGCAGTGAAATCAGCCAAATGTAAGGTGTTTGAACACCAAAAGAGAGGTCACTCTTCAATAAAGAGTGATCGCGAATTTATTTCCCCATGTTTCATCGAGCAAAAATTTAATATTTCGTAACATTGTTGGCCTGATGTGGTTTGCATACGTTGTGTAATTTTCACTGATTTTGACAACAGTTAATGAAACGGTGGCAGCGTTGCATCCAAAGCTGGCAACAGAGCATATTCCATTTTTTCACTGTAACTTTTACGCATGTAAATTTTGTGACCAATCTTTACTTAGCAACCATTGTAATAAACCATCCCGGGAGTGCTAAGAGAAGTTTGCCAAATGCCATACACATAAGGCTACTATCACTGTTTAGCACTTCATCATTTGAATTACACTAAACAACTCTTAACAGATGCACATATTTTCTTATGCCAAACAAATTGTACAAAATTTTCCTCCTCTAAAACTAAGTTACTAACGTCCTCTACCCTCTTCGTGACTTCATCATCCTGTCCAGACACTTTCTTTTCCTCCAAAATTACTTCTTGGACCCTTTTCAATCCTTTCCGTGGTTTTAGAAACATTACAAACAACTTTGTGCTACTAAATGATTTCACGCTTTGTACTGCCTTAGTGTTGTTTAGTAAAATAACGAATGTATCTAAGATTCTATAGCACGCGTGATGATAAAAGATATGATGACAATAATATCAAGGACGAATTCGACAGTGAGCTTACGATTCACCTTTCACTCCCTCCCAGTCAGAAGGCATCATTGATATATGTACTAAACCCACGATACAAATATATCAATATATTTCTCAGTATTAGGTAAGGTCATACGGGTAATAACCGTCAAGTTAATTTTTTTCATTATCTAAGATCAGCATAGGATATGGAATATTATGCAGTCCTATCCCGATGTAGACGAAACGGAAAACACTTAGTTTTACCCTTCGCATCTTTCTGCCACCCGCATCTAGACATTTCTCCCAGTTTCGTGACTCAGTTCCGATACCTTAAGACGGCTCCCTCGTGACTAAACCAACCATAAAGCATTACCCTATCAACTTGTTCAATGATATGTCACAACCCATTTTGATATTTTTCCTTGCAATACGTACCACTATGCCCTTACGTGTAAACGTGCATAATTTATGGTTACACATAATTATGATCAGTCATTTACAATACTTATTCATTAGTGCATGTTAAATGTTCAATAATTTTTTTCCGTGCTTTTCATTACACACGCAGAGAGCGTTGTGTCGTCATTCATCAAAATATTTCGCGGCACTCGAGACGTACCATTACGGCAGCCGGAAGTGCCGGGGCAATTCGGTTGGCTGACGTAAAAAAGGACAGCTTAGAAATTCACCCCTTCCAGTCAATTCCATTATTTCCTTCGTCCGGGTTTTTTTGTGCCAACGAACCCAATTCATATGCTTCTCCAATTAAGTGAAAGATAAAGTGTTCTTATAAGCATGATCAAACCGTTTCCTCCTTTCATTGAGAACAATGACAGGACACTGCATTAATTGTGTCCGGTCGCCCCCCGTGCCCTTTCAGTGGATCACGGGATGCCATGTAATTGTGGAAGTATTGAGGTAAGTGAAGTATGGTCGGTGGCCTAACACCCCCTGCCACACGTCCTTGCGACGACTTGCGGGCTACATCATGCACAGATAGATGTTGATGATGTTATGTCTGAGGATGCCGCGAAAGGAGCATGTCATCAGGGCTGATGAACTCAGACTAACTAAGAATCGACATAAATTACGAAGACATAAAGGCGAACCGGGGAAGGATGGAGCTCCCAGATCTCTCCCAAAACAATTCGTTGGCTAACAATAACGAGCCGCAAATAATTCAATATTCACGGTCAAATATTGATCTGAAGACTAAAACTCTTGTTGGAAACAACGACCATAGTGCTTCTATCATTTGCTCAAGTGGCGATACGAATTCATGCAACCTGGTGTTTTTTTTTCTTGTTTTATTCGTGCTGTTTCCTGCCTTGCATGAAAAGACTGCTTTGCAGGAAAAAAACACGGATCATATAACATTACTTGAAATTTTTTCATTTAAATTAGTAATTAAAAATAAAGCAAAACTTAATATTGAGACATGCATGCCTGGTGTTGACTCATCGCCTGCCACACACCCTAGCGGTGGCTTGCAGAATACGTAGATGTTGATTCAAAGGGCCTTCAATGGCAACATTTACGGCAAATTTAAACGATTGACCGACTCAATCACCGTTTAATTAATTCCTATATTGCTAAACTCTAAGCTACCATATTAAAAGGTAGAGGAAATGGAAAATCCTATTGTTATATCACACTTTAAATGCGTTTAACAACAAAAGTCAACCAATCCATTATCATGACGACTGTCAAACCTAATTTTCCAGGGAGAAACCTTTTGAGTTCCTTTCTAAACTCGGTTAGAGGTCCCCCAAGGTCCATAAAGCTCCCCCTCCTACTTAAACATACTTTAAAAAGGAAGTAGTTTCTAGTGATGGGATCCCTTGCCCATCATCATTAGTTTGTTCATGCAATATCCTTCACCTTTGAACTGAAAACAAAGGAAATCTAGTCCGAACTAATAAAAAGTAGAACATATTTGCTTACTCAAAGAAGTTCTTACCTTGTAATTTTCAGCAGGAATCCTAGAAGATCTGATGATGAATGGAATCTGAAAATGAGAAAAGAGAAAAAATTAATCCAACTTCCTTTTATTGAAGGCGAGACGGAAATACTCAAATTTGGATTGGAAAATTTTAACTCTATATTTATCAAGGCATTTTAATAACCATTTTTGTAAGGGCTTGAATAAAAGTTCATCCACGATAACTGATTTTTTTTACCCCACCAATGAAAAACTTAGAAAGCAGTTTAAAAGCATTATCGGAAACTCAAAATTTTTGCAATTATTAAAACTTACATTTAATTATTAAATGCGGGTATTATGACGGATAGGACGATGTAAAGTTCACTTATTTTCTTGAACATTTAACCAAAGCGCAGGCTAATATTTTAAGCCTCAAAGATCGTATTTTTCGATTAATCATTCCTCGGCATTCTCACGAGGGCATTTAAATAACTCAAATAGCTAAAAGCACACGATTAATTAATTCATTTAAAAAAATAAAGAACAAATATATGGTTTCGCATTTAAAAAAATTGCGTTGATCACTTATCTCCATAAAATTCTGGACTTAAAATTCAAAAAATACATGATGGACGACAGGGTGATTTAAAGTTCACTTATTTTAAAATGAGATGTTATTCATTAATGCCAAAATTCGACTGCAAGGAACAAGCTCACTGAATCATTCCATATTGAACTAAACAACAATCCATATGGATATTCAATCTGTAGGGATTAATCGCACCTACTTACTCTCGTACTAGGGAAAGCAACCTACAGCTTAAGTAATTTTTCCCAATAGGGATAATGCAGAAATGTGGTAGGATTATCGGGGAATTGGATAAGGGGTAGAGGGAAACCCAGCGTCGACAATAGCCTACTCTAAAAGAAAGAGACTAAGAAGTCCACAATTTAACCTCTCGGGAGTAGGTTTCCGACATCACCGAGACCGTATCCACATCTCAAATAGTAAGTAATACGAGCTTAGCTCCCCATACACGCATCAGAAGTATATGGCGCAAAGACGAAGTGACCGCTGCCGTTACTTCATGTCGTTATTGCATAGCGCAAATAATCCGTTTCTCCTGATTGATTATATCTTTCTTTTATTGTCTATTGCGAGGTTTTCATAAATCGTTCAGCAATGACGTTGATGAAGCACCAATATGGCCGTTTATCGGTTAAAACACCGTTAGTAAATACTATAAATTTAATCCCAATTGTCTTTCTCATGAGAAATAAATTCGACGGAATACTGCTCGTAAATTAAGAAAAGGACGAAGAGGTCGAACTAGAACGTTAAAAAGAGGGGAACAGCATCTCCAAACTCTATTACGAGATGGGAGAGAAGAGAGAGTGTCGCATGGGGGATAAGAACATGTCACAGAAACCATTACTCCACAAAGAAAAAAAAATCCACTTCTAAACAGGAATAACGGAAAACCCCTATGAAAGACGCAAGTGACTTGTATATCAGTACGCATACGGGCCGACAATCAAATGCACTCACCAATGACAGAAAGCATTCATCATGAGAAATGGTATTGGGAGGGGGGAAAAAACCTTTTCCCTAATAAAAGTCATAACGATGACGCCATATTTGGGAAATGGGTTAAAATTCTGTAGCGGAAGAGTAAAAATGAGATGTGGAAGCTTCGGAACAAAACGATGACTAGAAGACCTTGTGGACACACCCATAATATGATTTGTCTGGTGACCTCTTCCGTCGCCCTGTGCACGACTGTCGATGACTTTAACACTCCCGGAGCCCTTACTATACGGGTCTTAGGGTGGACCAAGAGGCAAAATTAAAAAAAAAATAAAACATTTCGTCACGTGAACTGCAACCCGTGCGTGCATGGGAGAAGACGTCACGCGAGGGCATTGTCACGTCGCATGCGAGTCGCCCGGCCCATTCCGCAACCGCCCATCGGCCGGCCATCTCCAGCGTGCTCGGCTCAATAATGCAATCGACTTCTTTCCCTCTCCTCCCCCACCCCCACCCAATTCTCTTATCCTCCCTTCCCCTAAGGGGCCATCCCCCGCTTGGCACGTGGCGGGTAAATAAACCCCCGGGGGGAGAACGGGGGATCACCGACTCGGGGTTCACAAAATGGACGTCAGTTGATATTCCGTCCGGTACGCAAGTCTCACCCACGTAGGTGGAACGTTCGGCCAATGGAAATATAAAACCATCCGGAAGAACGACTGCTCGAGAATTTCTGGGGAGATAAAAAGGTCATCTTACCGAATGGGTCATTCCATATAGGATCAGGAGGAGATTGGACGTTGATGTCGCAGATTCTGACGAAACCTTCGATCAAATATTGAAGAAACCATAAGTCGATGTCCCTCGTCGAAAAAAAAACTATGCACTTTAACCGAACCCCATAAACACTAGGGTCGTATTATAAAAGTTCCCTACAACCTTCTTAAACGTACTTCTCCAAAGGTTGCCTTGAAAGTTTCATACTCTACTACGATCACGTCTTACTTCCTTACTAGCCCGTCTTAAATTTCTTCGTAAAAGTTTAATTTCGCCCCATAGAAATGATCAAAACGTTTCACCCATAGCCAACCAACCTATTCCATTGATAAAGCCCTACGCGTCCTACTTAATTCTTTCTCCCACTCACACTCCTCTAAAATGGCATCGCTGATAATAATGAATTTCTTTCCTTCAGCAACTTTCGATTACAGAACCAGAAGAGATTATCCTCGCCCTCCCCTCCACACAAACGATTCTTTGAATCCAACGCGGTCGCTCTCTCGCCTCATTTCCCCTTCCTGTTCTACTAAACCTAAAATTGGTCACATGGGGGAAGGAATCGGATATCGAGCCCTTTCAAACCAGCACTGATAATATTCACAGAACGGAAGACCATGTTTTTATCATTTGGAACATCGAGAAAAACGTATGCACTATAAAAACAAGTAATTCTTAGAATTTTTTCCAAGTACTTTTCTCACGGTACTACCGAGTAAAACAGTTAACTGTCAACATCATGATACCTTGATGATGATAGTCAGCTGTCGAAAACGGTGGTACTATAATAAAAGTATAGGAAAAATACTCAAAATCTAATTATTTGTTCATAAAAAATTGAACAAGTCCACGATATTTCGCATCCTCCTATATGATTGATGCATTAAGAGAAACAAATTTGCACTTTTCCGCAGAGTAATAAAAACGTGCAACGCGTTTCAGTTCATCGAAACATCATCAGTTACAAGTCTTGTACCTGAAGATGGTTCGATGAACTGAATCGCGTTGTACGTTACAATAAATCTGCGGAAAAGTGCAAATTTATTTCTCATAATGACCAACTACCACTACATCTCTCCTGAATGTGTTTAATACATGCATATTGAATATGCGCATCGATTTTAAACACTCATTTAAAATTAACCATTTCGGAGCGTCTGAACAAATTTTAAATAAAATAATGTTGTTCATTCGGATCTTGCCTGTACATCGAATGATAAACATTAGCTAATAATTTTCGAGTACACCAACTACACTCGTTACTCAGGATTTTCCATTTAATATTCGCCGAGGTAGTATAAACTGATCTCAGCGTTCCACGGCGATGAATCTTTCGCCACTTTGACAAAATGTTGAAGACCTAAACGAGAACAGAGTGGGACTGGCGCTTTGCGATTAACTAATACCCATGAGGTAAAACGCTTATCTCAGATAACTTATCAGTTATTTTATATTCCTTATCATACTTGTTTTCGCCCAGGAACAGATAAAACCAACCAAAATCCTCCGATGAATCGGCATACAATTTTCATTTCAAAAAGATTTGTCATTTCTCGCATGGATCTTGGAGCGGAGAAATTATGTCACGACAATTTCAATTTCGCCTTCTCGAGATTTGACTCGAAGTGAATGTCATGATAAAACTCCTCCCACTACGGGTTACAGACAATGAAGGGGGTTGACCTTTTAAATTTTGGATTCGATGGAATTAATAGACATCTATTTTTCATTCTTTTGCATTACAATACTTTTACCGTTTAACAAAAAATATACTGAAGACGGTGGAAATTTGCCGAATTTTGAAATTGGTAAATCCGATATCATTCTGGAAGACACAGGGTATAGTTTGCTAAACGTAGTAGTTGCTCGGTACAGTAGTTTACTTGTATTCATTTTTTCAAACGCATACCACAAATTTTAATATTCCGTATTTCTGAATGCTCAAACTTCATTTGAGTTAATTTTTCAAGCTAATTTGGGTGGTGTAAGTACATTGAGACCGTAGTAGCGTCATTACCATTATAGACGTAAGTATAAGAAGCTGCTTCTAATGCTTAGGACTGCATGAATCATAATTTACTTTCAGGTATTCATTTAATTTTGAAATTGGCAATAGGTTTTCAATAACATTGCAAATATATTAAAACCTACTAGCGTGAATAGGCTTATTCTAAATTTACGCGAGTGCGTCATTATATGGTGATCTACCAAAGCGAGCAACATTACTTTTTATTGAAAGCAGCACACCAATTGAAGATAGACGTTCGACGGACGAAAACAACTTCAGACGGACATAAACAGCTTTCCCCTGGCGCTATTACCTTCATCGCGCCATGAAAAGGCATGCTCAAAAACTGTAGGGTAAGTTAAAGGGTGTGCAAACTTCATTTCCATATTCTCATAAAATCGAACGAAAGGAGTTAAATTGTATTATAGCGAACAATATGACCTGGGTGCATAGGTGCAATGAAATCATTATTTTTATGGTGAGCATAGATTTTCTGTTGGAATTTTTAGTGTTTCATATCGCAGAGTACGCATTAACTCGTTGGCAGGGCAACACAGGGAGAGTAGCACAATTGACCGCGCGGAACAATATACAAGCGAAGTATGAGAATCCGTCGTCGGCGCACCCAGACGACTCGAGGTCTCGGGTGTAAGTACTTCCCCGACACGGAGTTTTAATGTGCCATTACGGGAACTCGCGATCGCCCAACTAGCTGTACACTGGTGCCTTTTGCTAAACCCCCCTATCTACGGAGAACAAACCTGATTTTTACGACGCCCCGAAATATTGGAGAACTCGGAGGATAATTCTACAACCGCCACGAGTAAATCGGTTAGGTCACTATTAATTAATTCGGGGAATTAAGAAAAGGGACGAGGAACCTCAGTCGAAAGGGAAAGGGAGGAACGTACAGTATCGAGGATACATTTTAAGTAAAAGTATTTTTTAATAAAACTATTTTTTAATTGATGTTTCGGCCATTCGCTTAGATTATTACTTAATAAATGTTTATTTCATTTTCGTTTCAAACCTCACAATTACAAGTTTTACATAACTTCATAATAATTTATGATTGAAAAATATAAAACATACATGGTAACCTACAAGCCACCGCTAGGGTGTGTGGCAGGGGGTGATTACGCACAAGACTACCCTTGACCCAGAACACCTTTCACTCCTAGCGCGATCGTATAAAAGTTATTCTGATCCCTAATCGTTCGTGGGAAAAATGTCATCTTAAACCTATTTTTTCTACATTTAATCTCTCTAATTTTATTTACATGATCTCTCCTACCCTGAGTGCGATGAGACCAATAATACATTTTCAACATCATCGCTAAGGAGACCTTCCAATTTATGCAAGAGTTTTAATCTCTACTTAAACCTTCGCTCCGTGAGTTATTCCAAGCCTACCTCCTCAAATAATGTTGATACACCAATCAATTTAACATAACAATGACTTAAAAATCTAGCTCAATATGATCAAAACTAATCAAACGCTGGCGTGTTAAGATGCCACCGCAGTCGACTAAAATGGTAATGACAATTAAAAAATTAAATTCCGCACTTTTTTACGTCCCAATTAGTACACGATGGATTACCTCTAAATATACTCAGTTCTGAGCTTAGGAAAAGGCGTCATAACAAGAGAAAAGGGAAAACGGAAAATGAAATCCTTTTTCTCAAGCCTACTCTACTCCATGAATACATTTATTTCACAAACGCTGCGACTACTTCAGAAATGAGATAATTGGGCGCTAAAACACTAAGCATTAACTACGCGATCATACCGTAGTATGAAAGTTTACGAAAAGGACGTATGAGAAGTTATAGATAGTTTTATTTTGGAAACATTGGCGGGACCAGGGAAACGTTTACTTCTTAATGGCCGAAAACTGTCAAAGGATCATATAAATTTCTCTATCAGTGAGTTCATAAAACCATTCTTCTACATTTAATTTGATTTTAAAGTGCGAAATCGAAATTTCTCACATTATAACATTTTACGACACTGCCTACCATGAGCCACAACTACTCACAGTTAGGTTAAATAATGTAATATAACGCCGACTCATTTCATTTCCTAACCACAAGCAAAATAAAATCATGTTTTTTGAAAAGAGGAATTACGCATCCTTCCAAAGTGCATTACTTAAAGAGGGCCATGGAGACTAAATGAAATCTCAAGTTTCTACATTCATATACACATAATGTTTTCAAATTTGACAGGACTCATACGCCTTCTAAGCAAATGTTATTACACCCACAGCGCTTTCCGACGCTGTTCCGTCACCTCGATAAATTCATAGGGAAAACGACGCAAGAGCACAAACGCATATCGCCATTTTATTCTGATAACAAAAATGAAATAGCTCAAAGATTTGGACGAATTTTGCCACAAATTGGTTTTGGGAACAGGCCTAAAGCTTCAACTGTTATGTTCCTCAACAATATGATCGACTGGTAATGAGTGCTCGAACCAGGAACGCTTCCGGAGTGAAAAGAAATGGGACGGACCCTGGAGGATGAGAAGGAGAGACTACGAGGGAATGTAATCTGGATAGAACTAGCGATGCACGCTTAAGTCGCGGGGTGAATGAGAGGGGGTGGGGGGGGGAAGAGGTAAAAAGCACGAACCGTACACCAATGAGGACTTTGGAAAGCACGGGAGGGATTGGTTGAGTCCAGAGACGCAGTCACACGGAGGCGAATACGCTTGCCCGATTCGACCGCGCGACATACACGCTTCGGTGGAATAACCCCTTCGCCAACTCGTCCCCATTCGCCGGAGCGATTTCCATTGAGGACAATGCACTCGCAACTACATTTTGATGACCGTTTTTAATGAAATTTAAAGACAAAAAAAGAGTCCGGGACAATTCTTCCATCTGCCACCCTTGTTTTATAGGTTTTGACGGCAGAACATCAAAGCGCTTAACCCATTCATTTAAGCAGTTGTATACACACAAAGTCACCGTTTCCTTTAAGAGACCCGCGACCTCTGTATTTTTTTTTTAATTTCAGGATAGCTGAAATTTCGCATTTCATTTATTTTCCTTCAATTTCAAATTTCTTGTCAAATATTTAATGAAACATGTGCACTTCATAGTTACTTCATGCACCCACTAAATAATTTTAAAATAGGTAAAATTCACGACTTAACACCTATATTGGTTACTATTACGACCCGTAAGCTCGGAAAATACCTGTCATGTGACCTGATTATTGACAAAGTATCACTACTTCAAAGAATCGGGATTCGACGTATTTAGATACCAAGCGGAATTTCAATTATCCGAGTCCTCATTCACCGAAATTCCGATTTTATCCAAAGTACAGAAGAATTACCCAGTCATGTATGTACCTAGAGAGCGTATAAATTGCATTCGTTCGGGTTGCACAAAGCCAGTTCAATTCAGCCAAGTGAACGCCGGAAATGGCGAAAGAGGCAACTGTGGCTAAAAAAAGAGGCTCTCTTTGTGTAGACACAGAATTCATCGACGCAGCATTTATAATTTGTCTACGACGAGAAGTTTGTAAATGTAAATGAGAAATACTTTATCTTCTTCTTGCCATAATTTACATCCCCACATATCCTATCCGTATTAAACGAGCTTTCGATTATTTTTCACTGTAGGTCAAATAGGATGATCGAGACTACAGTGAAATCATCTTTATTCATAATGATAGACTCAGAATTTAACTGACCATGCCTAGCTTAGCCCTAGAGGCGATATGGGTCTCTACAACTGATCATTTCGAACTTGGATAAGGATCAGAAGAAACGGCCCCCATAGTCGTCGCATTTATAACCCCCAAACAGCGGTTCCTCAAGCCAAGGGCCAAGAGGTGCAATTATCATATAAACACCGCCTTTTCACTCCAAACATATAGATCAAAAGCTTCGTAATGGAAACCTATTCCCAGTTCCTCAGAAAAAAAAATCTCAGATGAGATTATAGTCATCCCTGAGGGGGGCCTTCCTTTCCCGTAGTCCCATTTTCCTTCTGTGAGTAAACGTTTGATCTCAGAGAAAAAATATTTCCCTCTAACTTGAGCATCATAGTTTCTACTTATCCATCGAATCCTAGGATTTTGATTTTAGATTTGAGAGAACGAATCCCAATACAATCTGCATACGTTATAAGAAGGATGCGTTAGTGGGGCTTCTGAGACTGTTTACTGTTTCCCTCAAAGGGTGAAGCTACGAAAAAGTTTTGACGTGGAGTTATAATTAGCTTTGGACATAAAGAGGAAATGCGGGCTCTCCTGAGCAAAATGCAGATTCGTCACAAATTAAAAAAAAGGGCGAATCAAACACTAGATGGAATAAGTACCATATGATATGTATGTATACCTGGTCATTATTGGGAAACTTAGACCACGCAGTGTATCTAACAACCGTTTTCACATTGACACTAGACTACAGGGAAGCCGCAACGTGGTCACGTTGGAAGGGAAGATATGTCGGCACGGCGGCCTTGAAATCGACATGAAATTTTGAATAGCAAAAACTCGCAGAAGGTTTGATATTAAAAAAGTATTTTCGACCACAGCGCTTGAGAGGGCAAAAAAAACTACGCCACACCAGATTGAACTATTATATATTCATTTCACCCTTAGATTTAGCGGAGCCGGAGGCAAAAGTTAAGTGATCAAGATGGGATGAAAGAGAAAATTTCTCTCGTTCCATGTTGCTTGGCAACCAAGCCATTTTCCACGCGAAATAACCCACCCTTGGAGTTTATGGCATACAAGTATACCATACTATAAAGTTTCATCAAAATTTCCGCCTTTGAAGCAGCAAACTGTGTTCGGGCGGCGTTCAATGACCCTACATCGCCACAAAACGATACAAGTTGCGTTTCCCCACAGGATAGGGCATATTCGCATCTAATTTATTTCCCAACTCTCCTGGAATGGGTTAAGCTATCTAATAAAGCTGGTGAGAAAACTGGAACAAAAATCTGCATACATTTAAACCAAAAAAATATACGGATGACGACATAATCAAACTATCGAATCTGACATGAACCTTCGAAAAAATAGTAATTTTTCGACCGATATCACACCCTCGGGATTTTTATCGAAATGAAAGTATTAGAAGAATAAAAAAAAAATAAATCTCCCCCTTTCATTTCCGAAGATTCCGGCGTCAGGTGGTATTTTGCTATAAATTACCAGAATTTTACTGAATAAACAGCAGCGAGTTCAAGTCTCGCTCCATGGCCACGCCTACTGTTCGGAATATTTAAGATGCGTTCCATCAGACAATGGAAAATATATTATTCTATCCTATTTTTGGGAGGGAGTCACGTTTTTTTCAGTTCCTCGGGATACTTTAGCCGAAACAATTTCGATCGCATGTTGTAGATCTGGGGGCGACTGTGTGAAAAGGCCCAAAAGTTTGCGGCGGCTTCTGAACTCGTCGCTGTAACCCGGAATGAACGGAGGCGAGACTTTTGACACTCAAAAGAGCCCGTGGAGTGGACGTCAACGCAAAAGTCATAATTTTTAATTGGAATATGGAAATCTTGGGGAGCACGATTGCTAGGCCTTGACGAATGGCAGAAGGTGTGCCCTTTCGGAACGCAGGAAAGTTTTGGAAAGTGATATATACCAACGCGGGAGAGGAATAAAAAATTCGGATTTTCACTGACATTTCGGCAGCGATGGATATGCATGAACCGGGGACATATCATGAATTTTAACGACGCTTAGACGAGGAATACCTTTTAACTAGGAGCTAGTAGATCACCTAGGGCTTACCGACCGACTTTTTAACTGACCGACTTTTTAACTAATATTGAACAAAAATAAAAACGTGATTCCCAAAGACAAAATTCCAAGAAATATCTCCTTCGAAATGAAATAAAATTGGAATATAGCACTGGCGCAATGCACAACTGTATTTAAAAAAAACCTTCGGTCGATTTTTGTAACATGATGAAAAAAGTTTTGATGACATTAAAACGAATGGACTGAGGGAGTTAGGAAAAAGTTCTTCAAAAATTGACTGAAGACGGAACTATCAGAAAGTCATGAGAAAAAGACGCAAAGTGATTGTTCCAATTGTAAGGAATAAAATATAACTATTGACTGGGGGTAAGAAAGATTACTACAGACTATTACCATTGAATGAATAAATACGCACATAGTTCAATTCATTTCGAGTTCATTTTAGGTTAAAGTTCAAATATTACGAAAGGAATCTGACAGAAGACGTAATAAAATAAGACGGAAATACATAGAAATGTCGACATTATAAAAAAAGTAACAGGATAAGAAAATCTCCACCATGTCAATTAATGTGACTACCACGTAATTTGTGTTTCTGAAAGGATTACCCTTGGAATAAAATGGTGAATTCCACGATGCCAGTAAACGGGAAGGGAGTGCTGCTTATCTTTTGCCGGGTGATCAAGTCACAGGTGTAACGAAAGCACGAGGACACTTTTCGCCGCCGACATTTATTCGTAACAAGCGTAGCGTGATGCAACTGGGTTCCTTGTGATGGACGATGGTGCTTCCGCCCGTTTTGCGTGGAGAAATGTCCACGGGAGGAGCTCGTATAAATGCTTTCCAGCCGGCCACAGGGAACAAATCCCATTTTTTTTCACACCGCTGAAACATTTTCGGCAAAAACCCCTTTCACGCCAAGGAACTTTTTCAACTCGTCGCAAACCAAAAATTAACGCCAGCGGCCGCCGCGCGACTGACGGAGAGCGCGGGCCTTTTGTCAAAAACCTTCCCTTTCCCAATTCAGAGGCCTTTCACATTCATCGCAATGGATGCGTCACACCAGGCCAAGAGCGCCTTCCTCCATGGAGGGTAGGAGAGGGGGAGAAGGAACGGGGGATGAAAGGGGGAGGGGCGGCGCATTCCCATCTGACCTCCGTCCGCCGAGCACTTTGACCCACATCCAAAGAACTCGGCCATGCATGCATTATTTTCAGTGACTGAATCGTAAAAGATACCCTGGGTGTCATGGGTAAACGAGCACTTCGGAAACGCCCGGACCTGAGGCGGAATGGAACCATGAAGTTAGAATCAAATTGGTGCTGCACCGGCTTCCCGCGACAAGGGCTCGGGGTTCGAAATTCGACGGATGGGAATTTTTCAGTGGCGTTTCGAACCTTGGCCGAGTGCATTGCGAAGTGCACTTCGAGTACAATACTAGGAAAGTCGAAACAGTGGAACGCTGAAAAATACGGGTACGCGTGACCTCCGTTGAGGGCAGAGGATATTTTTTGGAAGACGAGTCTTTCTCTGCCTGCCCTAAAAATACTACCTGCCCTCAGGTTACGCTACACTACAGCAGTAGTCTTAAAAAATGAGCCCGTCTCCCCTTAGCATTCACCCGAAACTGACCGGAATAAAATCTCTCTCGCAATAAAAAAAACTATAAACATTGTAATCAACCCGAAGTTCGGTTTGGTGGTTGATTGTGAAGTTAACCCAGCACTAAGCACTACGGCGTGTAAAATTCATACATGAGGGTATGGAAGCAAGTTCCTTTCCCCGTGCCGGTAATACAAATCTAAATTTAAAAGAAAGAATGCGGTTTCATTCTAAATTACGAGTATGAATGATTCGGCATACGTCGAATTGATTACGAAAATGTTAAATCATTAAGACTGGCCAAGCCAGACGGGCTGTAAATCACCCCGGCCGATGCGGAACTAGGGACGCGGCGAGGAATGCTACCAGCGGGTGTGACCCTGAAGCCCAATTCAACCGCGGGTGGCATCGCCGGAGATGAAACTCACTACGAAGATAAATTAGTTATTGGGATGCTTCTAATGTGTGCACAATATTTAGGTCAAAAAATTAATTGTTATACTATAGTTCGAGGACATGATGAGCTTTGGTAGCCAGTTAGGGATAAATGAAAAGATAACCCTTCCAAATGCTCAGTTAAACGGCAACAAGACACCGCAATAAATCTTTGCGCAATAAGTCTCATGAGTGAAATAAATCTTTGAAAATGTAATAACCCTTCATTCCAAATTAAACGTCTACTGCTTTTCACGAAGACGGCTTATGATTCTGCATGACCTTTCGCAGTCCAATGATTTCCCTCAAGAGAGTCAACGGTGGACCATTGACTTCAAAAAGGATTATATTCATCTTTCCACAAGGATTACAAAACTGATGATTCGTGGAAAATAGAAGATGCCCTAAACGATCACGATTGAAGAGAGCACCAAAAGTAATTTCAAAAGAAATTAATGTAATTATAAAATGAAAATTTGTAATTTAGGAAGAATAATTAGACCAAAAGAACTTTTTCGCATTATTTTCTCTCTCTTTGCTTGAAAGAAATCCGATTGCATGATGGACTAAAAATCACAATAATTGATTCACCGAGAGTAAACAACTGTAGAATCTAGAGATAAATTAAATTACTTTAATTATTTCGATGAGTCAATTTTTACAACCTTCACAGTATTCATCGCAAATTTGAAGTGCCATTTAAAGGTAAATGAAGTGAATGAGATTAAAGTATAAGGAAGATAAATGATCGTTCAGAGGGCCCGGGTTCGAATCCCAGAGGTGACAGGATTTTTCACTGGTCCCCACAGAGGGTCCTTCATGGAGAGGACTTTAACTGAGTACTGAGTACGCGGTCCGTCGGTTAGGACGTTAACCTGCGGACCCCCTGGTGCCAATCGTTATGAGTTGGCTGAAGCCGACGCCGAGTTTCTTTCCAGCATTGGTCCATTCCTTGAATATCCTACCCAAAACAAATTGCCCACCGATCCCCAATGGCGCTAATGACCTTAGCTCTCGATGACCTCCCCTCATGACTAACTAATGATCACCTGATTTCTGCATCACTGTAATAATATCGCACGTACCACAATCCCCAGGATATTATTACATTTCTCAATTGATGATCACGTCATTTTAGAAAAAAAATGTACACACGGGCAAAAAAATTGTTGAAATTAACCATTTTCACGCCACGTGCAAATCAACACATCCAGTAATTAAATAGGAGATTAATGCATCACGTCAAAACGAGTGAAAATTTGAGATGGCCCAATGAGGCTTTCTCTCTCTCTCTGCCCTTCAATTTAAGCTCGGCTTTAATGAATGTGCAAGATGAAATATTAGGAGCGACAGATTTTGAGGGTGGAAATGAAGGTTGGGAGACCTTATCAATGGGGCAGTGGAAGGAGGCAGCTCCCTCCCCCACTCTAACTCGGCCGGCTGATGATGACGGCGCCCGGGAATTTACACGAAGCACACGCACGCACACCTCTGGCGCCCCGCACAAAATCTCCCCTCCCTCGGTGAAATCCGGAGCGCTCCGCTTCGGAATGGCTTCCCAATCCGCAGCCTCCACTCCACCGAACGCGCGCACACCAACTCCAGATGCGAGGAGTGGGGGGGAGGGGCGCGAGACAGACGTGGAGTGAAAGAGGAGGGAGGATTCCCCGACTGTCGCCCGCACTCCCCCCCCCCCTCCCCACACACATCCCCGTCGCGAGAAGCGGAATTTCGAGCAGGCCGAGTTTCGGCGGCCGTGGACCCTCGAGAAAAGACTTGCCGACAACCCGACTGCGTACTAAAAATTCCCTCCAATTTTTATTTCTCTCTCTCTCTCATCAAATGCAACGGCACGTCAATTTCCATCGTATGCGTATTTCATTACTCGCACGAAGGCTGCTGCCGCATGATAATAAATCAATGGCACCGCCACTTTTATTTTCATACCGACCGTATCGATACGAATGATACGTATCAATGAACCGGAATATCGATGGTCAACAACTATTACAGGGATGCTTTTACGAGCTCATTTTTCCAAGGAACGATAAGGGATCAGAATTAAGCAGTCCGACTGCCCTAGAGGGGGGAAAGTATTTCGGGTCAAAATTAGTCTAGTATATAATCATCCCCTGCCACACACTATAGCAGCGACTTGCAGGGTACTAAAAATACTATAGTCGATAAGATGTTATGAACAATATTTCCGATATGAAATACTGTCGTAAAACCATACATTCGATATTTTCACTTCGACCAAATCGATACGCATCTAGGAATTGACATCCAAGATCGATAAATGTCATCGATATGTTGGCATGGATGATTTTTCCAATATTGCGATTTCTAAGGTATTGTCGATCTTTACGACTACGTTGGAATTGCTTGAAATAACCGAAAATCAATCACTACCACGTCGATTTTTCGTCCTCACATCGACGCTGCACTTGAAACGAAAGCCGATTTTGGAATAGGAATATCGTACAGTCATCCGATAGGAGTCATCTGATGCTTGAGACAACAGCCTCCCAGTGAGTTATTTTTTTAAAGACCGATTTTGGAATACGGTTAAACATTCAGCAAAAGGATTTTATTTTTCATTTTGTTCGGGAGTACACATGGGAAACTCATTAGAGATTTGGATACAACAGTACGTATAACCCATTTGGGATCGAAATGAATTATTCGGGAAATAAAATTAATAGCATTCCGCACAGGGAGGCGACAGCATCAAAGATTTGAGCAGCGGGAAACATTTTGTTGTTAACGTACCAATTAAAATATAAAACCTAATCACGCTCAAGTCACCACACAACATTTGTTCCTATTTTTTTTATTGTAAATCCTTATTAAAAACACGCGAAAAGTTCTATTTCGGGCAAAGGTTTAGATATGCGCTACAGAGTTAACGCAAAAAAGAACAAGAATTTTTCATATATATATATTGATTGAAAATATTCATGAAATTTTTATAATACTGGAAAATTGCACATTCTATTCACACTGAACAATAAAAGCATACTTTATGCGCTTCGGCGACAAAGTGAATGGCTCCTACGTGAAACGTGACGTGGGGATTTTCCGCTTGAGTGAGAGGGAACACGGGACAGTTTAAATCCTTTTCCTATGGAATTTAATGTCACACTAGAGTAACGTCGGCGTTGGAGTAAATGCGACTGCAGGAAATTTTACGGGGACTGGTACAATATATAAGCTATGTCAAACTGATTTTATTCATCCGACAGTCTATCAACGTGCAGGCAGTGAGTGTGGGGTAAAGTTTGACCCCGATATTAAGCAAGAGTTAAACCTATAATACTTCAGTTAGACTAGAATTCTATCCAATACTCAAGGTTTTCTTTGATTAAAAACTGAGTACCTTCGCCATCTATCCATGCCATATTAACCTTCTGAAAATGATTTCTCCGACGCGTGCATTAAAATCGGACATAATTAAAGCCGTATAATCTTCATCTGGATTCCGTTATTTTTCTTTTTTATCTTACTGTCGTAGTCCGTCAAGGCAAATTTAAGTTTCCGGGGCCACTCTGTCATGACAACTGGTCATACCGAAAGGAATTTTGTGTTGCAAAGCGTATTTGAAGACTATTTATTTTACATTAGCTAGAAAGCAGAGGACCTTAGCTAGTAAGCAGACGTGCATCGTGAGAGTGGAACGTTAGGTTGAAAATCATGGGGATACTAGTCCACCACGGTTAATTACATATTCATTACGCAGCTAATGCAAGGCATGGCAAACGGAGCGACATATTTTATGAAATACTAATGCATGCAATATTCGAAAGCCGGCAATGGTTAACCGAATGACCACTACGGATTCCCAAGTTATAATGACTACTCGCTAAATGACTCAAACATCGAATTTAGAACCCGCCTGCAATTTACGTAGGCACACGTCCGCGGTGTCCCGTCTGGCTACGTCTATCAGTTGCTGAGGTTCTAATACGTGTAGTTAAGACAAGCGCATGAACGATCCAAGTTAGCGAAAACCCGCGAATTCCCTAATGAGAAAAGGGTATTCTCGGATTTTAGCACTCCGGCCGCGTGGGTGTCAATGAGGACATCCATTGTACCTGAAACTCAAGGGTTCTAAACTCTTGGATTCGGCTCTCCAACCAATCGTTGACCCGTCATCACAGAGTCAGCGAACATTCTTTCATAATGACTTAAGGAAAATTTATTAAGACGCTTAAATGAAAACATTAAAAATGAAGCAAATTTCCATTACACAGCGAAAACGCTGATGAGGGTCCACGGTATCAGACTCGTATTGTCTCCAAATCTTGGGTCATTGGGGCAAGAGATAAGCCCGGATTTCGAGAGACTTTTTAGGTGCGCGTGTGGAGAGAAAAATTAAAATGGACTGAAAGGAGAAGAAGTGAAAACAACGGTGAGGGAAAAGAGAAGATTGCTGGAAGAATTTCTAAGGAGGAAAAGGAACGTGAATGGAGGAAACGGCGAGAGGAAATGGAATGTTTAAGACTGTGATATTGAGGGGAGATTGTTGGGTCGGCGAAGTAGAAAGAGATGGAAAAGTTAATCTGAGCGGAAACAGGGGTGGAATAATGAAAAGGGAGAGGGAAAAAAAACTTGTTTACTGAAATGCGGAGAGCATTCAAGGCCGCGTTAGATGAAACTTGAAATATATTGTAATGTACGTCAAAAATCCACCTTGACCGTGAGACTTCAGTATTGATTTTAATATAATAAATAATTTTATTTTTAATATTAATCATCACTGTCAACCATATTTATTGTTATTATACCTGGCTGTAATTCCATTTCATTAGACCACAAAGTGATGATTACCAAGGGTTATTTTAATATTAATCGGTAATTTGCACTTTCTCGACATAATCAGCGCTGAGGATGGACCTACGACTCGTATTCCGAAACTTTGGCGTCATCGATGGATGAACTGACCCACTGGAAGACCCGAGTAGCCTTTTCCACAGCAATTCGCCGGGAAAGCACGAGATCATACTTCGTACACCTCTACGGGGAGGAGGTAAACCGGTTACTTCAATATTTCACGACCGGTAAACAAACGTCAAATCCGGAAATAACGCGAGATAAATCATCAATTAACCCAACCTAAACTTCCCATGACGTCTAATAGCCGCATCCGCAACCCTTCGATTTTCCTTGTACCACCATCCATTAGTTTTTCTTCATGATCGGTTCCTTCAAATGACTTTTTGCTCTCTTTCTGTCATAATAAGTAATAGCTGTAACCGACGCGTAAGGATGGGCTTTGAATTTCATCATTTGGTTATGACCGAATATTTCCGATCACATGAAACTCCCGACGAATCATCGTCTCCTTCCGTTGCCAAAACTCCCATTTCCCGCTCCCAAATCCTCCCGCCTACCCTTCTCTCGATGCAAATGTCTCCGCCGACCTATTTCCTTCACCCCGTATCATCTCCACCCTCAAAACGCCTGCTCCACACTAAAGTCTAAATCCAATCACTTCAATAACCCTAATACTACTTTTCATGCATGAATTTCTCGCATTTTGAACTACACCCTTCACATTTACCTACTTGAACTAAACTAGCACTTCTCAATACTAACACAAATTCTAACTTAACCTATTCCATTACCGCTTCATAATTCAACACATGCCATTTTCATACGATGTCGCGAGCGTTTAATTATTTACTTACGAGGTCAACAAAACTTTTGTCTTTTTTCTTGTTGATGAAGTACAAATAATTCACAATCCGAAGTACATCGTTAATTACGTGAACCGTTTCAAATAATCATTTGGTCAAATAGTCATGTACTCGTATTTATCATTTCATACTGATTGATTTAATTTAATCATTAATGCGCAATAACAATACTTATATTATTCCCAGTCTCACATTGCACGGGTTTTGGTGTACTAACAAAACAATGCCATGATCCAATCATGGAAAAAGAATGGAATAAGTATCTTTAGATTTCGGGAAAAATAAATGCGCCGCTCGATATGTTCCGCAGATTTTCAAAATTACCAACACATCTCCAGTACAAATTGCCATTCTGTAATATCAGTGTCTATTGTATGTCAGCATATTTGTTATTTTTTTAATCTAACCTTCTATTCGGCTATTAATTGTAAAAAACAAAGGGAAATACATCAAAATTTGCTGGACTCGTACATGATAAAACACTCAACAGGACCATGATTAGTCAACTAGCATGAACTAACCTGTGTTTGGATAATGCTACTTTCAAAACTATTAACCGGAAATTGTTCGGAATAAAAAAAGTGATTCTTTCCATACTGAAGTGCGAAATTAGCGGCAACAGCGGACAATTACCGAAAAAAAAGAACTGACAAGCTCGACTCCTTTCGCAATCATTAGGGAAAACGAAAGCCACTATCATGCTGCTATTCATTTACTAGGTAAGTTATACCCGGATTCATGAACATAAGGAAATTGGTGAAGGCTGATCAATGGAGCGAACTCCAACATGGTATGCTATTACACTACTTATTTAAATTAATTATTTAAGGTATTCAATTACTTTCTCGATTATATGACAAAAAATATAATACAAATCAAGGTAGAAGACATTTATAGGTTACTGTACCTCTCTTTTATAATGAAAAACGTACCTATGGATTTTAAAATATAAGAGTCAGTGAATGCAGTGAGAGGGAGAATAAAAAACAGGTTATTACACAGAAGGGACCAGGGTTTGGAACAAAACTTGACACAATATATGTACGTTTATAATTGCAAAGCTACCATTCTTGTTTTATGTGGCACTTGCTGTCAAGCCAGAACTGACTGGACCAGAAAACGTATTCCATTTATAATATTCAATATATTCTACTATTGTACATAATGAATATCATACTAGTATGGTATATGATGAAGATTTTCTGTTTGAATTTGGCATTGAAATGTCTCTGTTGTATATCATACGCGAGGAGGATTATAGTAGCATTTTATACGATTAAGATTGTATGTAAATGTATTTTGCATACATATGTTCTGTTGTATTTTTTATAAGATGAAGATTATTACTATCGTAATTTTTAGATATCAACACCAAAAATGTACCTTGGAAAAAAGTAGAAACTATCAGTGCCTTATCGAGAATGAAGTATGTAGATAAAAGTGGCAGCGAGGGATGGAATTAAATGAAAACTCCGCAAACAACAGTCGAGTCGAAGTAGATTTAAAGGGCGAACGACTTCTTAATTCACCACGTACTTTCGTAAACATTTGCCATTCCAAGAGGAATTGGAGTGCTTTCAACTTATGAAGGACCGTTATAACCTACGAGTGCGCAAGATGAAAAGGTCTCCTACGCGTGCATCTCAATCTCCAGGGGTCATTGTGCTGTCGCGTTAAGGCGAGAGCGGATATGCGCTTCCCTGCCGAGCACTACGCCTCCGCACCCCACACGCCCACACACACACACACACACACACGCAAACCCGCACCCGCTGCAGCTCCTCCCTCGCCCGCTCGGTCGACGTCGCGGCCTGCCCCCCCGCCTGAGCGGCGCCGGCGCCGGGGGAAGAAACAAAACAGGCGCCACTAAAGTTTCCCACGCCGAGGTTCGGATGCGAAGTGATCCTCTAGAATTGCATCTCCCACCACGAGGAGTGGACACGCACACACACACACACACGAGCGGCGTGTGTCCCAAAGGCGGAGAACGGCGTGGACCAAATGAATGGTGCTCGACGATCGCGGGACATAACGATTGCGGAGCAGCGGCAAGTTATAATAGCATCTCCGCGAGGGCGCCCCGACCCGAATCCGCAACTTGCACGGATTTCCGCATCGGCGGATGTAAAACATTGTAACCTGCGCAACAAACATATCTGGGCACAATTAAGCAACGGAATTGAATCCATTACGTCAAACCGAACCGTAGGTCGACCTGTTTGGTGAGGTCAGCCTTCTCCTGTCAATAGCGGTGGGCAACATAATTTCACACACTAAGGGCGCCAGTACATTTCTCCCGTTACCTCCTTCGGAATATCTAGTATCCAGGAAATTTGTAAATTATTTTATAAGCTTGACAGGAAGCAATCAAGGAATGAACCGGATTTGAACCCAACGCCCTTCAAATCAACAACGCAACGCTGTGTCAAATGGACTACCACGCAGCGTGTAGGTATTCGCGTACTAGATGTGAACATTAGTTACAACATCGCAATATTTCACACGAACATGGTTACAGGTCTGAGGGAATAATAATATAATGATTAGTTTATCACCTAAGCGATTAATATTACGCGTGCCCATCGTCAGAGAAAGCCTGAAAATTCAATTCTCCGATCTGAGAATGCTAATACACTGGTTGATTGCGACAGGAAATGAGTAAACACAACGAGGGGTATCAAGTTAATTAAGAAACAGGAAATAGTATTGTTCGAGTAGATTCTTTCCCTCCTCTTTATCATTTAACACAGGCGGGATCCCAAAAAAAACCAAGCAGCATCATCACAGAACTGCTACCTTCTAACGATGAGAAAGATGCATTGGATTTCAACTTTAATTAATGCCAACTGCTTATCAGGTCAGCGTAGTTCCGTCATGGAACGCTGCCCGTGAATCGAAATGAACTACGATGCCACATTCGCGTTCGCCCGACTGCATCCGCCCTAGCGCTCATTAATTTCCCCCGCTCTACGCTCACCAATTTGCGGGAAGCTAACGAATGAAGAACGCGACAGGGGGGGG
>NW_027287538.1:17347121-17424621 GCF_022747635.1 Hetaerina americana | reverse complement strand
TACCTAAAATACATCCATTTACATAAGGTGATCCACCAAATTAAAGGTTGTTTGTGGAAAGACTGAAAAGACTATTGTTTTATCTATCTTGAGAGGTTTGAGCGCTTAATTTCATCTAATTTTGATATAATTTTCACTATCCGAACCCTCCATTCGTCCCTTTCAATTCATGATCTCTCCATATTATATTGGCCGTCAGATAATATCAAACGATTTTAATTTACGTCATATTTGTTACTTGAAATAAATTCATGTATTCATGGGCATAAGAGATATTTCTTCACAGCCCAAAAACAACTTCTATTCCCTGAATTTTTTTATTCGTAAGCCATATTTTATATCCCGTATCATAGCATAATACTCTTTACATAATTTTCCACAAGTTACCCTGCATTTGTCTTGCCAACAAACTCTTCAAAAATATACTTAAGTTCCTCATACATTCCTTATAAATTTTTCGTTTTGCCCTGCTAAATCAGAATACAATGGGCGAGATTGAACATGTATGTCCTTACTGTGTAAAATGGGCTTCTAAACAATTAAAAGTTTATATTTTGCTATGAAAGTATCCAATACGGTTTATTGACGTGTCAGATGTCTGCTAGTTTTTTTTGTTAGCCTTCGTCCGACCAAACCCTACCTTACATGGTGGAATATAAATTTAAATAAAATAAAATTTGAAAAGCATTTTTCCGTTATCACGGTTGTCTGAAAATTACAAAGGTCCTTTAAAGAGGTGAAACAAGCACTACCCAAGCGGTATGAAGAATATTAATTGCCCAATGAAGAAGTATATTTATGGAACATGACTACCAGGGGGCTTACATCACACCACATATTTGTTATAACTTCTAACAGGTGTAATTTGAGCACCTCTCCATCCCAGTCAATAAATAAATAAAAAACTTTTAATTTGCCACATTTTATCAGATAATATTCTGCAATAGGTGTCGTATATTATTTTGCACCTCCGGTATTAAAAGAAATATGCTGGACAATAAGAAAGTATTAAGGCTCGAGGAGTTTTAATTTTATTTTTTTAAGAAGCTATAGACAAATATCGTTTCCACTAATGCAAATATCTTGAGAATCCCTGTTGCCGTGGGTCAAATTCGGATACAATTTTAGTCATCCGCGGTTAATGAAGGGGTTGTGATTGGTACTGACATACAATCATGGCCCTAATGTAACTAGCGCTATATGATAAATTTATAACGGTTTTAGGCTTTCACTGGTATTTACCGCTCGCAACAATGTGTGTTATGCAACAAGCCAAGATCGTTGATATGGAAGTCTCTGTTCCAAATATGTCACTGAACATTAGTTTACCTCTGTGGTTACAATCGATACCTCTGTTGGAAAATAATTCATGAAATTTACAGAAATAATGATACGTTTAAAAATATCTCATGTACATATTTTCCGAAACTTGAGAAACGTTTGGACCTCGTCACTCTATCTTAATACGAAATACCTTGTATTTTTTTAATTTAATCCAAAATAAATCAATGCTATCGTTCCAGGCACAAACCCTGAGAACTCCATCCTTGTATCCTAATCACGACCTTAAACAGCTCCCGGTTCCCTAATGCGAATCGTGACTTCATGTTCCGACCCACATGGATTGAGAGGGAGAAAGACTGATTCCCATGAAACGTCGAGTCCCTTTTCTTGGCCGCGGGAGCGTGAAAAAAACGACAAAAGAAAATATGGACGCGGGAAGTTTTCCCTTTAAGTGCTCTGGAAACTTCGAAAAGATCTCCCGCCCTTGGAATGTGTTCCGTCATATTGTTTTCGTACAGGATTCTAATAACTTCGCTTTTACCTATTCTGCCAGGAGTTCCTGCAAAACTTCCCGGACCCCCACCCGGGCCCACCCGCGATTTTTTTGTATACGCTTTCCCCCTGGATGGACGTCACGTCCAAAACTTTGACGTTTTTTCCCCCTCCTCCCCTTCCGCATTCCGCTTCTGTCGCAAGGATGGAAAAAAAAGGAAAAGGAAAGAGTTTTTCTTTCCTCCCTCCTTTCTGTGCAAACCCTTTCGCTTTCGCAGCTCGCTCTTCTTCCCTCTTTTGTTTCTTTCTCACGCTTCTTTTGCCGTGACACGGAAAGCTCCAGCCTTTTTACTCCGACTTTCCAAAAGGCTGCTACGCGGGAAGGAAAGAGGGGGAGTGTCCGGGAATTGGAGGAGGAGAGGTGGGTACGAGAGTGGGGAGGAAAAAGCCTCTGATAGATAGACAAGAGAGTGAGATCTATTCGTATATATATTTAGAAAGAGAGGGAGAGAGAGTGGGGGAAAGACGAAAGTTTTTGTTCTCTCTTCCCCTTCCAAGGGCACACGGGCTACGCTCGCCGCCATCCGACACACCCCCCAAAATCCTCCCACCTACGTGGATGGCCGAAAGGAAAGAAATCGCCTCGCAGCGAGTTAATGCTGCTAGATTGAGAACTGTCATCAGACCAACTTTGTCAAGCCTTCCTCCTCCTCCTCAGGAATGTCCCTTTTTCTTTCTTCTGCTTCCTCCGCCCACTGCCACAACCCCTGCCCCCCCAATCCACTCTCTCCTCCTCTCCGCCCCACTTCCTTTTTTTATATTTTTTCACCACTGCCTCCCCAAGCTAGCCTCCAATTCTGGGGACACCGTTGTCCCGGGCACACCTTTGTGTCACCAACAACCCATCCCCTTTCACTTCCCCCCCCAAGTTCCTGCACACCAACACACTCAAGCAGACAGAAAACCGCACTCGTTTATTTTTGGCTTCGTGGACGAAAAAGTTTGCCCATTTGTTATTTCGCCTGCAGTGGAAAATAATAATGATGATGATAATAACAAAAAAATTACCTCTCCATCCTCCCGCTCACTGCAACTCCGGCTCTCCACATCTACCCCCTCATCCCTCGCGGTTTCCCTCGCTCCCTCTACCTCCTCGCTCTCACCCGCGGAATAAAAATGAATAAGCATTCCCCCTGAAAAAGAGATAATTTCAACAAGTGGCCCTCAGGAACGACTCTCGAAAAAAATATCCTTTTTTAAGGATGTAATTTTCTCCGGGACATTTTGACGCTAGCCGTGAGGTGAAGGAAATGCACTGAGACTCGGGTTTGCGAAGCCGCTTCTCCGCAGCCACCTCTCTCGTCTGCGGCTTCTTTCAAAGGTCGGACTTTCAAAGCGAGGCCCCGTGAATAATTCGCAAAAACATTGAGGTGGGTTTGGCCTGTGACCAATAATATTGGTCAATGCATACCCAATAGAAGAGAAATGATAAAATATTTTCTTTTCTTAAGCTCTGAAAAAATAATAAAAATAACAAATGTACTCCAGATATTTTTTCTGGCATTGTATTTTGAATATTCTATCCAGAAATACCTATTAATAACAGTTATTAATCTCTTACTTAAGGTAAGTTTTCCATGTATCAATGCACTATGCTGCTACACTTTTGATCCCTTAACAGAAATATGCCCTTTAACCCCTACTAGAATTAACATTTATTCACAAATTATTGTTACATAAATTTCTGAATAAAATAAAATGAATAAATTATCTTAGAGAAAGTCTTATGCTGGGAGTATTATTTCACTTTTTTCCATTTAAATTCTGACGGATGCCAACAATTTTCCGCTCTCTTAAAAAATTCGTAGACGCTACCGCCTCATTTCCACTTGTCAACGGAAGTTCAAAGGTTAGCAAAGGATGCATCAAACTTTAAGTGGGACAAAAGTTTCAATTATTTCCAAGAGAAGTGAATTTATTATCGTGTTGAAATTATTATAGTGTTGATCTCAAAAAAAAGGAACGAATTACGATGACTTGGATATTGTTCTGTAGATGCAGGAAAAATATTTATAGAACAATATAGACAAATAAAAGTATTAAGCCCAAATAAAGATTCTTTGGAAGAACGAATAAAAATAATCCCGAGACACTAAAAAAATGTTCCTTGATCATGATTAAATATTAACCGTAAATTTAACAATGATTAGTATGACGTAATTCGTTTCAACCAAGGTTATCCTAGCTTATGGATTTATCACTTATATCATACAGTTAAGGCTGGTGAGAACAATCACTTTGATAAAATCACAAGGAAACTTTGTCACTCAAGCAGCTTTAACATAGTGAATGACTTATTACTCTAAGTAAAACAATTTAGACGAAGGTAATGAGATAGCCTGTCCATTCAGTGATTCAGTTCCATACAAATAACAACTATCTGCTTATCTCAATGAATACGAATAAAGAGATCATACTTTCATGTATGGAAACATGCAAGTACGTACAATCAATCACGTAAAATCAATCATGCAATGCATGATTGATTTGGAGAATTATTAAATAAGCTAAAAATTAATGTATACTTTAAATTTTAAACAATTTAGTCTTTCTTAAGTCAAATCATACTTGTCGCTGCATCTGATGAATGAATTGCTGCCCCCGTATGTTCCTATAGCTACACTACCTCTAGCTTGTAAGTAAACTTCAAATCAATTTCGCTGAATATCGAAAAAAGTCTGAGGTGATTTGAAATCTTTGGTAAATTACTTCCGTAGCAGGCAGCAGAGTGGGTCAAGGGCATCCCTCCACAGCTAAAGATCAGACAGATTTTCTATATGCCATTAGCAGACGTTCAGGAAGTTGATTTTTACCAATAAGAAAAAACTTTTCTTCAAAGAAATATTTTCAAAGTCAAAACAGTATTTTTTCACTGAAAAATATAATGATGCCACGATAACACCCGCGAAAGGCAATATTTTGGAAAAAACCACGTAGAGATAATATTTGTTTTCAGTTACAACCAATTGTCAATGAATAGACTTCTATGGACTAAAATTTACAAAAATGGTTAAAATGTAGTTAAAAACGTCATTTACAAAATCACAGAATTTACAGTATATGGTTGCAAAACTGAAAAAGCATTCCCTTGCATGCTACCAGACGGTCAATAAAATGGATTGAAAGCCTAATCGATAGTACAGTGGCAGTCTCCATGCTCACAGAGTTCTGATAAAACTATGAGAGTTTCATTTAACTAATAAGGGACTACTGCGCTTGATGCCAAGGGAGTAATAAGCCCACTAATGGAGAAGAACATAAGATTGTAATCTTGATGTATGTTTTTATTCAATGTATTTCGAAAAGACGATCGATAATTTAATTGGGTAGAATGAATGTACCACCGCAGATGGGAGAAGATTAGAGAGATAGACGACTTTTGCGAAACCTGTATAATCCTCAGACTGCTCATGTTCGTGTGGCGGATGGAGAGTAAGGAGGGGCAGTGCTAGGAAGTGATGACAGGGGTAGCCACTGACACTATGGGTAAGAGCCATGTTAATGGCTAGAATAAGAGGTGAAATTCAATCAAGGATTTTATAAAATCAGTTTTGTGGATGACCAAATATCAGCTTGCAACTTAGTCAAGGCTTGTTACCTTTGCTGAGCGCGCGTAAAAATCCGTGTGATTCATATGAGACCATACTCAGGGTAACAAAACCACGGTGATAAGGTTTCCTAGGAGGAGGAAAGATAAGTTAAACGTTCAATTTAGAGGACAAAGATTAGAGTAGGTAAAACAGTCAACAAATCTTGAAAGTGTATTGGACCAAGATGATCAAAGTAGTCGCAGAAATAGTACCAGAAGAAGAATTGTTTTTGGCAAACAAGCTTTCATGTGGAGGAGGGAGTTGAATAAAGGGAGTTAGAAAAAATATTTTAAGGAAAATAAACCCAAACTTTGATATTGGAGTGAGAATTTGAACGGAGTGAACTTCTTGGCCATTCAGCAAAATGAAAGAAGGGGATTGGAGGCTTTTGAGACGTGAGAGTGGAGGATGGAACAGATAAATTGGACGGAAAAGAAAACGGACGAACTAGTACTAAGCTACCGGAGGAGTTGAGAGTGATGTTGGGAGAAATCCATAGACGGTAGGAAATGCACATTTTGAACGGCGGTGGACTGTTAAAGACTTTAATAGAGGGGAGAACATTAGACAATCAAAGTAGGGGAAGTAAAAGTATAGCCATATTGGACGGAATGAAGTGAGGTTTAATGTATGTAGACAGGAAGTCAGGCAGGCTGTCAGGTTCTCTTGTTAGGCGTGGCTAATAAATGTAGGGATATTCATTTTTCGTCCATTCAAAACCTACACATCTACTATAGTAGACTACCAAACTATAATGATATGTATATAAATAAATAAAATCCATACAGGCTGATTATCCAGCCCTGAAATCGGAAAATATTGCTACTTTATTAGGTCAGCACCAAACATATATTTAATTAATATTCGCAGTTACATTTTAGAATATTTTATTTAAATATAATCAACTCAAAGTAAGTTGTCTTTTGCTCTATAATATATTACAACTGTTTGGTGCAGCAATTTAAAAAAATTATCTTTTTCTGATACATGAACAGAGAAGGACATAAACGGAACTAAAATTATTCATCATAAGTAATAGATTTACACAATATTGGCGATCTTAAATTAATACGAAAAGCCCATAGCATATATATGAAACATTATGAGTCATTCATTCTAGTGGTAATATTGCTTATCATCTTAGAGAGAAGAACATCCAATGCTCAGTATTCCCCAGTGTTACAAACAATATCTCAACAAAAAAGATTTGATTGAAGAACTTCTACTTTTTAACTACTACCAATTTTTTTAAATTCTAGTGGAAGTAAAAATCATTTTTGTATTTTTTTATAAAAATTACTTCAAATTTTCAGCAAAAAGTAATTCTCTCAATTAATTTTCATCGTAATAATTTGTCGGGCATGCTTATCTCTAACCTCAAATCCTTTAAAAATTGTATGTATCCCTGAATCAAACGAACGTGAATGGCAATGCTTATTCTAAAGAAAACGTGTGGGTTAAAAGTAACCATTTAAAAGCATTAATTTAAAAAAAACACGCCTGGCTTGCACATCCTCGCGTAATCCTACGCAGGAGCGTTAAATTTCAACTCTTTAAAACATTTTGCTTTTGGAGTAACATCGTACACGCGCGTGAGCCTTTACTTTCGTTTACACGACTAATTAATGCACACATTTATCGAATGACGCAAATAACCCGGCGAGTTTCACCGCAATCAGGGCTCGCGTCCAATTATTACCCGCGTCGCTAATTATTCTGCGGATATATCCGCCTCGGCGCGGGGTTCCATCACGCTCCCCGACCACAGCGACGCACCGACGCAAAAGGGGGTGGGGGGGGGGTCGCCAGCTAAACCCCTGCGGAGCATCGTCGTGACGGCGAAATGGGGGATTGGGAATGGTCTGAGGGCGTCTGGGGGTGAATACCGGCCATGTGGAGAAGCGGGCTTGGGGAGGGGGTTAAGGGACAGAGGCGGCGGTCTGCGAGAGATAGAGAGAGAGAAGTGGGAGAGGTGGTTGGGGAGACAAAGGAATCAGGGGGTGGAGAGGGAGTGAGAGTTGTGTGAAAAAAAAGGAACTCAGCTCTTGAGAGCGTATTTCAGTCCCTCTAATCCTCACCTCAGTGCGGGAAATATGAGAAGAAACGTAAAAATGTAACACCCAACCCTCTTCCTATGCTTCTGTTTCTCCACGTTCACATCCACCCCCACCCCTCTCTCATTCTAGTCACGAGTGGGGAGGTTGGCGGGGCGGCGAGGGTCTCAGAGTGGGATCCCTTCATAGTACGTAGGTACCCCTAGGGATGCCGATATGCGGGGCACCCGACACATTCCCTAGCAAGTTACCCGTCCGCTGCAAGTGATGAATATTTGCGGAGGGTTTAATAGTTACACCGGCGTAATGCGCTCTTATCACACCATATTAACCTCCGCTGGACCCAGTTTAACCGTCTTCAATTAACATTTGTACTGTTGCACATGTTGTATGCACGCTAAATAAATCCGGATGCTATGGGTGGACGGTGGATATTGATGAAATAGTGATTTAAAGAAAATCGTATTTATCAAGGGAACAAAATTAGAAATAGTTCATAAATTCAATCTAGGCCATACATATCACAGTATTATTATCACATATGTTGTTTATTATATATCTCTAACTATCATTTTTCACATATTCACGAAAGGGTTGCTTGTAAGAACGCCGAATCACCCCATTTATTAATAGGAATTAATAGGATAAATAGTCTTCGCACGTGAAGTTGCCATATTCTAACCAAAAGCGGAGCCCTTCCTTAAGTTAATTACTAAAGCTTAATGCAATGATAGTTAACCTATACTTAAACATCTGAAACATGAAAGAGAATTGCAAGTTTTTAAGCTTATTAAGTTTATATATAAATATCAATTGGCAATAAATTTGAATTAACAGGTATGTCAACAAACTCCGCACATCAAATTTTTATTTCAGTTTATTCTTTTTCTGATGATCATATTTAATGCACATTAGCCAAAGTATCACTCATGTATTTTTATTTTTTAAACTCCGAGATAATTTAATTTCCGAGATTAAAAGTCACTTTTCCGATCATTAAAATTACGTCTTAATATTTGCTCTGAGTATATTTTCCTAAATATAAAAAACACCAAAGTGGAGGCTTATGCACACTTGAAATGAATCACTGCCGACGACAGGTTGACCATTAAATGAATAAATAATTAATTATTTAAAACACAAATTCAGCTTCTCCCCACTTACTGCCTTTTCACGGGGGAAGACGAAGGTTCCACAACCGATTAAGGGTAGCCATTCATGTCATCTTTACCAACAAAACTTTCAGACTCGCGCGGGTAAAAAAAAGTACTGCCGTGTAATTTATAAGAGCCTGCGGGTTGAGGGGTGCCGCGTGTCGAATGCATATTTTAAGTCAAAGTGAAACCGCGTAAGGCATCACGATTTGAAATACAAAGCGGGAACTCTTGTGAAAAGGAAAGAAAGACGCCGTGCGAGGCCTCGGGGATATCCCGTAGAGGTGCCGGCGACTCTCCCACCCTTCCTGCCCGCGACGAGGCTGAGTGAAACGCTCGTCATAATATCCCGCATGCAAATGTGGTATGAGTCGACGCAACTACGACACGACGAATAAATTAAGGCTGCCGAATGCGATTACTCCTCCGCGAGACCCCTCCCGCGATTTCGATCGCGTTGCTAGGAAAGCGACTGCATCCCGCGCACTCGGACAAATATATTTTGTCATTATCATCAAAACGCCCCCCGCATTAGTTAATGCTCATATAATTTGGGCGAATCCGAAAAAGCATTACTTATCACGTGAGCTCACTCGAACTCCAGTCTGGTTTTCTCCATATAAATTTTAATTCTAATTAATCAACATTATTCCAACCAGGTTTCATCCGTTCCAAAAATGTTTTAATGTTTCTCTGCACACCTAAAACAAGTGCTCCCTAGTCTAGAAAGCCTAATATCAAATCAGCTAAGCGTAACAGCTAAACATAAGAAATCAAAAAATACACCTGCTGTGCACATCTGTACATAATCCAAGCATTAAATTGCAGCTATTAAAATCATTTTGCTCTTGAAGTAGCTCCATAAACGCACGATAACCTTTGCTTTCATTTAGACGAGAGCTAATTAATGCACACATTCATAGAATGACGCAAATAGCCCGGTAAGTTGCACCGCCATCGGAGCTCGTGACGAAATACAAACCAAATCGTTCATTCGCATTCTATTGACATACCCACCCACGCAACTTCTTTGTGTTTTTAAACGATTTTTTATTTTAATACCTTCCGTTAATAAATAATACATTTGATATTAATGACTTTCGGTCAAAACAGACGAAGTATGAGCACGAGAAATTAGAGCACGGCATAAATATCGTATATCAAAGTCACGGGCTTCTTAGCTCGTTTTCAAGTAGCTCGATACATACCTACATGTAATTCTTCACGGCTGAGACGATTAAGTTATCACTAATTTTGCTCATTGTGACCCAAAGGATAAATCTCCGCGGACCTATTGAAACTTAATTCTATTCCCTCACAATTTCCAGGGTCTGACCTCAACATATTTTCTGTGCTAAATGTACTCAATATATTTTCTGTACATTTATTTCGATTTTCCAAATACTAGTCAGCATCTTCCTCTCTTCTCCAACCTAATACTCGAATAAAGCTCCTTCTTTATCCATGAACTCCGACCAATAAATTTGCTCACTTTGTACTCACACTAAAATGGATACACAAGATTCATCAGTGTACCCATATATCCATGCATGTCCTCCACATATCATCATTTACTCGAATCTATACCCGCGTTTCAGGAGCACGAGATAGCGACCATAGTTAGATCTTCTTACTAAACTATTTCCTAATATTTTCTTTATGCGAGTATATTATGCAAGCAGGACTGCCATTACTTCCCTCCTCTTCACGGATGATTATATCACCTTAGCGACTCTCATAATATCTCCGTTATTACGTCCATTTTCCTTTTGTGTCGCTTGTACGTGGCATCTCTTTCAAGCACAGAAACTCCCTCCATGACACGCTCCCACGTCAAATCTGTAAATAGCACGCCATTAGCGGCGATCCAAGTAGATGAGAATGTCTCAAACGTGCATTGAAAAAAATATTATCAACGCATGCTGTGTGCATTACTAAAATTCTCATTCCAGGAAAATATGACACGCGAAAAATTTACAAATATCTTCCCAAAATCCTAAATATTTAGTCTAAGAGCAAGTTCAATTGAAGGAAGCGTAAAATGGAAGTAATGAACTTGTTTCTCCATAATTGTGCATGAAGAACCCCGACGCAGATAGTGTTCATAGATATAAGTAATCGAAAATGACGCTAATTACGTCTTGAATTTATTGAAAATGTTGTCATCTATTATAATTAAGATAGGAACGAATTTCTTTTGAGAGATGGTTAAGGACTTTGTGGAAATCCATTTGTAAAGATTTTCATTTAATTTTGTACATGTTTTTAGAGAATATGGTAATTTTTCAGAGAAGTGAGCCTCTGACATATTTGGACCGCATTAAATTAATTTTACTACCCTGCTAAACCTAAAATGCTGACCTACAACTAAATAGTTTCGATTCCCTCAATATAATTTATACTTAAGGCTTATTTATATTCAAAAGATGTCTAAATGAACGTAAACTTACCAAAAAAAAGGTCCCGTAACGAGGCTCAAAATGCTAAATTCAGGAAAAATAAATACTCCAGGGTTTGGCAATAATGCATTAAAAAAACATGGTTCAGTCCAAGGCTCGAGTCTATGGCTGAGGGAAGAGCTCACCTGAGCCAAACTACTTAGTCGTTCGCAATTTGAAAGATACATTCAGGCTCTTTGGACCTAGAGCCGCTCGTGGAATTCCAGAAAGATTTGATGACCAAAAATAATGATATAGGTAGGGTTTCGTTGATTGTTTGAATAGAAATTCTCCAAATTTGAGGGCCAAATCATTCTGATCATAACTCTCAATAGTATAAACAACGAGTAGACTCTATCCATTGAGCAGCCTAATAACTACGTATTAAAAAAACTGACCCACGAATGTAAACCTCTTTTTCTTTAGATAAAAAACCCTAATATTGTCAATTTCAGAAATCTAGCTTATTATACGATATAGTGACTATAATTATATTCCAACTCCCTCGCCTCATACAGATTAATGATGACTAAAAACCATTTATTATTGAATGTATAAGAGTTTACTTGTATAGACATTCGAGGTCAGTCAGAGTTTTTTTAACGATTAATTTTTGCATTGAATATATTATAAACAACACAAGTATTGAGTGGTATAAGGATCCCTTACATGTACTGACCCTCATTTATTAATTTAGGAAAAAGTCCTATTGGCTATTAACGAAACGGTGACCTTAAAGTGAAAAACATGTAAATCATTTGGGTGAAAATTCTTATGATTGACGCACCGCACGGATATCACCCTGCGGGATTACATGGGGAAAATGAAGAATTACGCCTTTTGAATAGAAGCAATCCTGAATCCGTGGCTCTCCTTGTGTGTACAAGCCTAACATGCGACAAAGGAATAATGGATCGAGGGGACTGGGGTCGTTCGTGGGGGAAACGCCACTCGTGGTGGGGGGAAGAGGGTCAACTCCTCATTAATTCCATCACTGGGTTGACACCATGCGTCACAAAGCCTACATTAGCTCACAAACACATGCGGGTACGATCTCGGCAACATTCGTTTTGCGCCAGACTCCCAAAGCAGTGAAAGATAAAGATGTGGAAATACCTGCCCAATCTGGCGAATAACTGGACCTGGTCATCCCCGAGGGCGTCGCCTGGGAATGCATGCACGCTGCAATGTCATCCAGCTTTGATAGTTTGACCACGAACGTGGGCGAGCAATGGCGAATAAAATACGACGATGAAACACGATTTGGAGCATACCATCCTGCATACATCCGCATATCAATACCCGGTTGAGTGACTGTCGGTTACAGGTGCATCTAATTTTCAATTAGATTAGTGGTAGTCCACCGGGCTGGGATAAGTTTTTGATTGCCTGTGGTACGAAATACTACTGCAATTCTAAACCGTAGCAAACATGACGTGAAATATCCTTGCAACACATATTGGAATTATTCGTCCGAAATAATAATAGTAAGTGATATAATGACATCGCTTATTCCTTCGCCACTGCTATTTGTGAAATTATACATGGCAATGGTTTCGTTATTAGGTAATCTACGCATTAAGATATTTGTGCGGAGGATGAAAAATGTGAAATGGAGGGAAAGGAAAACAAACGTGGAAGTGATAGTCATAGTGAGGAAGGGGAAGGGTTTGTTGGGATAAACCCAGTCGAGGCAGAAAAAAATAGTTTTACGGCGTTTTGATTTGAAATGGGATGTCAAAAACTGTGATAGAGGAGTGAGCACAGGCAAGCGAGGATGGGGTAGGAATGGGATAGGAATATTGGACAGAATGAAGGGAGGAAGGAAGTATGCTGAATTGAAGAGGGACTTATTGTAGTGCTGGATATCAGGTTGTACGTATTTCTTTGGGAGATGCAAAGAAATTATCATTGTAGCGTGTGTAGTCTGTACCCATCCAAAAACTACCTTAAGCGAGAGAATAACAATTAATAATTTATTAATTAATAAAAACTATTAAGGGTAGCAGGCTAAGTTTGGGCACTTTCACACAATTATTACGTATCGTGTAGGCTTCAATTTGTTTGCTATAGCTAATTTAATGAATCCCTCATTCGTAATTTGCACTAGGTGTCAACCTATTGCTATCTCTTCCCCGTAACCCAATATTGACCTTCCTCAATGCAACAATTTCAGAGTGTAAAAATCATTCGCCTTGACTGGGATTCGAACCCAGATCCCTCAATATCCGGTCGAGTGCTTTAGCCACTTAAGCTACTGTTGCGGCATCTCCCGCAGTTTCTTTGGAAATTGACCCTCCTGTTATTGCCTCGAAGGTCGCTTACTTCTTAATTTATCCTTCTTACGAACGATGTGCCACCTCATAATTTCGTCAACTTATTATGTACCTTTCTTCTCCTACGCTTTATTACAATTTGTCCCTGGTCTTAATTCCCGTCCAAATAATTTCCTTGATTTTAGAATGTCAAAAAGTCTCTCATTTGCCTCGGATCTATCTACCACTAATTTCATTATATTTGTGGCGTATAAGTTTAAATATTTTAGCCTAATAAGGCTATGCATTTGGAGGAAAAGTTATAGAATTCACATCCCTTCTTCCGCTTAACATATGAACCGGTGATTCCTCTGGAATCCGAGAGAGCGATTGATACTTGAGGGCTGAGGGAGTATTAAAGGGCTGGTTACATTCGCATGATATTTTTATTTGCACCTGAATTCACAGAGGTATAAAAAGCTAAGCTTTTCCCATTTCGCCCGCCTATATTTTTTCAATCGATACCACTGAAATTTGAATGACAGATTTGAAGGATTGACATCAACTGAATGAAATGACCCGATTCCACGTGCCAAAGAGTAAAAAATTAATACGTCCAGTTTCTACTCTAGGTCACAAAAAGAAGTAGCGCGGCATTTTTTCCGTAAATTATACAATAAACTGAGCCTGGAAACCATCAGGGCGAAAGAAATGTGGTGGAAGAAGCGTTGGGTAGATACGAAAAGTATACAATAGATGGATGAAATTGCTGCACCGGAATGAACGAAGATCGGAGAAGACAGAGCAGACAAAGATGAGAGGAACGGAGCAGACAATTTCACAAAGATAATAATTTTTTCATTTTATAATTTATTCAGTGATATTCAAATCTTGCTCTTAAGGTGTAGCAAGTTGATAATCAAGTATTTTTGCGGGGAGGTTAAATATTAATTAGAGATATTATGCAGCTATGTTATTGGGGGGTCTAAGTAAAGTCATGCGAGTAAAACTTGAGTGAAATCAAAATTTTTGAGATAAACATGAGTATAATTTAATATTTTTTTCAACGTCGCTTATCATTATAGGTACATCATTCGATATGCCTATACATAGGATGGAAAGCTCATTCTGTTATGCACAGAAAGCCTACTTAACCTCAGTCACGGTCCATATGGCACCACATGCTTACACTAAAGTAGTTCGTAGAAAACGCTGAATTTTGAATTCATAAGTAGAATTTTTCATGAGTATCGTGCAGGAAATTTAAAAACTCCAAACGAACCTTATCTGATCCTCGGCCGTAAAATTTCGAGCATGCTCTGAGTTAGCAGCCCTTGTCAAGTAATCCGCCAGTTTATATAGAGTTGAAATTCCTCTCGAAGTTATTCGAGACGGAAATAATAATATTTTCTTATATCCGTGGATTAGATGCTCGGCAAACCGCCGTCCTCTCGTCACCATACCCGTGATTAGGTAGCCGGCTGCTCCCGCTGACTCGTCCTCCCTTTGTTTTTCGGGGAAGGGGCGGGAGAGGATTGGGAGCAAAGACGCGTCGCGAACTTTAATTCCCTAAATCCCAGACGGTGTCGCCTCGAGGAGACAAACTCGACACGACGGGCGGAGGTAAATAATTAATCCCCTCATAATCCGCTTCCGGCCGGGGATTCAATGCGACGAGTCTCCTCAAAGAGAAGGAAAGACAAAAATCCAAATTTCCATATTACGTAGACGCTGAGGCCGAAAAATAATATTCGCCTTCGGGAAACTTAAATATGCGCATATGACGGGTTGAAGCGCGCAAACAAAGGAATGTAACGCGATAACTTCCCCCATATGATCCACTGTTGCCATTGCTGTTATTCGCGGGATCACGTAGAGAGACACGCCGTCTGTTTCGCTTGCATATTTACCTCCTCCTCCCAACGCAGTCGACCTAAGGAACTGGCAAGCGGAAGTTGATGACTGACAATGATTTCAACCAATGCGACTGCCGTATGTACCAAACGGTAGGGAGAAGTTTGGTCAAACACGCGACAGCAGAAATGAACTGGCTCTAATGCTAACGCCAACTGCCTTTGAGATACACCCTTATTAATGGATGAATCAGTTCCTTTCCATGGTCACTTCCTTTTGCCAGTATTTCATAAGGGTATCCGGACAAATCCGAGAATTTTCAGACTGTAAACAATGTCTCGCACCCGAACGCTGATCAATCAGCTTTATATAGAGAGTTCGGCAGAAGACCAGTGTATCAATTGATTTCCTGCCGAGTGCTATGGCTTTTTGTGCTCATTTGATTCACTACTGAGGAAACTCTTCGGCTATCAATTCTATTTAACAGTTCATGAAACGAATCATTTTGAGATATGACGAAAGCGTAACATATCATTTCATTGAAAATGCGAAATCTTTCGTCCATTCTTTAGAAAATACTATATTCTTAAGTTGCTTTCAATGTATGGAGAATTTTCTCATTACGAAACTGTTCAAAAGTAAAAAAACACAAATTGGTACTACCTTCGTAAGATAAAAACAAATTTTCTTTGCTTGAAAGAAGTTCTCAAAAATGAAATTTATCAGCGAATACACTCGAGCACCGCACATATATATATCTAACAAACTAAAATTATCACTACAGCAATTAAAAACCGTTTAAGGATGTTAAAGTTATAATATATAACGTTTATTGTTTGATGTTCATTTAAAACAAAAATTACTGCGCAATGATAAAAATTACCATCATATTTAAATATCAAATAAATGTCCACTGTTGAGTCCGCGGGGTTATAGCAGACAAAATAAAATTAGGAGAAGGGATGGATTGATTTTTTGAAGAGGAATTTACACTAAATATGAATTAATATTAAGAATCTAAGGTCTCGCCGAGTGACATTATCTAGCTCTCTTCCTCAGCTCTTGACAAAATCAAGAATAAGTATGACGCAATGCGCCACCTAGTGATATCCTAGTGGTTACCACGTACGACCCCTGATATAAAGGCTGAGGTTCAAATCCGGGTAAAACATATGAATGGACCTAGCTATATATATATATATATATATATATATATATATATATATATATATATATATATATATATATATATATATATACACATACACACACATGTATATATATAAATATATACAAATATAATTTTCAAAAAAGTTAAATCAGAATGATTCTTTAAGGTTACGGTCAGTAGAAGATAGAACGTCAAATCCACGCATTCAGTGATTCAGCTTAGGAGAAAGTTCTCTCTACTTGCGCCGCTATTCCCTTTTCCATTCATTTCCAACCAAACATAGAAACTGAAAAAATCACAACGCCTAGATTTTTTAATGAATCTAATCAAGGACTTAAACAGAGATTTGAACCAACACGTCAGAGTAAATAGTGTAAAAGTTTATCTACTTGCCTATTACACCGTCATTTTATTTTTGTTACAGATAAAAAATAATTTAGAAAACTAAAGTATCATTCAAAATGACACGAGGCTTTTTCAAAGCCATAATCTGAATTGCGCCCTCTTAAAATAATCTAAAAATTTAAATAAAGTCTTTCTAAATCGCAAGCTCTGAAACGCTGGAAAGTACTAATCACTAAACAATTTACTACCGTCTTTAAACTTTGGATTTACAAGGTATTGTGTACAAAATAGTGAATTTAATTATGTCTCGTAGCCACAGGTTAACAGTTCTGGTTTTCCCCTCTGGAGATTTGATATTGTTCTATGATCTACTGACAATTCGCGTACTTAAGTACTCCTACTTAGATACAATTCGCAAAGGTTTTCCAGGTCTTGATGATATCCAGTAATTTATTTATTAATCTACCTCGACACACCTTCCATAAATGCGGCAATCCCCCCCCCCCCCCCCAATTTTTCACATCCGACACGATCCCCTCCCCCTACCAACGACGAACTACCAGCCGACCAAGTTTAAGCGACTCGCCGTGCTGCGCCGCGCAATTAAGGGACGGCCTATCCCCCCCGGCAGTCGACGCGGACCACAAGAGCAAACGCGGGACTCAAACCAGAGCGCGAATTCATAAACATTTCGCGCGGATTCAACGCTCGAATGCTCCCTGGCAGCGCGGGGAAGAGGGTGGACCTCCGCCCGTCGGGGGAGATCCGCGAATGACGAGCATTAAGCTGGAGCAGTGGAGGGCATACATTCCGGGAGATTGATGATTTCGTGCTGGGATGTGAAGGGGGGGGGGTTACGGAGAGTAGAGACGGAATGACCTTCCACCCCTACACTCCAGGTACTTAATTCCAGCAGACTGTGAAATTCCTTCGGGCATGGAAATAAGTCACACCGACAAATATAACGAATCGAAGACAGTGTCAAATATGTGGGCTCCTTTGCATTTTAAATGGAAGTGCTATTATTTGTACCATTGCAATTACACCGTTATCAATTTTTCGTGAAATTAAACGCAGAAGCCTCTCATGAAGGAGTGTACTTGACTTTCTGCTTATACTTTAATGCTAATAATTGCATAATAATTAGAAAAATATCACATTTTTCACTCATGCTCGCTCATCTATGATATTTAAAATATATAAAGGCTTAAGGGGCATTTAACGCCCTTTTAAAAAAATAAGTGGTTGGAATCAATACGAAGGCATTCGATTAGGTTTGAAAAACTAAAGTAATGCATAAGTGGGATATAAATCAATCAAAAGTTCAAAGAACTCAACGTACGAAAATACGCTCAAAATATATGCAAAAATGAATTTTAGCAGCGTCTCCTAATTAAATGTATAACGTGGAAATTGCATCAGAAAACAGTTACAAAAAGGCATTATTTCAGGTCTATTACATCTCATTATGAGTACACGTCTGGCATATTGTGCAAAAGAAGAAGAATACAACAAGATAAGGAGAAAGAAGGAATATGATAAAAGCTAGCCTTTTCGTTATTCGACACTTACAGGTATCAACAAACAGAAAGCGACGATAGGTTACTTAGGTAAGAGCCGAATTTTAGTGTTATTTACAATTAGACTTAAATAAATTAATTAGGTAAAGATTGACCGCGGGAATAATGTAAACCCATAATACAATAGTAGATGACATTAAAATCAGAAATTGACATAAAATGAAATCAATTTTCTCGGTCAAAATTATCCACCAGAACAGTAGAAATAATGTGCCCAAACAATTTTAAAATGTAAACATTTTTTAAATAAATAATTATTGCTAATTTTTGTATTCTACCAGTTAAGGTATGTTTTGGATGGAAACAAACTATACAACAGTACAATGATACATATCTTTGCCTCTCCTAACTCAGCACAACTTGACATTCGACACAGCAATTACCCCTTCAAATACATATACTTCCTACCTCCCTTCATTCTGTCCAGTGTCCCTAGCCTATTCCTGCCCCTTCCTCGTTTGGTTAACATTCTCCCCTCTAGCACGGTCTTCAACATCCCACTATCAATCAGAATGCTCTGCATCTGTCTTTTATACCTCCTTCGGATTTCTCCATGCAATCCCCTTTCCTCCCGCACTATACACAGCACTTCGTCGTTTGTTTTCCTTTTCATCCATTTTAACTTTTACATCCTTCTACACACACACATTTCAAAAGCCTTTAATCTACCTCTATCATTCTGCTTCAAAGAACACATTTCCGCATCTTACAAAACCACCCTCCATATCAAAGCTTTAGAATACCTTTTCTGAATATCCTTACCCAATGTTTCCGTCATCAATTCTCTCTCCATGGTGAAATCTTTTCCTAACTCCACTCTAATTTTGTCATTCCTACTACTTTGACCGTTTCGGCCCATAGTTACACCTCTGATAAATATACACTGTTCCACCTGCTTATGAACTCCTACTACAATGCAACAATTTCAGAGTGTAAACATCATTCGCCTTGACTGGGATTCGAACCCAGATCCCTCAATATCCGGTCAAGTGCTTTAGCCACTTAAGCTACTGAGGCGTCCTCTTAAACTCTGAAATTTTGGGGCTTTTAAAGGATCAAGATGTTGTGACGAAATACCGTACATACAATGTCACAGGCATTCGTAGTCGTGCGCGACGCGCCACAGTCCACGAGGTTAAAGCTAACTTTAAACACCTATGGTATTTATACTTTGAAAAATTCCAAAGAAACTGTGGGAGATGCCGCAACAGTAACTTTTAACGGAGTCATCCGCCAGTGTGCATTTCAATGCAACAATTTCAGGGTGTAAAAATCATTCGCCTTGACGGATTGGCGGATGACTCCGTTAAAAGTTACTGTTGCGGCATCTCCCGCAGTTTCTTTGGAATTTTTCCTGCTACAATATTTATCTTAGTTTTTCTCTTTCTCAAAAATCACATTTTTTGCACCTTGATTCTCGTCCCATACCTATTGCACTGACTTTCCGATGCGCACATCAGTGCTTGCAACCCCTTTGCTAAACAAGTGAACAATCTAGTGACTTGTTGCCTATAACACTTTCAAAAATTCCCTCTAAAGGTTTACAGGGAAATAAATTAATGTTGTTATCGAATATTCATTAGATTTAACTTAAACCACATACGTATGCAAACGAGATCTTGGATTTATATAAGTCCGATGTTAATATGTATTATAAAACAGAAAAAATCCAAAATCTGAAGTAAATTTTATTACTTTAATTGTAACCAACATCAACTACCATGGAAGCCGTTAATAATATCTCTACTTTATTGGAGGCACCTCGTCCAAGTCTGAACGCCAGTTAATAGTCGAGCATAGGATCCACCTCTTCCTAATCTCTGGGAATGGGGGATTCTCAATTTGCACCGCGTGGGCAAAAGGCGCTTTTCGTTCGCCGATGGGCGAGGAGAGCCTTCTCCCAACTACACCACTGACGATCCGCCACCCCACCCGATTTTGGTTTCCTCCGTCGCCTCTTCCCGGTGTGGGAGCCGGCTGAATTATTCTGGCCGCTTACCCCTAGATGATCGGTGACGCCAAATATCGCTCCGAGACGGACGGATACCCTGCCGAGGTTTACCCACGGACGCAGTGATTGTGAAACTTGGGTCGATCGCAAACCCCTCCGATGGGGGTTCGAAATTACTCAAGGCATTAATCCATGTGATGGCTCAGATACATCCAGCGCTGAACGGGAGAATAAGCGACGAGGCCAGTGGGCATCACGTGTTTACAGAAATACACATACGGGAATAGTCAAGAAAAAGCGTCGACTTGGCAGGGGTGCTGATATTGCGCAATAGTCCCGCTTTTCTTCGAGTGCTACATCGTAGAGCATTTGAATATATGCTGTCATTAATTTTAGATATTCCTTTGACAATAGATATCATAATCCTAGGAAGTGTACCTAATGACGATACATTCTGGGCGGTCTATTACAGCAGGCCTGAATTACCTGAATTCCTGAATTTTGGCCAACTATCACTAAGGTTAGTCTCATATCATTTTATCTTTTACAGCATCAATTCTTCATTCCAGTTTCATTCCGTCATAGAAATCTATTTTCCTCCTTCCAGGAAATTCGTTTGGTCAACATTCTCCCTTCTATCACGGCCTTCATCGTCCCCTTTCTCTCAATATCTCATTTTGTTCACCTATTCAGCCATATTAGAATTTCATAGAGCATATTTCTCTATTATCTCACCACGCTCGAAATTTTGAATTTACGATTTGCTTTATTCCTTTCCATGTCCGCATCTTAGAAGCTTCAAATCAACTCCCATCATCTTTCCCCTGAGAGCAGTGTTAAACCATATAGTGCTACATCACTGGCCGTTATTAATGTCCTTCCGATACTCTTAATTCCGCAGTCTGAGACATTCACACGTTCCAAATAAGTCACCTCCCAGATTTGTTGTATTACATTACTATCTAGGGTGTGCATTTCAATCATCACGTAGGAAAAAAAGATTTGATAAAGCAATGCATCACTTTAAAGTTAAATTAAGGAGGGCCACGAGAAAAAAGCTTTCACGAATTAATAACAGATATAAATGAAAATACACTCCATTTTAAACTCAACAGTTTTCTTGGTGACATCACCCAGCGTTTTTTTTCAAGATTTACATTCCCTTTAAAAATCCCAAGATATATACGAGGGTCATCCGGAAAGTAGTACCCGTTCGTGAAATAAAGACACAAAAGTAAATATTAACAAACATAAAAAATTTTATTTGAAAGAGGATACTTTAAACTACTTCTCAACATAATCTCCAAGCAAATTAAGGCATTTGTCATAACGTGTGACAAGTTTCTGTATTCCTGCTGCATAGTCCTTCGCCGCCAGCTCATTGAGATACGCGAGGGACCCATCTTGCACAAATTTTTGCATAATGCAGATGGTGTTTAACAATTTCATGAACAATTGTTCGAGAAACATTGGGAAAATGCTCACAGATGTCATCAATTGTGACGCGCCGATCGTTCCTCACGAATTCGTCAACTGAGCTCACCAGTTGGTCTGTAATGACAGACGGTCTCCCCGAACGCTCATCGTCGTGTGTGTTCCCCCTCCCCATGTTGAAGTTGCGACACCACCGCCGAACAGACGACTCGTCCATTACATTGTCTCCATACACCTCCTTTAATTGGCGATGAATATCACATGGGCGAACGTTTCTTGCATTGAGGAATTTAATCACTGCCCTCACTTCACAACTGGCGGCGTTCTCAATTTTTTTAAACATTGTAAACAATCACAGAAACAACACAGGCAATGCTAGCGTCACGCAACTTGGCTCAGAGAAGGCAGACAAGCCACTGAAGCTATCTGACCTCGTCCAGCGGCTACTCGCGTCGTCAGCACTTCATGCGGCACGAACGGGTACTACTTTCCGGATGACCCTCGTATATAGTTCTACATTATACATTTGCTTATTTTGTTATTAATCCATAATTTTTTCTTTTGGTAGAAACTTCCACGCCCGTGTTATGATAATTCTTTCAATGCATCATAATATTTCGCAATTTAGAGTTACTAACATTTCCAAAAATTTTTATAGAGTTAATTCTCATAGCATTCATCTATATTTTGGGCTACATTTTATAAAATACTCCAATGCACATATTTTTGCTCGCTAATTAAACACGCTTAACTATGGAAGTATAATCTGAATGAGGATATTACTTTGAAATTTCATTATTATTAAAAATTAGCATGTATTTTTGTTACTCTAATTACAATAGAGCGTGATGTGTGTGACGACTCAGAATATTTCAGTGCTTCCAACTAATAATACTTCAATTAAAAAAAGTTTCCATCCCTTTTTAATTCCTGGGATTGTATCCACATTTATTTAAAAATATATCAGGGAATTACTTGGCGCATATATCATTTATTGCATTATCTAACTCACTCGGGCATGCCTAATAACCTTAATTTATGAAATTGTTCGGAATCCAATTCATTGGAGATATAAATAATTCATGAGGATTAGAAATGGTGACCCTAATGGGCTCCGGAGGCAAAAATATGCACCCGTAATCGATCATCGATGCTGCATTATAGCCTCCGGGAGTGGATTCGCTCCATGTGCACGAGCGGCAGGCAGAAAAAAAGAGGGAACAACGCCCAGTCCACAACAAATCCGCGGGTACCGGAGCTGGAGGGTAGTGGGGAAGGGTGAGAGGGGGTGAGGGTATAAAATACACCCCTTGGGGGCCCTTCCCATGGCCTCGTAAATATATCATCGACTTTTGGCAAATCTATCTCCAACGGAATCGCCCGCTCCAAAAACCACTATATCTGCATCTGCTTTAATTCTCATATTCGGCGTCGCACGGAACATGTCTTCTCCTCTCTCAGCCTGTACATAGTCTTTCCTAACAGCACTGAAATTCTCTGCATTGCACTCTGGGGTGTACTATGGGGTTTAATTTGAATATTAAGTGTTCTTAGGTTATGATCTCCCGCCAATTTCAACTCGTGAACATATTTTTGAATTAATTTTTACTGTTCTATCACACGGGCACGGCATATGAGATCGGGCTGGATCCTTTTACTCGCCAAATTCTTTTGCGGACTAGTAACTTTGATACATTTTGCTTCTACTTGGGAAGCAATTTTATTGCGACCCATTGTTGGAGACATTAAACGTTTGCTTAAACTGTACACCTCGATTTTTTAAAAGTCTGGTGGCAATTTGAAATTTATTTTGCGTTTTTCCTACGATAAATATGTTTTATCGATAGAATACAAGTTAATAAACCGTAAAATTTAATCTATCCTTTAAGAAGGCTAAAAACCACAATAGGCGTTGTTTAATTGCTTTAAAAAATTAAACAACGGCGTAAGGTAAACCCTCAGTCAGTTTCCAAAGACACGTTTCACCTAAAAGATACGGAGTTATGTTATTCTTTGCCATTCCACTCTTAATTATATTACGTTATCTTTGAAATTGGATGTAATTATAGAATAAAGAGCCTAAATTCAGGGCATATTTTTTTCGAGGCTTCTATTTACAAAAATTTTTAATGGTCACTGTGATCTTTAATTTTTGGAATCACGCCACTCCCAGAGAATAATATGTATAATTAGTATATTTGTAATGTACTTAGTTCCCTGATTTTATAAAATTAAAAGTGCAAAAAACAATTCCATGGCCATTTATCAAAGGAAATACTATTTCAGACTACCAAATAATATTTTTTTGAAGATAGCTACATCTTAAATATTGGTCTTATAATAGAATTGAAGGACGCAGTAGTCCTTTGAGCAGAGCACTGGTCTGCTGATATGAGGGTCAGGATTCGATTCCGGGAACCCTCAGCTTCTTCCTGGACGTGCCATTTCTTGGGTACCAGATCTTTCTGGTAAACCACAGGTGGCGTCGAGAAAGGAACTGAGCCCCCTCTATCCAGGGTTTCAAACTCTGTTGGCATTACAGGCTCGACGTATTATTGACCTTGTCAGCAGCACATAAATTACTTTAGGGTTGAATATTTATATTTTCTCGATTTGGATATGATGAAAAACCAATATAATGACGCTTTATTAATTTAATTTGATTTCACACATCAAATGCAGAAAAAATGGATTTTTAATCAAAATATTAGTACTAATGCCGACTAATTATGGCCATTATAATCATTTGTTACACAATGGAGACTATTGCTTTCCCTTCCATGCCAGAGTTAATTTGAAAAAAAGACAAGTCTACGATTTAAAAATAATAATGAACTTATTGTATATTACCTAATATAACTATATTCTGTCGCAAAACGACTTCAAATCGCCTCCCATAAATGCCATAATGGCATATCCTCTCCTACTTCCCTCTCTACTATTAAAAAATACTGTTCCTTTGGAATGAATATTGATTTACAATATTTAAAGTGCACTATTTTAATTATGCGTACGTTTTCTTCTTTAAATTCTGACACCTAATTACTTAAAATGGAAAGGTCAGATTAGCAGACCACGTTGAAATTAAATGCTTTTCAAAGAAGAATTTGCACTGTCTCATATATTCAGGATTCTATAGAATGTACATACTTACACAGCTTTCCACGTATTCATGCAATATATATATTTTAATTCGGACTTTGAGATATAAAAAAAGGATCTCTTTTCCAACGAGACTTTTTCGACATGAGAGCTCTTCCAGTCGGAGACAATATTTTTTTAACATACATTTAGATCAATAAAATACTTACCTGTTTAGAAAATTTAATTGTGCGAAGTATAAAAATCATAATTACCAAATATTTGACCCAGTAAAATAAAAAATTAACCATTATAAATAATTATATTCAACTACAGTTTCCTTTCTTATTCGTGCCGATTAAACATATATTTATTATTTTCCTATATACATCTACATATGTTTATATATTTTTTACGTAATATGCAGTATTATTGGTTAAAGCAGTGCAGATAAACGAGTGTTTCAGTAAAAGCGGTATTTTTCGTGGTTATTTTTATGTGGCTCAGCGAATTCGGAATCAGTTTGGTACTGAAGATATGTTGGACTCCACCGAATTTTTAGCATTCAATTCTGGAACAAAGAACCCTCAATGAAGGACATAAGCAGTCCTTCCGAACAAACATCTCCCCACGCTGTAACGTGGGTCCAAAAGTGGATTCTATAAAGGCGACAAAGGAAGGGAAGTCCGGGAAATATCTTTGTCGAGTTATCCTCTTTGAAGGACGGAGAAATGTTCCCGATGTGTACGAGTGACATTTTTTATCGAGGATGAAGGAAAAAGTGGCGGCAGGAGGGAGAGCCTACAGGCTAGGGATGAAATGTAAGAATCCTGAGATGACTCTTTTTCTCTCTCTCTCTCTGTATCCCACTTTCTCTGTGTTTTGACATTTGTGTACTCCAAGGATGCTGTTGATTCAGACATTGACGACTAAGACGATATGGCTGTCTTGGAGGTAAGATGAGGAATTGTTTCCTCATATCCTTTACATTTACCTACTCGCTGACATTACTCAACCCAATGGTAATATTATTGTTTTCGGTAGACTTCTCATGGGTTTTCCGTGATAAGTATAAAACTTTAATCTAAAATTCTGGACAACATAAGTATTTTTTGGTCAAAATTATCTGTAAATCATGCATTTTACCTCCATTACTCTGTCCAAAGCGCTTACTCTCTTGCTTGTCGGACCAAACTTCTTTTGGTGTCCAATATCACTTCTCTTACGCGGTCGCTTCGATCAAATCCACGTTTTTAAAGTCCCACGAAAATCTTCAATTCACAAAATGTCATCTAACTCTCATTTTATTGCTTTACTTAGTCCCCACTGTATTTTTTATGATCTTCTCGATACCTATATCGCAAAGACATCCGATTTGTTCCATATTATTTGCTCAATGAGAGTTTTCAGAGCCATACGACGCCTGGGTCCAAACATCTAAACACCTCGTAAGTTATCACCAACCTTTTCTTCTCGTCACATGGTTGTCACGTCCATATATTTCTTTCTCTTCGATAGAGCTTTTTTTTACTAATGAAAGACTTTTTCAGATGTCCTAATTACAGTTTACTCTTTAGATTAATGACAATGATTATACTATGATAGTTAGACGACTTATTCTAAAACATTTGGGGGCATATTCATGACACTTAAATTTCATCCTTGAGTTTACTAATTTTCATAAACTACTAAAAAGTTTTTGAATTAGTTCCCTTGAGGAGATTAATGTTCATCTCGTGATGAGGAGTAGATTTACAAGTGGAAATTGAAGGAAATAACGTTCCCATTGCTGAGGAACAAACCGGGTTATATGCGAGTTTACGACTCGACTATTTTTTCCTAATGGGAGTCTACTCGAATATGACTACCGATTCTTAATTATGTAACGCAACCTACCTGCGCATCTTACATGCATAAACTACTGACACTGCAGCGATATGCCGCAAGGGCGCTGTTCAAGAAACTCAACAAAAATAATTGACCAAAAGGATCGATATATATTCAACCAACTGATTTTAAAAATTTGGTAAACATAATGGGAAAAACAGAAGCGATTTAGACTCGACTCCTGCAATGTAAGCCATATTCTTATTCTGAATTCCGACAGGGTCAGTTATGAAAATTTCGCTAACAGCTTTTTGGCACATGTGCCACATAGCAAGGATTACGAGTTTCCTTTCGGATTGACTAAATTAAAGGTAACACCGTTAATAATTTTTGAAGAAATTTGAGTCACATAACAATTTATTCCGACTCCTCCGTTGCTGTCTAGAATGCTAATTATTGCATTTTTAGGAAATTTTATGGTTTCGGAGAACTCGGGCACAAACGCGGACAAAGCACGTCCAAATGGGATACTCAGAGGAACACTAAGGTGGTAGAAAGCATGTGTCCGGTATCCTTAGGGTGAAGTAGTAGTTAGTAAGCATATTTGACATTTATTTCCACTATTTGTGTTCAGCGAGAAAGGCAACAAAGCTGTCCCGAAACAGAAAATCTAGCATTATTATAATCTACGCTATGTAATCTTTCCGCTTAGGGTGGATTTTTGATTAAACACATTTTGGAGCACCGTATTGTAACTCTAATACGGTGCTCCAAAGCTCTGAAAACATATTACAAAAAATCTTAAAACGCTACTCTACATTATCAAATGATTTTTAAAACAATAAATTACCCTCTTTAATACCGCTTTCACCATCCTATGTCTTCTCCGTGCTTCCTATGCTGTGCTACCTTTATGTACTTGTTCTGCATTTCTCTAATTTTTCCAAACAACCGTTCCTATCTCTTAACAAACTTCATCATTTGCTCTACCGTACTCCCACTTTTTGAAAGACTTCTATTTTTATCCATTTTTCGAAACGACCAAATTCCTAACCCGTGTAAAACTACCCACCATTCTCACTGTTTTTTTTACATCCTTAACGTAAGGTGCCTGTCATCAATTCCCAGAGTACTCGTGAAAGGTACATTGCCTAAGCAATTCTCCTTCGGTGCCCTACCTATTTTGCCCAAATTCTTTTAAAAACTTTCTATATAGGTGAATTGTTCTGATGAATAGCTGATCGTAGCACTTCAGTTATTTATTATGTTCGACTTCCACCACATCACGGCTTACTACTCAATTTGTATTGTTCTACTTATTCTTGTCTATGTCCCCAAAATGAACTGTTTATATCAAATAGCCTATTTCATGAGAATATTATTATTTTTATTTTCACATGGGTAATTTTTATCCCATAATTCTTTTCGTAATATTCACGGAAGAAAGGAGCAATGTGAATGCAGTTCAACTCTATATAATTAACTGAGTTAAGTCAGAAATAAGAGGAAAGAAAATATGGGACATAAAAAAGCAGCCTTAATGGCCAGTCTGACGATTTTTCGTAAGCTAGCAAATCTTTAGGTTGGATTTCCTCAAACTATGCAGGGCATAAAGCAAACTTTTGACTTTTGATCTGAGATAGTTACACTTAAGTAAATTGAAAGTCAGGTATTAGCTAACTATCCACGAATGAATTTTGGGCAAGGTGAAGATTTCACGTAAATTAAGACGGACACATTGACCGCTACGACTTTTCTGCGTTACTTCAGCTTGAATTTTATTCGGGACACCTTTTAGATTACGAATACTCTTATTAAACAATAAAAGCGAGTTAAAACGCTTCCTTTCGATTTATTTTGCAATTTCAAAGTCTTATATTCTTCAACATGTAAATCATGACAAAGTAACGCTACGCATTTGTGGGTAATGAAGAACCGAACCTACGCCGCACTATCACTCATAAGAGAGAACGGCTGCCGTATCATCAAGTGACTCTAAACCGTACCAAAGTTTTGCCGGAGTGTTAGCGTTAGGAATTTTAAAAAAAGAACGGGAGTATACTCCCCCGTCTCCACTTATCCTCTCTCTTTCTCCCTCATTATCCAGTAGGGCGGAGCGAGTGCATCGCATTGACACTAGGTTCTTCCTCTTTGCGAGGGTAGCGTCGATAGGAAAAGGGAGGGTATCCCTTTAAGAGGCTCGAGCCACTTTTCTCGACTGGCAATTGGATGACAACCATCCTCTCCGAAGGGAAAGAGACCTCTCCCTATTCCAACCAAGCACCCCAGACTTCATAAAAACGCAAGACGGCAAGAGGTAGGACTCTCACAGGAGAGGTCACGCCGTCACTGGATGCGGCCGGAGAAAAGTAGTCCTTCCGCGGGATCGAAAGTGCCAGGGTGTTAAGCCTGTGGAGGAGCGAATCGCGAGGTCCGATCACCGGGAGCGGGATGGGGCGGTACGCGACTAAGCGGCGAAGGGATGCGTTCGATTGGGCGCACTCTCCCTCGCGGCCCCTTTTAATCCCGCGACGGGGAATTAATGAACAAGCACCCACCAGCATTCCCTTCACACCTTCCTCCACCCCTCGTATTTCCTGCTCCCCCAGTAAAAACTTAATGAAGAATCTCATGTCATTCACGTACTTACTCGCTAATGGACTTCGGATGCGCGGTTAGCGGGCCGAAAATACATCGGAGATGATCGTATCAGGGATACTTCATGCACAGGGAGGGAAAATGGAAAACAGAACGGGAACATAAAGGTGGTGACCACATAAATGAACCAAGGATTATATGAATATGGATAACATCATAATAAAGAAGATAAAAAGGTTGCAGATTCAGGTGATATGTGGTGGAATTATTCCATAATAGCAAATACAAAAAAATTTGCAATTTTCCACTTAATAAAGATTTATTTTCGATTATTTCTGATGTATATCGTTTTCACTTCTTGAAATAACTTAAAAACGATGTAATGCATCGGGACTAGTGGAAAATAAATCTTTATTAAGGGGAAAATTGTGTTAGTTTTCGTCTCGGTTATTAAGATAAATAGACTATTAAAATAAATAATTTGTAACATTGCATGATTCAAAAATGTGCTGAATGTGGCAATAAAATTCACCACCCAAGCTTTATCACAACTTTCAGTAAATTAAAATTTTCCCCGGTCCATGCTTGGTTCTCGTTGTTATTGTTATGTTGTTATTGTCTTTTGTCCTCTTTCATGTTTGTTATATTTTTCACTGTAAAATGGCGCTACTGCTGTATGTGAACAATGTTTTAAAATAAATAAAGAAATAAATAATAGGATGAGCACGTCTAAGAAACTCGTGAACTTTGGTAATGAGAAGAATGGAGAAAATAATTTGGAAAGAGGAGGACAGAGAACTAAATTTTTCGTGAGGAATGAATAGGGAAAAGCTGATAGGCAAAACTAAAACGAGGTAAAAATGTGGGTGAAGGAAACAATTGGATGAGATTGAAGGTTGAAGGGTGTGATAGAGAAGAGAGCGCTGGCCAAGAAGCGAAGAGAACAGGTTTTTTACACGGCATGACGTTGTAATCGATACCTCACTCTTAAAAGACCAGTATCGGTGTTGCAATTAGTTTATGGAATAATATGAAGTATATAATATTAAGCTGATAAAATTTAATGCGAACAAATATACAATTCATTCAAGGTATTCTACCGAATGAAATAGGGTTTGAACAGCCCCTAAGATTACTATTCATGCATAACGAGAAAATCTCATCACTTACAATACATTATTTCCACGCTCTTTAAAAAGCTCTTCTCTTAATTCCTGTACCATGCGTCCCCACCATTCTCTCTCCTATCATGGCCTTAAAAATTCCACAACCTTTTAATATTTCCTCCATTCACTTTTTCTACCTTTGAGTTCCAGCAACTTTCCCTCTTCAACTCCTTTATTTTAAACTTAAGCGTTTATTCCTTTTATTTTTCTAGCTTATTTTATCCATTTTTTGCTGAAAATAATAGCCCAACAATTAATATCTGGTATTGCTTCAGGTATATATAGGAAGCGCTGAGTGAAATAGGCAAGTTTAAGTTGTATAACATCATGATTCGACGTGTATTTGTTGAGAGGATCAATTCACCCAGCTTCCTGGGTGTGAATGCAGATTCCAGGCATACCTTACATGAAATTTAATTGACAAAAGTAATGGTAGGGATAGGAATCTTGGGTGGAACATTGAAGGTTTTATGAGAATTATTGGTAATGAGCATAAATAACTTTCAATAAGTAACTGAAAGAGGCTACGGAACGAATAGATTCGGAGATGGTGGGTGGAAATTAAGAACTGGATATAACGAGCTGTGAAATAAACAATAAGTATGGTCATTTATTTAAGAATTAGAAAACATTGATTATAATGGAGATGATTAAGATAGTGGATGGAAGAAAATTAATAAAGAAATAGCTCGAGAATGTGCGCAGAGCTATGTCGTAAACTTGGGTGAGAAAATAACCGGGAAAATTTGTTAGAAAGATTATTGTGAGGATATGGACGGATTTCAGGTGAAAGAAAATGTAGAAGTACTATTTGAGAATGGAACAGAATTTTCACGACCTAGCAAAAGAAAAATATTCAGGCCATAAGATATGACATACGGTAGCTATTATGAGAGACAGACAATAGCCAGGTAAGGTGAAAAGAATACGTAGAGATGGTATGCAGAAATTAATCCCGCAATACATAGAGAGTAAATTATACCGGGGGTGGAGAAGAAGCAACCGTGCACTGGCCGCAATGCAGAGCAGAAGAATGTTATTAAATTGCGACGATAATTTACGGAACATTCTGGTTGGGGTAAAATCAGGTCAGATCCATCTGGTAGTGATTCTGGTTTACGTATAAGCAAACAAGCAGTCAGCGAGGGAAGTAATATACAGAGTGTATGGCCAATTAGGAGACATAATTTGGAACAACCTGGGAAGGATGCAACTAATATTATTGGTAGATAGAAACGAAGCCGTAGGCGAATGGAGAGATGAGAGGAAGACAGAAGACTATGGTTTATGAATTAAAAATTTTATTTGAGGGGTAGCATTCGAAATTTGCAGAAGAAGTAATGCGTGGACTACATTTTCTCCGGATCCTAACCTTAGACCTATCTGAGTTGGGTGACCATACTCGTATCTGGAGCAATTATCATTGGACCCACCAGTAGAGCTCTATGGGCCAATGGAGCTCGCAAGCTCTCCCTTAGTTTAGGTTACAGTCCATGGAAGAGAACTACCTATTACAGAGATATAGGGGGGACGTGTCTAGACGTAGTGGCGAGCGGACGTATCTGCCTTGAGCTCCGTACCTCCCGCTTTTGGTTTATTTAAACATCATATAAGGTAGAAATTCTCGTGTGAATGTGACCAAAAGTTCAGGTTTTTTTCCCCACCATGCTCCTCACCATTTGTAAGCTTGCTGAGGTTATTGGTTTAACTCAACGTATGCTACAGGCTGTGGAAAGTACATACGAAATTGCAGTTTTACGGCACTTTATCGGAAACAGTCTGAAGAAACACGGTGAGATTTGTATGCCTTATTGGCATTGTTCGCGTATGTGTTGTGTGTGCATCTCGCAATAATTGGCTGAATATCTCCGAAAACCGGAGCATGTGGTCTATACCGGAATTGCCCGATTGCTCCTAACCTGGGTGGAGCTGTGTGGTGAAACTTAGGTATGCGACTGGTGTTGTAAACATCAGTGCTGCGTACAATTATTTCTTTAATCGGTGCCGTATATCCAGGACCCCGAACACGTGGTCTACATCTACATAACACCTCGCAAGCCACCGTAACGGAGTGTGGTGGGGGGTGTTAGGTGCAAAACCGCATGCAAAATCAACTCTTACCACCACCACTCTTACCATGCAAATACCATAGTAGCGTATACATTCCTGCAAAAATCCTTTCAACTTGCATGCATGAAAATACATATACTATCAACTAACAAACGATTGCGTCTTAGGATGTGGTAAAACATTAATCCAATAACGTGCAAGTTAGAATTTGAAAATTAAGAAGGCGAAATTCCACTACCACATGGAAATGCAACATACAACGGCCTACTCACCTAGAACAGAGGTAGGGAATGTGATCCAACGCCGCAGATAGCAGGAGGGTCCCCTAATACAGAGAGATGAGGGACATAAGGGGAAACTAAAAAACAAAGCAGAGCAAGCAATACTGTAACGAGCATTACATTATTTAATGGCATTCTAATGCGGTCATGCGGGAAGGGTTTTGACAACAATTTACACGAAGTTAGTGAAAGTGCATGCAATTAAGAAGAAATAATTATTCCCTAAAAGCTGTGGATGGCAAGTGATATTTTAGCTATCTGTGACCCTACAGTCGCTATCCCATGTTGTCCGTGGGCAGAAGTAGCCCTTGGGTCTGCCTTGTCTAGTTCTGTCATCCATTTTCCCGAAATTTATAAACATACATATGTAAGACAAAACATTAATAGCCAGGGAAATTTAGGCTGATAGAAAACTACTGATACTAATTTCCGGATGCATGCCACCTTCGGAGGACATCGAAGAGCAAATTACAGAATTAAAGAGCCTGATACAGAAATTAAAAAATAAAATGACACAAGTCGCAAATGACTCTAATGCAAATAATGAAATATGTTTAAGTAAGAAAACCAATTACCGAGGCTGGGCATGGGATAATTTGGTAGCATCATGAGATCTGTATACATCAAACTAACTGGAGCAACCGTACATATTAAGTTCTACAATTCGAGGATGGACTGCTCAAATATAAATCTAACCATCAGTAACTCGGCATTATTACGAGACTTGTACTTGGATGGGAGGATCATGTCGAACTATCCATCAGCGACCACAGATTAGTCACATACTAGATTGGCACGACTACAGAGAATTACAACTGGCATCAAGGACGATGAAACATCGGCGCAGCAATCTGGAGAAAATTTATGGAGAGATTATTACAGAGCACTTGGTACAAATGTGAATTGCTGCTATGCAACCCAGCAATAATAGAATTGATGCTCGAATGAGATCTTTTACGGAGACGTTGCAAAGTTCCGCTATAACCTCGATCCCTCTGACCAGAATACGACAAAAAGAAGCAGTGCTGTGGAATGAGAAACTCCACAGGCTTAAGTTAATTATAGAAATATAAGGAGACCTACCAGAAAAGTATTAGCCACAGATAACGTACCATCAACAAAAGAACATATTTTGAGGCAAGGAGAACTATCAACAACAAGGGCAAAAAAGCAAGGTAAAAAGCAGGGAGAAATTATCAAGGTCAAATATTGAGGAAAACCCTTGGGGGCTATTAAATATAAAATAGGCAGAGAAAATTTTAAAATTACACCAGCATACTCGGATAAGACCAAAGCCAAAGGGGAGTTTCTAATTCTGGATGAAACCATTTCTAACATCATCGACACACCAGCACCGGACGTCTCAGCAGAAAGTGAAACTGAAGAACAGGAAATAATTAGGAGGGAGGCTAACTTCCTCTGTCTGCAAAGTGCGGAGATAGACATCACCGATGAGGAAGTTAGAACCGCGATCAAAGAGATGAAAATGAGAAAGGCCCCAGGTATTAGTGACATACACGATGAATTGATCAAAGCAGCCTAGCCGGTTATCCTCAACTAGATTGCTGCACGACTGTTGCAGAAACAAATACTTTCCTGCAACTTGGAAAAAGGGTGTCCTATGCACCATCTTGAAATCTATAGAAGAAGACCCTTCTTATCCTAATGTACACAGACCCATAGCACTTCTACCCGAAATGGGGAAAATGTTCAAACGAATTATCAAAATCAAAATTGAAGAAGCAACTGGTTAGAAGGAACTGCTTTGCAAAAGCCAATTTGGATTCCTAAGAGGCGGATCCACTACAACCGCTGAAATGAAACTGCTGCTAGAAACCAAAAACCCTAAATGTAAGTACAAGGTGGCCTTGTTCATTGAATATGAAGCAGCATTTCATTCCTTATAGTGGCCCCATTGCATAAACCAACTCAAAAGTTAAAAAATCCTGGGACAAATAGTAGAACTTATTAGACATTATTTTTTGAAGATAAAAACCAAAATACAACTAAATAATTTGGAAGCCGAAATTAGAATTACAAAAGGGGCACCACAGAGATCCATACTTGGTCCTTTTCTTTGGAGGATCATCAAAAAAGATCTGTAAAATAAAAATTTCTGTTAATAATACCAAATACGCCATGTTCGGGAAAAACTTTTTCAAAACGCACCTATAAAAATCTATGGTCAAAACCTAAAAAGAGCCTCCACCTTTAGATACCTGGGCATTGAATTCGATAATAGACTAACCTTGCAAGAATACGCAAATTACGCAGCAGGCAAGGTCGAGAAAATTTCAGGTCAGCAACGTAAGAAGCCTGAGCAGAAACAGATTGGGTATTACCACAATACACTTAAGAACTATAAACAACGGAGTCACCATCCCAATTTTGGCATAGGCTGTGATGTGTGAGGAGAGAGGCTCAATTATAGTAAAATCCAGAGGAAACTGAAAGTCCGAAGATCTTGCCTAATTGAAATATCCGGGAGATACAATACGGTCTGTAATGAAGCTCTACTAATAATAACCGGGGTACAGCCGATAACATTCTCAATAGAGGAAAGAAGAATGAAGTCACGGATGAGGCAGATGGAAGAGGCCACTCTAAGAGATGTAACTTTGTCTCCAACGGTGAAATGGAGCAGGAACAGGAAGGTTATAAAAGCGAATTTCCTGGAGAAATGGGAACGGGAATGGAAAGCATTAGAAAAGGGTATAAAAACCACACGATTCCTACCTAGCGTGAAGAAAAGAATAAAAATCAACTTTAAAACTTGTTTACGCATATTTTAAGATGGCAAGGGGAGTTTAAAATCATACCTCAAGAAAATAGAGGAAAAAAGGAGGGGGCATGTGAATGAATGGTGGATAAGGACACGAATATACACTAGAATCCTTTATTGCCCAATTTATGCCGAGGAAAGATGCGAACTAGAAGCTATCCTTGGATACTTACATAACGTTGAACAAATTGGAAAACATCAACCCGAGAAACCAAAATATTGGCTATATTTATCAAGAAAAGAGTGAGAACAGGGAGAATGACGGAAAGGAAGGGTATGTTACTCGTATTTTGCAAAAAATTAATGCGAATTGTATTGGGAGTTTAAAAATAAGGTACCCCAAAAAACATTGAAACAATAAATTGCCCGATTCTAATCAAATGAGCCAAATTATTCTTATTATTACAGAGATATGATGTAGTTAAGGCGAAGAAATGCTGCTCCCTGCAAATATTTTGTGAGTACGAGTCATATAAATTTAGGAAAGCGTTTGGATAAAAATGATCATTACTAAAGTAACAATTTCAACTACTAGTACTAAAATATCATGTAGAATTTATGGTAAATGACAATGCATATTAATCAGCATTAAAAAATTATTAATTAATTAAGAATGATTGCACAAAAATCGTAACATAATATGTTATGTAGCACTATCACTTTTACATTAAAATAATTTAAAACGAAGAACTTAAACAGCAGGAAACATCCTAATTTCAAAAAGAAAAATTCTGAAAGAGCACCCAGGTTAGATTTGGTTTCATTTGAAAGATATTTATAATGTGCAGCTAATTGGTTAGCAAATTACCTCATTTCAAATACACTCTCCAAAATTATTTAGCACGATTCATAATAAAAAAATCCAATTATTTTTCTTGCGCCATCATGATAACAATAAAATTAAACATTCAAAAAAATTCCATGTGGTTCCTTTTTATGCTTCTGTCATTACACTCAGTTCTCGCAAACAAAGATTTGCGTTTACTCAAATTACGGCATGAATCTTTTGATTCAGTTTTTCATTTGCGAATAATTAGCCACCATTTAGGCCTTGCATGTGAAAACTACTCCGGTGTAAAAGCACCTTTAAATGCCACTCTTTATATGTATTTGACGGGGGGAATTAGAAGAATTCTAAAAAACGAGAACTTGAGTAATGAAACTACCACAGCAGTATGGAGTAAACATGAGAATAAAGTAAGAGTACCGAAAATATTTAAATATTGTTTAATATATGATGCATTGTTAATAGAAGTAAAAGAAAATCGTTCAACGATTAATTAGGGTCTTAGTCTTATTTATTCAATGCCAACCAACCTACAGGTAAACCTAAATCAGGGAAATTTAAAACTATTTGACAAATTCTTCGAAAGTCTGTGTCCACATTCCGGATTTTTTTCCTATTGTCGCAGCGCCGTTAGCCAAATCCGAAGTTGGTTGCGAGCGAAAATGTTTCCCTCAAAAATATCTCACCCAATGATGCATTTGATCACAACTTAGAAACCACACGAGCTAGGTATCTATATAAATTTACCGGCAGCGTAAAGGAATCCACTTCATGGAGGCAGAGGAAGAATAAAATCGCGTTCGGAACATGCTGAACACGGAAAGTCACTCTTTGCGCGGAAGTAATGATGCTGGCAGAGGGGTCGAGAGTGGGCGGCTTTTGAGGGTGAAAAGGGGGCGAAATCACTCCCTTTTACTCCGGACGCCCCGCGGAGTGCATTGTGGGGATTAATCGATCCCGCGGGCTCTCTTTATTTAAGGGGATTGCGGCGAAAGGAAAACTTAGCGGCGTGAGGGCATGAGGCCCCTTGCCTCGTCACGGAACGGTGCGCCCCGCCGTGGCCGACGGTGTAAAAGGGTCCCTCTCTCTCTCTCTCATCACACACGCGGAACCCCTTCTCGGATTAATGCACTCACTCGACTCCTTCAGTGGGATTCGGAATAAAAAGGCGTGCGGCACTTACCCCGATTTGAGAAAATATTCGCTCAAGTTTAATTTTGAGCGCGCTCCATGGCATTAAAGCCAGGGCGGCACATGGAATGCGCTCGGCGGAAAAAAATAGTGTGAAAACGCAATGGGCAGGGTTTCGCCGATGATGGCGAATTGCGATTACCAATTTAGATCGAGTTCAAAACTTATACATCCAATGAAGATGACTAAATGGATCGTTTCGTAGGATTCAAATATTTATGAAGTAAATATTTGAATCCTACAGAATCATAGAATACTAATATTTGTAAATATTATGCCTTAACCGATACACGCCAAAGTAAATACTCTTACCAATATCTGAGGTGTTGTTGTAAGAAAAGACAGTTATTAGTGATAATTCGCATTCCAAGATAGATTTGCAGTAAAATGAAATAATTGGTCCTCTTATTGGAGGAAAACATAAGTACTTGTGTACGAGTCGTATGTATACATGTATACGTGGGTGTACGTCCTTGACCGGGACTCTAACTACGGATCTTTCGACTTGCAGGGCCGATGCTCTAACCACTATCGAGGAAACGTAATTTACATTAAACTCTGCGGGGGGTTTATGCAAACAAGTGCCACACTCATATATGTAGTTTTGGCGTTTCGACACGACCGTCAAATTCAGAATCTGTTTCTGATTATGACGGTCGTGGCGTTGAAACGTCAAAACTACAAATGTGAGTGTCCTATCTTTGTATTTTTATGCTTTAAAAATCTATAAATGCGTTTATATATATATATATATATATATATATATATATATATATATATATATATATATATATATATATATATATATATATATATATATATATATATATATATATATATATAGTATATGTATACATATATATACATATATATATGTATGTATATATATATATACATATATACATGTATATGTACATATGCATACATATATACACGCATACATCCACGAGTATAGTGTACTACGAGGGTCATCCGGAAAGTAGTACCCGTTCGTGCCGCATGAAGTGCTGACGACGCGAGTAGCCGCTGGACGAGGTCAGATAGCTTTAGTGGCTTGTCTGCCTTCTCTGAGCCAAGTTGCGTGACGCTAGCATTGCCTGTGTTGTTTCTGTGATTGTTTACAATGTTTAAAAAAATTGAGAACGCCGCCAGTTGTGAAGTGAGGGCAGTGATTAAATTCCTCAATGCAAGAAACGTTCGCCCATGTGACATTCATCGCCAATTAAAGGAGGTGTATGGAGACAATGTAATGGACGAGTCGTCTGTTCGGCGGTGGTGTCGCAACTTCAACATGGGGAGGGGGAACACACACGACGATGAGCGTTCGGAGAGACCGTCTGTCATTACAGACCAACTGGTGAGCTCAGTTGACGAATTCGTGAGGAACGATCGGCGCGTCACAATTGATGACATCTGTGAGCATTTTCCCAATGTTTCTCGAACAATTGTTCATGAAATTGTTAAACACCATCTGCATTATGCAAAAATTTGTGCAAGATGGGTCCCTCGCGTATCTCAATGAGCTGGCGGCGAAGGACTGTGCAGCAGGAATACAGAAACTTGTCACACGTTATGACAAATGCCTTAATTTGCTTGGAGATTATGTTGAGAAGTAGTTTAAAGTATCCTCTTTCAAATAAAATTTTTTATGTTTGTTAATATTTACTTTTGTCTTTTTATTTCACGAACGGGTACTACTTTCCGGATGACCCTCGTACATATATGTACTCGTATATATATATATTTCTTTATTTGTACGAGGTAATAGGAGACATAGATACCTACAATATGAGAAAAAGTTCGTGCAGAGTAATAAATAAGTGAATTAGGCCAAGTTTTTGACTCAGGAGCTTTCTTCCAGCTTGGAGGTTTCTTCCCAACCAATATTTTGACTAGCTTTTACAATTCTCCTCAACCCTTTCCTTGTGACATGCCCTCGACAATATGTTATCACCAGTGGGCGAATTTCCGTTACCAATACCAGCGGTATCAATTGAGAAATTTTCTTTCAATTCAGCAGACTAACTGAGACCAAACGTATGCAGCCATAGAAAATCAAAACACATAATTTACCTAAATAATATTAGCCCTAACTTAAAATGGCAATTTTTTTCTAATTGCTTCTTCAAAATGGAATATAGGAAAATTTTTTCCAAATCTCAACTTGCCTCACGGAGGTACATGGTATAAATCATGTTCTATGCATCGGAAGAAAGGTAAAACTCTTCGCAATCGGCAACTTATCGTCAACGTTATACCGATGGTTATGCCAATTGTGTCAAGAGAGGGGAATATATCTGTCGGTCCTTCCAAGTTGTGAACGCTATTGAGTGACACTACTAATTAAATATGTTCTGATCACCCTATTTACCTGGCAGTCTCTTTTAATAAGCTTGAGACTCTTATTTCTCTAGATACGAAATATTCAAGTCAGTTTTCAGGAAGCAAACACGTTTTTCTTTCGAACTTTTAAGCTTTAAGTTCTAATAATTACAATTTTATAACGTATTATGTTGTGTTCTGTTTATTTACCCCCAGACCATGGCACACTCGTAGAGTAATTTTTATATTTTACGGAGGAAAGAATTCTTGGGCTATTAGTCCCTACAACGGTCCCTGACATTCTTTCATTCGGGTTTTCTCTCTTTCTCTCTCCTTTTCGACTCTTCCAGAATATTCACAATGATTTTGTTTGCTACAAAAGAGAGGTAATTGTATAAAAATGAAAAAAATGGCCATCTCACCAGAAAATCGCCAAATAATCGAATAAAATGTAACAAATAATTATTTTTAGTGTTAATCTCTAAAAATGAGCGTGCTAGGCTAGATGGTAAAACGTTCAGTAAATGAGGGTAGAGAGCGGGTTCCTCTTCGGGTGAATACCGATATCCTAAACTTCAACAAAGCTAACTGATATTTAGGTACCAGATTACGTTGGGGAACCAAGTGGTGGAAGTGGAAAAAGAAATGACCGAATAACTTTGAATATCATGAAAGGAAATTTAACACCCCGTAGGTTTTAGTATGAGTTTATCCCACCCATCAAACCAACTTACGGGCTAATGACCGCCTTTTATATTCTACTAGCTGAACCCACAGGGGTTAATAGCTGCGTATATATTTGCGCAGCTATTATTTTATAAAACAATAAAAATAAAAGAATACCCGTGATATATACATGCAGTAAAATAAAAGTTTTAAATACCAGGCTTTAAAATCATGCTCTCTTTTTCATCATGTCGGATCATTTTTTCTACTGCAGTACTTAATCTTTGCTTATCAAATTTGAATATATTAACCATTTTATAGCAGTTTCAGCGCAAGTAATTTTTAATAAAAATATTTAAGTTTTAATAGTCTTTCTCTGCGACTAAGGGACCATAAAATCATACCATTTCCAAAATAAAGAATGACGAGTTTAAAAAAATCAGCGTTAAAATCTATGCATGAAATTTTAATGTAATTATTCTTTCACACTCATTCTACCGACGTTTGCCAAATTTTTTCAGATTCCCAACGGCTTAAAACATAAGAATATTTTATGTTTCATTCAAAAATAATATTTTCTAGGCACATTATTCAACAATGCACCAATAAACACCACGAAGACAGAAAATATTGAAACTAGGAAGATTCTATCGTTTTTTATTATACAAAAATCTTAATATATAGGATATATAATCTTATTTATAGGATAGGAATAAAAGTTGGCGGCGAATTCGTGAAATCAGTTAGACTTGCTAATGACCAAACTCTATTTCTGAGTCAGCCAATGGGGGGCATGAATTGCTGAGTGAATAGGAAATTCTTAGTGATTGATATGGGATGAGAATCAATATAAATATAACAAAGGTTATAGGATTTTCCAAGAAAGACAAAGGCTAAGCTAAACATAGGAGGGAAAAACTGGAGCAGGTGGGGCAGCTAACATTAATCTGAAATGTTTCGGACCAACATGGTTAAAGTTATAGGGACGCAAGGAGAAGAACTGCACTAGAAAAAAAGGCGATCACAAGTAGGAGGAAGTTAATGACGGGCATGGTGAGCAAGGATATTAAGAAAAAACTCGTAAAAACTTTGATATGGAGCGTAGCTATGTACGGTGCGGAAACGTGGTCACTGAAGTAGGAGGATAGATGTAGACTGGAGGCTTTTGAAATGTGGTTGTGGAGAAGAATGGAGAAGGTGAAATGGACCGAAAAGAAAACAAATGAGAAAGTACTTGGTATGGTGGTCGAAGAGAGGGGTTTGTTGGGAGAAATCCTATGGAGGCAGGAAAAGTGGATGAATGGGGTATTGACCGGCAGCGGGATGTTGAAGATTGTAATAGAGGGGAGCATGTTAGGCAAACGAGGAAAGGGAAGGAACAGGTTAGGGATGTTGGACGGGATGGAGGGAGGAAGGAAGTACTCAAAGATGAAGAGGGACCTGATGTAGAGTAGGATGCTAGATTTTGTGTTTCGCTAGGAATCACGAAATATTTATTTAGTAGTTGTGTCCATCAAAAACCTACCTTAATAGGTAGATTACCTAATGATAATATGGTTTCATCAGAAGAAATGAGAAAGATTATTGTTATTATATTTACAACGGTAGGTTATAATTGCAATGATTTGCGAAAAGTAAATGCAGCCGTGTTGATCAATTGAATATGATTTCTCAGGGCCGTATTACAAGACGTTCCTAGAAGAATGAACAACCCTTCTCTCCGTCTTTGCTCCACGTCGCTTATCCGCTCAACCGATCCTCCGCAGTATTCTCAAACGATACCCTTTCTCCGCGACGTCATCCATCTTAGCAGAAACCCTCCAAAAAGAAGGTTAACCAAGGGCTCTCTACACGAATTCATCCTTAATCAAATGCAGGATGTTGGAATGTGTCACTCGATTTGGGTTTTTTGGACGCATCATTTATATCACGGACGTAGGGAGAAAGGACTTACCTTGGTATTTCGCGCGCCATCACGCGTGGGAGATATTACTCTAATATTTGTTAAATAAATATTAATGAGCTTTTGATGATAATATCAATTTGTTTGGGTTATCACATTACATTAACTTGACACCATATATTTTAATCCTGAGAATATGCTGGGTTGAGGGAAAGAGCCGTCTTGGAATATTGTCCTCAGCCAGTTTTACTAATAACGAGACATATCTGTCTACATATCTATTTATTGAATATCAAGTACAAAAAATATTTGCAATGGTTAAAAAAAGAAAAATACTTTGATCCTTTGCCATTAAAAAGTCCAGTTGGAATTATTTATACAGGAACCTAAAAAACGATGCCCCTAGCAGGAAGGAAGCATGAAACATTGAGTATATATTTAAAAATTAATTGATTTTTAAATGATCTTAAAAGATTAAATAAATCTTAAATGATCAATTGCACTACGTAAAAATATTTGGGAATGATAATAGACTTGATTTCATTCCTGCAGATAAGGAAAAAAGAAGAAAATCGGTTGTCGTATATGCAATCAATCAAATGGTATATGAAAAATCTTGAACTCTTCAAAATAGATAATTACATTTTAAATTATGGATGATTTTTTATATAACATGCCTGTCTACTAAAATTAAATTACAACTTTAAAAATTTACTCCCCTGTGGAAAAAGACGATAGTTTAATGCCAAATTCAAACCTCTAAAGAAATAGGGGGATGGACGGGAAGAGATATTTCTTGAAATCATTTTGAAATCATATATAAAGATTATTACATTATTTTACGATTCCATTCAATTAATACTCTCGCTTAAAATTTCCGAAGCTTCCTTTGTTGACTGGAGTTAACGGGAATACGTTATATATACAAAATTTATTTCTTAAAAAGTAAGGTGTAATAAATTATGAATGATGTAATATTTACAGATCATCATCTTAATATCTGGATATAAGAATACAAACTGAATGACAACGAAATGTTTATCCATTCCCTCCTGAGTCACCAATTCAAAGAAATGAAGACGTTCAGCTTTCTCTCAGAAAATATCTGGAGCAAACTTCTCTTGAGTGTACAACTTATATTTGATTTTCATTGTGACCTTTCCACGAGAAAAGGATGACACTACCGCCAGGAAGTGGTTGCCCACGGAATTGCCCATTTTCCGCCCATTATTCCTTTAACCTCTGTAGTTGATGACGCTGGAGTAAAAACAGAAAAGTTATCTATCACTCTTTCCCTAAAATACTCTAATACACGGGAACATCATTCCTGCTTCAATGCTTACTTCATGGAGCGGAATTGAATACAAGAATGGATTCAATGTGAAAGAGAGAGAGAGAAAGTAGAGCTTTGAGAAGTGGCTCTACTAAATCCACTTTTTAAAGTGTAATTGCAAACGGTTAATTCACCTCGGATTAAGGTGAGAATAACGCAAGTGTGTCTTTTCTTTTAGTGAAGAACAGCGTAGCCCGAGGTCCTCGAACAACGTGATAATATGCAGACCTGATTTGTGCAACAAAAACCTTGTGGTGAGACGTGGATCAGGCCAGATCTCTTCAAATAGGACGAGTGTCGCTTTACATTTCAAGTAATGGGCAGAGGGCTAGAGGAAGTCAAGCCCTCCGTCCCGACCTTTCGGTGCGGAGAGAAATGACCGGAATCAAGAAACTAAGGCCAAATGTAAACATAACAGTTTCAAAATGGAATAAAAACAAGGTGTTTAGTAAAATAAAAAAATACCATGAACTAAAATACTGTTATAGTTTCAAATGTCAATCTATGCCTAAAATTGAGTGACAGATACATGCACAAACAAGAGCGGGAGTTCGTTAAATCATAGTAATAGAGCAAATGGAATTCCAATAATGACAAAGATGCAGGTGAAATTTTTATATATTAAATATTCTTGAATGGGTGCCAAAATTAAGTTCGCGCATACAACTGCATTATCATTATTTTTGAAGATGGCTCTAATATGACTGGTCCGTCATTAGGAAGTATATTTTACAGCAGCGTTTCAATCATAACATTCCACGGTACCGGTAATATTTCTTGCTAAAAAATACAAATTATTATTATTAATTGACTTAGAGATGGAGTCACATTTGCACGTTAAAAATGATTCAATTAACAGGTTTATAAAGCAAGTGAAATGAGACTGATGGGCTTGACACTTCTACATATACTAAACCACTTTATTATTTCTATATTTTTGATCCCTCTTAATCCTGTCCAAGTTTCCTATCATATTCCGGACTCTCCATCGATTTCATAAAATATGTCCTTCCACCAAGGCCCTTCAAATTTGCAACTTGAAACTTTCTTCATCCATTGTTACCTCTTTCTCCAAATTGCACCCAGCAACTTCTCCTCTTCCACCTCCATGTGAAACACTCCTTCGATTTTCTTCACCATTACCAAGCATATGCATTTTCTGTGCTTGCTCCATATCTACATTTCAAAAGGCTCGAGAGCACACACTTACGAACCTTTCTCAAAGTAAAATTACTGAAATCATACCATTTTGCCTTTAATTTTAGGATCCTCAAGTTATATTTTTATTCAGTCCTAACTCACGATATGCCCATGAACTCCATCGTTTTCCCTAAATGCATCACTTCAGATCCCAATTTTTCAATGAGTGCTCCCTTGTTCTGCACACAGAGAGTTTTTTCAGCTGCCTATTCTATTCATGTCCAACTATTACGGAAAACTAGAAGTACTGCATTCATCCAAATATAGGTATGTCTCCATAATTTAAAGTTTAACTTAAACTTTAGACTCATTGAACATTTCCTAGCCTTTCTAAAATCATAATGAGTTTTGATGACACAAGCGTTTGAAAAATTAAGTGATTCGATAACCAAAAATGATTTCTCTTACTTATCTGTAATTAAATCAATAACAATAATTTTACCGCCTTAACGAGCTCTCATCATGAATATTCTAAAACCACCAAACCTTTGCAGGACCATTCGACTTTCTTCTGCGGGCAATAAAACACAACAAACAACCGTTTCTCCTCTTCAATGAGCAATCGTAGTCATTCTCAATCCGGCACTCATTTCTCCTAGTTTGTTGCTCCATCTACACCTAACCGATGCCCCACTATCGACCTATTAAGACGTTTGGCAGGTGTCGTACACACACACACGGTTTATGGTATATATATATATATATATATATATATATATATATATATATATATATATATATATATATATACCATTAACACAGTAATAAACCCGAAGGTCGGTTTGGTAGGTGATGGTAGAGTTCGCCCAGTACTACGGCGTGTGAAATTCACATCCCTGTGCCGGTTATGGTTTCCCAGGAAGATTTGGTGCTCGAAAAATCATATAGCTTGGGTGGAGCTGCAGGTGCCCAGAGTGCCATGCTCGGGAATCGAACCCGGGACACTCCGGTCAGCAGTCAAACGCTCTACCCCCTGGACTACCGCGACCCAGATATATATATATATATATATATATATATATATATATATATATATATATATATATATATATATACACACACACACACACACATATATATATATATATATATATATACACACACATATATATATATATATATATATATGTATATATGTGTGTGTGTGTGTGTGTTTGTGTACAGATGTACACAAATATCTGCAAAGATAAATCTAGCCAAAGTTGGCATCAATCCTATTTACATATTATTATAACTCTCCAATAATTAATCCATGCGAATCAGTACATATTCCTTCATAATGCTAATAAAAGGTATAATTTAAATTTCTCATATTCTCTTATGAAATAAATAAATGAAGGTGCGTAAGAGTTATAAAGTAGCTTAAAATATTTACACAATATAAAATTTCAACACGGGATTATTTACAACTAATTTTAATATGAGACTGAAATATAGTATACATTTATGCAATTATATTCTGTCGAGTCTTTAAATGCTTTTGTTCAAGTGACTTTTTACCTGCTTTTACAATTAGATATGTAGTACATAAATACTTAGATCGGTGATCAAAGAAATGTGTACCAAATATTCTTGATTGGGATTAATTCTTATAAATTCAGTAAACTTACTTGATAAGTTAACTAATAATTGCATGAAATTAGTTCATTTCAAAAATAACGTTGAACTTTTTGCAACAGCTAGACATTTTTTGGCTCCCATTTCCCCATACTTTAATTAATCTCTTCTTTAAAAACAAATCAGGGTGTTATAGCACATGAAATCAAGTCGTTGAAATAACATTTGTAAAAGTCAACAGTCATACAACCAAAACGGAATTTAAGAACCTAATTGTTTTATTTACTGATAATCTCGGCTACTGGGATGAAACTACTCCCGAATGATCCCTTCTTAGCCTCTTAGAAGCGAGAAATGCCAGAATGTGATAATTAATTAATGTGATAAAGTGTCAATGCATCATCATTTGTCCAAATGCTAAGTGCTTGAAAACCGCATAAATAACAACAAGCAGACCCACTTAACCCTTCTGACGAGGTCCTTAAATCGGTTGGATTCGACGGAAATGAAGGCAGGTTAGAGTGAGAGGTTTGAAGGAATAAGGGCCGGCGCGAAACAAATAACCAAGAGGGCTGAAGTAAATCATCCGTTCGGAAATGGTTAGTCCTGCCAGAGGCGCCAGTCTGGTTTGGCGGTCGGGAGCGGAAACGTGAGGAGTCACCACTACAAGGCCGCGCTTCTTCGGGGAAACTTTCCCGAGGGCTCCGCCCCAGGACGGGGTGGAAGAGTTGTGGAGGAGACTAAGGTAGAGGGGGGAGGGATAGTGTGGATAGGGAGCGATGAGGAAGGAAAAGGGCCCGTTAACGTCTAGCCTCTAGCCTCCTTACAGTGAGTGGCCACAGGCTATTGGGAAAAAAATGGATTGCTCTCTTTGCGGGATTTATTCCTTGTCTAGCAATGGCATATGGTGACGGATTCGCCCTTTTCGATGATTCAGCTCTTGTCCGCAGATGGAATCATTCCATATTTCGACGAATGGGATCGCAGGAGGGGATATTGACGATGTTTTTAGATCTATTAGGTCCATTGAACAGGCAAGCACTCCTAGGAATACCGACCGAAACGATTGTGCCTACATGGAAAGAGTGCACGAAGTGTCGGAAACGGACTGATATTGTAACTGAAGAAGCTGGATAAGTGTTCGGAAGTATCTCGGTAATTTATTGAAAAATAACCATCTTAAACATTCTGAGCAAATTTACTCCTGGTTTTTTATTTAGAACTTGTCCACACTAGGAGGCGGTTTCTTCAGTTATCTTGGCCTTACTACTCTAGTTAGCTATTTAGGGAAAATCATTTGGATGTCAAACATTATTAACGACTTAATTCAATACGTTAAGCACATTATAATCCGTAGTAGCTAATTTATTTCCCATACAACAAAATTGGCATGACCAAAAAGTGGTATTACCCTCAAAATTAAAGAAAACTCTGCTACAGGCAAATCAATAATTTTTGATTCACAAAATGTAACTGTATTTTGAGAATGCACACCTTTTGATAAAAGGCAAGGATGAGAGCTGATAAATGAAAATTGTGTAAGTAAATTTTATCATGGAAGTCTCATTGACTCTACAGCGTGACACTAGTCGACTGTTAGGGAGTTCCTTGAAGATGTTCCAAATATGTGTTCAATTCGCACCATCATGTCATTATCGTACATAATTTTAATACGAATAAAATAACTTGGATTGTCGAAGAAGTTACCGGAAATAGCACCTGTATCCAAAAAGGAAGCTCTTAGTCAATAGTCAAATGCCCAAAAACATTTGACTAACAACATATGATAAAAACTCCATTGTACATGAAATCATAAAGGGAAAAGTAAATACAGTCACAGAAGTGCGCTGCCAGATGCCATTTCATGGGTCAACGTCCCCTCAAAGATAACAGAGAGTATTATATCAGGCTAGCCTTCATAATGGCTCAAATGAAGTTGGCGGCTTTTAAAACGATGTCAAATGGACGGGATGCTCGGATGAAAGCAGGAGAATGCTCGCGGAAGACAAAGGATGAGCGACCCAGGGAGAAAATGGAGTGGAGAGGGAGAATGCTAGCGACTAAATACGCCTTCCGTCGTTTTCCGCCATAATGGAGAAGATATGCGCTGCTTTACCTCATTCACCAACCAAAAAGTACAGCAACAAAAAAGCGTCTTGTCATGGATATTTCAATTGCATTTTTTAAAGGCAGACCTCGTCACATATGTTTAAAGAGAGTTCAGATTAGCCAGAACGGCACATTGCTGTATCAAACGGTCGAATGTTTACAGTAAAGCTTCCCTTTGATCGGGATTACATTAATTTCACAGAATTTATCCAATAATGCCATTGAAGTTAAACATATATGAGTATAAAATCATATCGGAGGTAATGACCAAAACTGTGATAAGTCCACTTAATGATATTTATTCATGCCATGTAATAATATTGAATCACCGTAGAAATTAATAAAAATAGTCATGTAGATTTAACTAGTTTTTTCACTTTCCTCGAGATTGATAACTACAAAAAATAAAGGCTGAAAACATTTCCTCCATGCACGAAAATTAAACAAGGATGAAAAAACTTGGAAAGGTAGATATTAGAAATGATCAAAAAAGTAAGGTGGGATAGATATAGACGATTGCAGAAAAGAAAATAAACATTTAAATATAATTCTATATCTTCAGTAGTCATAAATACCTATCTAACATACGAGGGTCATCCGGAAAGTAGTACCCGTTCGTGAAATAAAGACACAAAAGTAAATATTAACAAACATTTTATTTGAAAGAGGATACTTTAAACTACTTCTCAACATAATCTCCAAGCAAATTAAGGCATTTGTCATAACGTGTGACAAGTTTCTGTATTCCTGCTGCATAGTCCTTCGCCGCCAGCTCATTGAGATACGCGAGGGACCCATCTTGCACAAATTTTTGCATAATGCAGATGGTGTTTAACAATTTCATGAACAATTGTTCGAGAAACATTGGGAAAATGCTCACAGATGTCATCAATTGTGACGCGCCGATCGTTCCTCACGAATTCGTCAACTGAGCTCACCAGTTGGTCTGTAATGACAGACGGTCTCTCCGAACGCTCATCGTCGTGTGTGTTCCCCCTCCCCATGTTGAAGTTGCGACACCACCGCCGAACAGACGACTCGTCCATTACATTGTCTCCATACACCTCCTTTAATTGGCGATGAATATCACATGGGCGAACGTTTCTTGCATTGAGGAATTTAATCACTGCCCTCACTTCACAACTGGCGGCGTTCTCAATTTTTTTAAACATTGTAAACAATCACAGAAACAACACAGGCAATGCTAGCGTCACGCAACTTGGCTCAGAGAAGGCAGACAAGCCACTGAAGCTATCTGACCTCGTCCAGCGGCTACTCGCGTCGTCAGCACTTCATGCGGCACGAACGGGTACTACTTTCCGGATGACCCTCGTATATGATCACTCTACTCAATTCTTATAACCACAAAAGTCAATATGGCTGATTATTATTCCTCTTTCACAATCCCCAAATTTTCACTCGAAGATTGTGTTCATCAACTTATTGCGTCTCAATTTTCATCCATATTTAATTTCTTGCACAAAAATCTTCCAAACATATTTTATCTCAGTTTATTGCCTATCAACTATTTACTACTAGCTATTAACGTATCATTTTCCTACCATTCCAACCTAACGTTCCAACCTCTATCACAGTCTTAAAAATCTCATGGGCCGTAAAAATGCTCTCGATTCGGCTTTCACTGCGGGCTTTGGTTTTTTGTCAATAATCTTATCCCTCTCCCACCATGTCTAGTACTTCGTTAGTTTTTTTTCGTTTATTTGAAATTTCCCAGTCTTCTCCATACCGAAATTTTAAAAACCTCCGATCCATGCCAATCATCTTGCTTCTTTGACTAAGTTTCTGCTCCGTAGTAAACCCAGCTCCTTGCCAAAGTTTTCACTACTGTTTAACTAGCATACTTAATCAGCGTCTATGAAATCAAATCTCTCTGCTATGTGAAAGTTTATTTGCCTAACGCAGTAATTATATTAATGCTCTCACTACTTTCACCATTCTGGTCCAAAATAATTCCAAGATGAGAATAACTCCACCTGTTCCAGTTTTTTCCACCAGTTTTAGCATTTAACTTAGCCCTACTCTTTCTTTCTTACATAATATCTGTTATTTTACAATTATCAAGAACCCATACCTAACAAATCATTTGTCGATGCTTTCAGCTTTGATAGTAAATCCTTGGCAGACTATTTCACTAAATTTAGATCATTGGCCAACCTGATTTTCTGTTTTCACCACCGAGTTCCATTGCTATCTTCATGCCTATTTCACCACTACCTCCGCGTGTATGTTAAAAAGCACAGGTTTTCAACATATCCCTCTCTTAATCTTCTTTCTATTCTGATTTATCCTGGAATCTTACTCCGCCATACTCATTTGAGCAGACTGAGATAAATGCACCGATTACATATACGTCACCTATCTCACATATCTATTCCTATCCTCTGTAATACCTTCAAATATTCTACCCAATTTGCTGCCACACGCCATCTCGAAGCATAGAAACCAAATACACCCAATTAATCTCTAAGTTCCTTTCTTTTCGTTGACTCATTATTGCTACAGCATCATCTTACTACATATATTTAATAGTATCTATTTCATGATGCACTCAAACAAACATACTGAAACGTAGGAATACCACATTAGATTATAAATGGAGTTACACTTTATATAAAACTGTACACATTTAATTCATTGCAACATAAATGCAATATTCTTGCTCAAAAGTAATACGTCATTGAATAGCCAACACAGCTCTGAAGGTCTAACCTTCCACTGACAACCAAAGATTATCTTAGTCTTCCTCTGTCTTGTGTTAAACAAGACAAAGAAAAATTTCTAGAATGTGAAACATTCTCCACCTACCTCTGTTGATTTGTATGAAGAAGAAGGAGATGTCCTAGGCGTACCACATTATTGGTAGTTATTTTGAATTTAAGGCACAATGAAAATGGTGCCACAAAGGTTCCTAAAATACTCCCTAGAGGGAAAGTTAGAACTGTATACACCTCACGGCCGATGTTCGCGCTTTTCAAGCATTTTTCATAAGCGGTTACAGCTCAAAGAGTAACTGCTATATTGCTCATTTACTTCTTTCGCAATCTTTTTTGAGTATTTAAGTCGACCATTTTCCATTATAATTGTTATAACAGGTAGCGCATTTCAGCTGTGATTGTCGTACTCAATAACTATTCGAATAGTAGATAACATACACATTTATCAGGGAACTTGGCGTTCCAAAACCACATTTTTTCATACCCTTTGACCTTTTTTTAAACAAGCCCTCACAGGCGTATTAGATTGAAGCGTGCAAAGAAAGCACACCATTTCATTTGCTGCCCATACTGTAAAGTTGTGGAACATACACCTATATGTGAAAAAACTACGTAGAAAATTAGGTAGACACCTAGTGAATACAAAATAAATGTCAATTTTAATACGGATAGAGACCAATTACTTTTTAAGCTTGCTCATGAAAACAAGTTTCACACCATAAAAAGTGAAATTTGGTTACGATCAATGGATGACGAAACTGTTCCACCCAATCAAAACTGTGCACCTCCGTCCAGACCACGAAAAGCCAGGAACTTTCGAACGGATGACATCCCACGACCACAGATAACGTCATTGAGCAAATCAGCGCGTATGCCGCCACAATGGCGGGGAACTTGGCAGGTCATTTTTTTTTTCGTTTGAGAATTGTCAACGACTGGTTCATGTTTGTGATGAACGCGTGTGCGCCTAAGGCGCTATTTGTGGCGGTGTGATGTGATTATCGATCAACGCGGCGAATCGGAGCCACCGGTTACCTGTTTAGTGAGATTAATTGGTGGATCTAAAACGGTTGAGTCGGTTAACCGCTGACAGAAAATGTTGACCTCTACAACGTGCTGCAGTCCGGTAATCGGTTTTCACGAAGTCATGGGAGCGGGCTGGCACCAGGGGCATTGAAATATCTCTCAACGAAAGTTTTCCGAGGCAGAAAATTTATTTAGTAAGAGGTGAAAGTTCATCCATACATAAAGTTTCTCCATTATGTGATTAAAACTATTTTTATAAAAGCAACAGCTTTGTAGAACTTGAATTATGGGGTATAATTTTTAATTTTTTTTTGGACCCATTTGACCAATGGTTTCCTGGGTCCACTTTTATTTTACTTCACAGTTAGTTGGGGATTCCTTTGAATCTTAGTTCCCCTTTTTACAAACAATAATGAGACATAAGGAAACAACATACATAACAAAACAGACAAAAAGACAAAAATAATCAGACATAACGAAAGTTTTCTAAAATTTTTTACATCTACAGGTGCTTATATATGTTGGGAGTTAAACTAATGATAAACAATTCAAGAAAAGAAAAATCACTCAATAGACATATAGAATACATTGCTACATTTTACACAAAATTTTACACAAAATATTTCCCAGTTAGTTCGCTTGCTGTGATTCACTATTTGCTGGTTTTCTTATTGCAAATTTTCCGAGCAGGTTATTGTTGTTCTTTAGGCAGAATGTAGTCATTTCCCTAAAGCTCGTTAGCTTCTCTTCCATACTGTTCCATAAGAGTTGCCGCTCTGTCTCATAGAAAACACAATCCTCCACTCTGTGTTCTGCTGTGTCTTCTTTTCCACAGTTACACAGAGGGGTAAAACATTTCCCTATGAAGTTTAAGTAGGAGTTAAAGTTTCCATGTCCGGTTAACACTTGTGTGCTTGCTGATGTGTGTTTAATATTTAATTTAATCCGGTCATCTATGTTCGGAAATATACGGTGTGTTTTCCTTCCCTTTTCTGTTCTGTTCCATTCGTCGTTCCATTCTCTATGTGTTTCCTGTCTCAGTAGTCTTTTTAATTTTGATATTTGTACTGCATTTTCTGCATCTAACGAGAGGTTGAAATACTCTATATTTAATTTTTTCCTCGATTTGTTTATAGCAATTCTTTCCCAAATTCGGTATTTTAGAGGTGGAGTTGCAGCCACTATACAGAGTGCGTCGCAGCTCACGGTGGAATAGCTGTTGCACATCGCTATCAAGCAGGCACGCTGTGTCTCCTTTAGCTTTCTCTCGAATCTTGCGAGATTGACTCTATGGGACCAAATTTCGCACCCATAAGTGACTATGGGTATTACTACTCCCTCATAAATGTTTTCCATCGGTTTGAGGCCATATGTACAACGGCAAAGCCTTCTTATGGCACCAAAGATAGTCTTAACCTTCGAGCAAGTGTAGTTCAAGTGAGGTTGGAAGGTAAGTTTATCGTCTATGTGTATGCCGAGGTATTTAAAGGTCTTCGTTCTCTTTAGCTGTTTCCCATTGATTTTACATGCCGGGTTTCTTAATATTTTTGCTCCTAGGGTCATGTATTGGCTTTTTTCTATGGATAACTTCAGTTTGCTACTTTTTGCCCAGGTTTCTAGGATAAGTAGAGTTTTTTCCGCCAACATTTCCAGCTCTTTTCTGCTGTTTCCAGGGATAGTTACTGCGATGTCATCCGCGTATGCGATAATATCGCACCTATCCGGGAGTTCTTCTCTTAAAAGCGAATTGGTTAAGAGGTTCCACAAGGTTGGGCCAAGAACCGAACCCTGTGGGCACCCCTTCGTGGCTACTTTAGAGAACTTGAGGTGTTTGCTGGAGTATTCTATCACGCGGTTGGTAAAATAGTTTTTGACTAATTTTATTAGGTTGTTGGAGACCCTTAAATATTTTAGTTCTTTAATTACGGATGGCCACCAGACGGAATCAAAAGCGCCTTTTATGTCTATAAAAACCACCATGGTGTATTTGCAATCGTTGTTAGTTAGTCTCAGCAGTTTAGTTATGGCATCAATCGTGCTTCTCCCTGGAGTAAACCCGTATTGCTTGGGGTGGTAGATCTGGCATTCCCCAGCCTCTTCTATAATTCTCTTTTTAATAAGTCTCTCCATTACCTTTCCCAACTCTGGGAGGAGAGTGATTGGTCGGAATGCTTCAGCGTTCGCTGGGCCTTTACGCTTATCCTTTAGAATAGCGTGTAGCTTCCCAAGTTTCCAGGTGTTCGGAAAGTATGAGAGGGCTATACAATCATTAATGATATTGGTTAGCTCTCCTGAGATAGGCTGACACAGTTTTCTTATTACAGTACCCGGAATCTGGTCGTGGCCGGGGGCTTTGCCATCTCTTATCAGGTAGATGGCTTCACTGACTTCCTCGTCTGAGAAGAGCCTTACGGCGCTTTTCTCAAGCGGTTCATTGTACATTCTCCTGGTAGACTCGTGGTAACAATTATCTGATTGATCTTCGTCAGGTAGAAGGGTGTCCAACATTTCGTCCATCCATTCTTCTATCAGCATTACCTCACCCTTGTCATTTCGTCTAGTCCCTGGTATTGTTGGGAGTTTCAGTTTATCTGAGAACAGCTTGTAGATAAAGCCCCAGGAGTTGTCTCCAAAGTTTTGTCTAGCAAACTTTCTCCAAGCATTTTCTTTGGATTTTTTAATACGTTCCTTATATATCCTTAGCTTTGCTAGGTATACTGTATATACTGTATCATTTGTACTCTATATACTGTATACGGTATCATTTGCTAGGTATCTCAGACGATGGATTCCTCTGTCCTCGTTTCGACTCTTTTGGAAGACGGTTCTCAGTTTGTGGACTTGCTTTTTGAGGATGTTTAGGTCGTCATTCCACCAGGGATGAGTTTTGCCTCTGTAATATCTTACTGGAATACTTGTTTTCATGGAGTTTTTAATAGCTTTGGTTAGTCTTGCTATATTAAGATCTATTTGCTCCGTTGTTGGTGTCCATGGAGTATTCCGTTCCGAGGCTACTAGTTCGTACAGGAAGGTTTCCTCGCATTTTTCCCAATCAGCGTTTTTCAGTATATATCTCATTTCGGGTGTTTCCCTGTAACTAGCTTCCTTAGGTGTCGAAGGATCAATTGGTGGTCACTTGTAATCTTCCCTGGCCGGACTTTCCAGTTGGTGATATTTCGGATGATTTTGGCATTACCGATAGTCAGGTCTATGTTGGATTTGCCATTCGGACTGGAGAAGGTAAACGGTTCTCCAATACAGTTAGCAATGTAGAGGTCTTCAGCTAGGACTAGTTCTTCTATTAACTTTCCTCTATAGTCCGTAAACCTATGAAACCAGGTTTCACTTTTGGCATTACTATCTGTACATAGTAAGATTTTATGACTTCGATTTTCCTTAACGATTTTTCTTATGTGTTCTATGAACGGTTTGATACACCTGCTCGGAGGAAAATATGCACTTATTATTATTATTGAGCTTTTCCCAGACGTTATCTCAGCGACAGCATGGTAGTCGTCACAGTAAGGTGTTAACTCCAGGACGTCCAGGCTGTTGTTAAATAAGATAATGCTGGCGAAAACCTTATTTGCTGGATTACTTGGAATGGTTCTTGCCCGCATCCCCATCCCTGGTATTTTCCAGGTCTTTTGCTCTCCCGTTCTGATGACGTAGGGCTCTTGGACAAATAAAATATCTATTCCGAGTTTTTCGCTGACTTCCCTCAGTTCTAATGTGGGCGTTTTGGCTCCTTGGGTGTTTATTTGCCCTATTTTGAGAATATGTTGATTATTCTCCATAGTCTATCGTACTGGCTAGCCACTCCAACTTACTCTGAATGATAGGGCATTTGCTGTCATGGGAATTGTGGTCAAATTTCCCGTTTCCAGCTTCCGCACAATATATACATTTTGGAATGCTTCCTTTTTCGTTGCATTGCCTCGAGTCATGTTCCCCAGAGCAATGACTGCAGGTACTCTTATCGCTCTTACATTCTTTTGCTAAGTGTCCAAATTTCTGGCAATTATAACATCGTAGAATCGTAAGGTGGTCGCGGACTTGGTGTGATTGATAGCCTATATACACTCTTTTATTTGTCAGTAGTCTTTTCCTCGTCGTGGCGTCAACTTCTAACACCCAGTTTACTCTTTTGGCTTCTCTTTTAACCAAATTTATACCTTAGAGCTACCTCGCTTTCTTCAGGTAGGTCATTCTGCAGTTTGATACACTTAAGTACTTCTTCTTCCTTAAGTGTCTCTTTGACTCCCGTTATAAGGAGACGCGGCTTATTCTTTTCCTCTTTTTTCAGTATCAGTTCTCTCTTTTGGAAACAGTCGTAGCTTTTTAGTTTTTCCTCCAAATCAGAGTCGTTTGATTCTACCTTAATACCTCTATTCCTTATTCTTGCTATTCTTAGAATTTTTATTCCCTTTTCTTTGGGATCTACTAGGTTTATAAGTGCCTTCTTTGTGTCTTCGCTGGTCTCGATCTTTTTACAATCGTCGGATGGGAATATTAGAACGCTCTTTGATTTTTTCGTAATTATTCGCTTTCCGCTGGGAAGTTCTACCTTAGTGCCCTTCGAATCCAGCCTTTGAGCTGATACTATTTCGGAGAATGATGCTTCTTTCCTAGCTTGTGTCGGCATTTTTGCGATTTCTTCCCGTATTACGCTTCTGATGATATCTGTGTTTTTCCCAAGGATTTCGTCAGTTGTCGCTTTAGCTATCAGAATGTTATTCACTAATGTGGCCACATTGTCAAAACAGCCGGAGAGAGCACCAACACAGCACATAAAGTCCCCTTTTTTATCCTTGGCGATTCTTTCATTTGCTATCATTTGATTGAGCTCGTTTACCTTAGTTTCGAATTTAAGTTTGATAGAGGAAAGTTCCTCACCCGGGCCGTTTTCCGAAGCCATATTCAATAATTGCATGCTCACTCTATTTTCATATGTTGTTTTGGCCTGGGCTCATATTAAACACACATACTGAGGTCACACTCAGGTTAGCAGGTCACAATGAAATGCTCACTTCTCTAATTAAAACACGCAAAGATATCTGGTTAGTGTCTACAAAATGCGTCATGTAGAAGTATATCGTCCGCCGTTACTGAGGAATCGGCTATTTCCACTCTTAAAGTCGTCCAATCTTCACTTAATTCACTACGGTAGTTAACGCTAATACTTACAATTAGTACGCTGAGTTTGGCTTTGATATAGTCAGCCGTTCGGGAGTTATGGTCACTTCCGGTCTGTGACCACGTGTTCCGGTTCACCTTAGAGGTCGTCTGATTTCCACCAAATTCACAACACGGGTTAACTTTTAAAACACCATTCTAACTCATAAATATAATTACGCTCACTGAACCGGTTCCCGAGTAATTCGGTAAAATCCGGTTTTTTAGAGGTCTTTTGAATAATTAACTACACCGTTGTTTATGTTTTTTTAGCTACCAATACTCTTCTGTTGAAGAACAGAACATTCGGGCACTTAACAAAGACACAAAACTTTATATCACTTCACTATTTACTTTGAAAACACAGTTTTAAAAGACTAACTTTTTCGCTGCCGCTCGGATCGACACTACGGAGCTCCTCGTAAGCACGTCCGCTCAGTTCAACCGCACAAACAAATGTCCAATTATGGGGTATGGAAGATAGCTGTCATTGATATTATATGAATTGAGCTCGTGAAAAAATTGATATTCTTAACATATCTACATCAAAATGATACCCCGCCAGCCGCCGCAAGGGCGTGTGGCGGGGATGTCAGGCCACTACCCTTAAAAATGAACAAAATCACACACAAAATCAACATACATGCAAATATGTATACATGTAAACGTATACTCACATTGGTTATATACTTATATAAATAATATGCACATACATGAATACATATATATACATATACATATAATAGTATATAAATAATTATGTATATATATACATATATTACATATATATATATATATATATATATATATATATATATATATATATATATATATATATATATATATATATATATACGGTTATGTGTGTGTATGTGTGTGTGTGTGTGTGTGTGTTTGCGCATGCAAAAACGTATACTATGATCTAACAAATATTTGCATCTTAAGATGCAGTAAGAAATTAATCCAATAAAGTGCAAGCTAGAATTTGAAACGTAAGAATGCGAAATTCCTCTACCATATGGACATGCAACATACAACAGTCTCCTCCCCAAGGACATAGGTAGGGAATGTGACCCAACGCTGCAGGTATCGGGAGGGCCCACCCACAGAGAGAGACGAAGGATGGGAGGGGAAATTTGTAAACAAACAAAGGAGAGCAAGCGATACTGTAACGAGCACCATATTGTTTAATGGCATTCTAATACGGTCATGTGGAAAGAAAGGGTTTTGCCAATAAAATACGCGAGTTTAGTGAAATTCTATGCATGAATAATTTAACATAATTATTAAATAAATAAAGGAGTATTTTATTATAATTGGGTTAGGTGACATTTGAAAAAATTCACATTTCTTACTTCGTGGAAAGAGGATAGTATAATTTAAGACCAACGAGGTAAATTATCAATATACCTTCTCATGTCCGAGAAATTTCTCAGAAAAAAAAGACTAATATGCACTTCGATAATTACTGATTTTGGTTGTTATAAAATCAGCGAATGAGGTAGGCATTAGATGGGAACAGATTCAGCAATGACAAATTTCTTAGTCTACAAACCAGCCTAACATCGACACAACATCAAACTGTTCATCCTTGCCGCATAGTATTCTACTCCCCTGGATTCTTTCCAACATGCCTAACATTATCCCACACTTTCCTCGGTTGCCTAACGTTTCTCCCTCTATCACAATTTTCTTCAACTCATCGAAATTCAAAATACTCTACATTACCTTTCTTGCTTATATTGGATTTATACCATCAACCCCCTCCTATCTCCACAATTTCTGGCACTTCCTCGTTTTTTCCTTTCTGTTAATTTAACCTTTTCCGTCAATCTCCATGTTCACAATTCAAAAACCTGCAACCTACGCCTATCGTCTTCCTTCACATCAGTTTATTATTTAAACCTTAGTATGTACAATATCATGGACGTTGTGGGGACAGGAGGTGACTGTTTCATCAGCAAAAGAGGATTTTCAGCTGGAACTGAAGATTATTGCAACTACATGGTGCGTTCCGAGAGTAATACAGTTACTTTTAAAAATTAATTGATGGAACAGATTTGCGCAAACACTAAACATTCTTCAAAGGACTCTCCGTTGGCTTCTACACAATTTTTCAGCGACTCTGCCATAACCGGTACGCGCACTAAAAGGCGTATTCTGGGACCTCTCGCAAGGTCTTCATGGTGGCTTATTAGATCTTTTCTATGGATGAAAAACGGTTGCCTTTCAGGGTTGCCTTAATCCGAGGGAACAAAAAGAAGTCTTCTGGGGTGATGTCAGGACTGTATGTGGGGTGGGGCAGCGCTGACACCTGGCGCGTTGTCGTGATGGAGATACCAGGTAGCGCGTTGTCACGATGGAGTTGCTAGGTAGCGGGGATGTCTTTTCTTGTCCTGATGACTGTTTTCCGAAGTCTTTCCAGCGCATCCAAGTAGTAGACAGCGTTAAATGTCTTTCCTCGAGGAACACACTCCCTATGGTCAACTCCTTTATTGCCGTAAAAGACAATAAGCATTGTTTTCACTTTTAATTTGCTCATTCTTGCCTTTTCAGGCTTGGAGGACTGGTCGCCGCTTCCACAGCTTGAAGAGCACTGAAACCGGCTTCGCGGCTAAGCTTAGCGTTTCTCCCACTCACTCCCAGTGGTTTTATCCCACTCCGGCCAATAGGAGCGGCGCGGGAAATTCAATTGCATTACTTTCGGAAAGCAACCTGTATTTTAAATGGCCTTATAGGCGAAATTTTCATAATTGGTTTTATTTTCTACACGTATCTTTATACGCATTTTAACTACCATAACAGGCTGAAAACTGAGCCAAAGAAAAATAGTCTATCCATTATTATCTCAAAGGTCTATTAATATGTAAACTCGAATGTCTATTTATACTAACAGTTCATGAAATTCCAAATATAAAAGTTATGTAAATGAATATCATTTAAGTTGTTTCAAGTTCTCGAAATGAATACAAGCACACCTGCGTTAATTAATGCTCGGTAAACAACGCTGGCACATTACAAAAATCCCTCTCTTTGTCCGTCAAAGGACCCGAAATAACCTTTTGTTACAACTTCCAATGTTTTAATAAATTCACATTCAATTGAAAAATATCTTCGGAAAATGATTAACCCGGATTCTCTAATCGGAAATTTTACGGTCACTTGTTCCAGAGGTATGTAAAAGCTTAATTCTCCCCTCCCCCGTACCAAAACAAATCCACCCAACATTCCTGCCCCTAGGCATCACACAACAAACAGGATAAAAATGAAAAGAGATACAGAGGAATTCCGGGAATGTGGAAACTGCCCTCTGATTGGCAGAGCAACTCGTAGAAATATGCCTACGGATGGCACTGTTGAAAAGACTGAGATGAAAGTGTCGTATTTAAATATGAAGGATGCGAATTATTAGCAATGAAAATGTAGGTTAAATATCAAGACAGAGCCATACCTAAAATTCTGACAAATTAGTTAATTTAAAATGACCAAGTACGGAGAAAATAGTCCTCATATTCTTTCATAGATAGATAGAGAGAGCGTGTTCTTTATTTGGGCCAAATTAAGACCTAATGGTCACTTCTTCTCTTTAACCCATCGCTGTATACATATTATATTAGGCATAAAACGTATAGTTAAATTTACACGTACACATAAATACATATAGGCATACACAAATTCATTTAGCACAGATTTGCGCATAGAAAAGGAAAGAAAATATATATATATATATATATATATATATATATATATATATATATATATATATATATATATATATATATATATATATTTATGTATATGGAGATGATTTCGTCGACGTAACACGGAAACGCCGAATAATAAATTGGACAGCAACAAACAATATAGAAACACATAAAAAGATCACTCACACGTTATTTCTTGATCATTTCGACGGAATTCTGCTCCGTCTTCATCGGATGATATAGAAGTAATGACTTCTATATTACTTATATATCTTCCGATGGAGACGGAGCAGAATTCCGTCAAAATGATCAAGAAATAACGTGTGAGTGATCTTTTTATATGTTTCTATATATGGACATACAAACACATATATAAAATAAGGATACACATACACACGTACACAGTAAATGACAGTGAAGGAAGAGAAAAATAAAATAAGGAAAAAGTAAGCAAAGAATGAGGATTGCGGGAAAAGCTAGGGAAAGCGTAGCACACCTTTGCCGAAAGATTAATGCATTGACCCCTGTAGTTGTAGTGAGTAAAATTATGTGAAGGGGAGAATGTGTGGAACAGTAAATCGATTACTTTAACTACCATCGACCTTGCGGTGAATCATTATCTTCCACGCAACGATCTCAAAGGCAGGGCGAGAAACGAAAATTGTCCCAAATTTGTGAATAAAATTCCTCTTAAACTGAGGAACTACGGCACATATTCTGTTTAAATACACAAAAATCTCGTTCAATTCCACACCATTCGACGCATAAATAAACCATATTCTGAATTACTGGTGAAATAAATCAGAAAAAGGGGGTGGGAAGGTTCAAAATACTAACGGGTCAGATGTACGGGAAACGGAATTATCCCTTTGGGTCCGATATCCTTCCTTTTCTTGGAGAGGACACTTCAGGTGCTGGGATGGATGGATTTATTGCCCGGGAAAGAAAACTTATTTTATACGAAAATGCGAGGGGCAATATTTTTTCCTTCCGGAAAAAATTGAGCGGCCACAAAGGATTAAACAAGATGGGGGGGGAGAGAGATGGAAGGGGAAGGCGGGCCTCACAATACGAAGCGAGATTGCGCCTCTGTGTGCGTGGTCAGTCGTCGGGGTGGACGGGGGAAGGAAGAGGGGTGGAGAAAAATAGGGATGGCACCCAGGGGAGGGGGGATTAAATAGGAGGGGGTGGGGGGTCCGCCACCCCCGGATCGAGAGTTTTCCCCTCGCTGACCTCAAATGACCGCCAACGTCTAGCAAGTCGTGACCCGGCCGGAGTCTTCCCCTCGGACGACGACGTGGCTCTCGCAGCTGCGGCCGAACGCCGGGGAAATCGCATCCCCTCGTGCTACAGCTGTGCGTCCCCACTTCTTTTCAAGCACTTTCACACTCCATGCACCATTCGGGCCACAGGAAGTCTATTCAAATAGGTGATGATCCCAGGCGTGATAGCTAAACGTTTGCATCTAGTTTTCAGTGTTTCACAATGATACAGTTCGAAAAAATGCACACACACTGATAATAATGGTACATTGTTTTGCGTCCAGTTTTAACATGATTTTTAACAATGTCCTCGAAAATAATCTACATATCACAAAACTATTTCTATAAAATAATATGTACAGGGAATAGTTTTGAACCGATATAATTTAAGTTAGGAATAATCACAGATTGTGATAGCGGGATTAGTGTTGAGCTACTGGAGTATAGAGAGGGAAAGAAGAGTTTTGGAAGACATGAGGGGATTTACAAACAGCATGGATTGTCGCATTGATAATCACCGTAATTTTATAATTTATATTATTTGTTTATCATTCATATGAAAAGGCCAACAGTTGTTTAATTTTCCGAAATGATTTGTCTCAACCTACAATGTCTGAAATTGTAAAGCTCGAGTAATTAAAAAAAAACTCACTTTTATGTATCGGGGTCTTGGTAGCTAGGGATCAGAAGTGTAGCAGTACCTGAGTCTGTCAAAATACTTATGTTAGAGTAAGTATAATACCGCTTATATGAGTATAATGAAGTCACAAGTCCAATCAGGTAAAATACGAGTACTTGCATAAATATGTACGCATACTAAAATCGGTAAAATTGAAAACATTTACGGAAATAAACATAAAAGTTTAATTATAGATTCACTGAAATATTGGACTCCAAATACGATGCACATCTCTTCTTCCAGTAATAATAAATACACATGTACAAATATTAAATACGTAACTCCAAGCTGACAGTAACAGATGTGGTTTCACCCCAGGAAAATTACGCACAGGCATCCACATGACCATAGTGATCGTTGCGTACAGTACAGTGATCAATACGGTCATTTTGCATGTTAGCTAAGTTACTGGGCAATTCATGCACTATCTTGAGTACCGTCAAGCTCTTGTTCCAAAGTAATAACTCGTTTTAAATCATTTGGGTTGACTTTCACATACTCCAAATATGATCGCATGAACTGGACTTTTTCCAACTTCCATTAACAAAATCACGGAGCCGGAAGAGATAGGGAAATGGGATGAAGTTTTCTTAAAAGTTTGAACTTACTAGTTGGTCGTACATGAATTCTATTTTATACATTTTTTTAATACCAAAAGATTGTGCATCCTTAGTTGAGCTCGCTAACTAACTTGAAAATATTGGAATTGCATGATGCGAACTTTAAAGACTAATACTAAATGAGGAAATGGCCACTTCAACAGTCACCTTTACATTTTAAACACTTATTTGAATAATTGAAGCTTTGATGCAAGCGGCCAAATAATTGTTCTGACGGAAATGGTCTAGTTTATGTAAACCACCTTACTCAAAGGATTGGAAATAGAGGATCCTAGCGTTGAATAAAATTTAGAGTTTCCAATAAATATGGTACATCCTAATGTGCCTTTAAATTTTCGTTAATAAACATGTATAGGAAGGAACAACCAGTATGTACCATGAATTCAACGAGTGATGAGCGAATATTTTAAAGCTTGGCCGAGTACTTATCTTTAAACTTAGTATATCAACCTATTGTCCTTTGAATATTTGGGTAAAAGTACTTGGGTATTTAATCGTTTTCAGAATCACTTATTCGTTTGAAAATTAAATCATTTAAAAATACCATCCTGTAATTTAACCTATTGTAATTGTAAGGTTTTCAGGGAGCTTTGATGCAAGGGTATGGGTATAAGGGGTAAAAGGGTAAAAATTACGCCCAATGTTTCTCTATATTTCCACGTAACTTGTCCATATTTGACGTGAGACAAAAAGTACACATTGACCAAACACTAATCTAATTTTCCAAATATTCAGTAGGGCAAATTTTTTGTACAGCTTGTTTGGGTACATTTTCAAGACAATTAGATTTTGGACAAGTTTTTGGAACATATGGATTTGTGGTTTCCCTTTAAAAGTTTTAAATTAGGGCTACATATGCATATTTCATTTTCTCAACATTTTCTTATTACAGTTTAAATGACGCAAAATTACAGAGGAAAATTATTTTTCTTTTCAAATTCCATCACAATACTTTTTTCCAGCTTTAATCCATTTGCCAAATGTTAAATCTACCATAAAAAGTGTTAAGCGGCGTCAAGAATTCTTGGCTGGATATTACTCCTCTGAAACCGATAATATATTCATCTGCGAAGCCAACAACTTCTATACGCTACGTAATAATGTGTTTTAATTATCCTTAGGATCCAATATCTACTCAAAAACCTTTTCGGGTTTCTCTCCTCACTCGAAAAAGAGTGGGAAATCATAGCGGGAAGGATACAGCGTTTATTATGGAACTAAGGTGTGAAAGCCCCTCCCCTTCCCCGTAACGAATGTGTGTGTGTGTGTGCAGTATTAAAAACTTAAATATCTTCGAGTTTTATTTCTAATTCACTGAATGCATTAATGGGGCTGAGTCTCTTGCGGGCCCCCAGAAAAACCTCATTAAACGGCAATAATAACCAATTAAAAGAGAAGGGATTCCATGATTCCTTGAAGTTTTAAAGGCAGCCTCATGAATTATTTAAGGTCTTTGATCTTTAGAAGACGATATCATCCTCAATTTTGTGCTCATTCGCGGCTTTAGCGGCTAAGTCAACTCCGATTTATATTCCGTGGCTGATGAAAAACAGTAAACGTCATTACTGCACTGTATAAAACCGGTATGGGATTGCAAGGAAAGATTATTAAATTTTGATTCCCTCGCGAGGCATGACGTTCATGCCGATTGTGAGGACCTAGTGTGAAAATTTTCAAGTCGAGCCATATTCCCGAGGATATTTCCAAAGTTGCCGACGTAGCCATCTCAGAGTGGGGGTTGGGAGATTATCTCTCGCGGTATAATGCGCATATTGCAGTGCGGAAAGTTCTCTAATCCCTTCGCGCAATTTATTGCGAGACACATCCAGAAACTTGTTTGGAGTTGGATTCGGATTTGAGGAGCAGCAGGAAGCAACCTAGAAAACTTGACGAATCAGTGTTATTTTGCAATTTTGCACTGGAACATTCCGTGAAGCACGGCGGAACGTTGTTTCAACCGGGTCGTGAGAGACTCGGAAAACTGATCGCCTCATTGAAATATTTACTTAATTTTAAGATTAGCAAAGTCTTATGACTTACACTGGGGAAAAATAATCTCATAAACTGCGCTCGACTGCGGAGGGCCACATAAGCATAATCTACATCTAAACGGCGTATTCTCAATGGTTCAAGAAATAAGAATGTACATTGAGCTACGGAAAACGAAAACTTCCCTCTCTTATTTCCTCCAAGCAGAGATGAAATGACCATCCCTCAACATCAAACTTTCCACTCTCTCCTCTCCAAACTATATCAGCATTCGGTGCAACTAATACGACTCCAAACATAAACGGATTAAATGGACATGCACCATTCTGTACTGTATGTGTGTGTGTATATGTATATATATACAGGTATATATATATATATATATATATATATATATATATATATATATACACACACACACATATATACATGCATACAAATATATATACACACAAACCATACATTTATGAAGTAATTTTAAGCAATTTTCAAACCCAGGTTGTAGCCAAACGATATCCATTCCACCCAGAACGTCTTCATTTATTAAGCTTTGCCATAGCATTTCATCTCTTTAATATATTACTTTGTTCAAAAATTATTTGAATAACAAAATGATATTTCTAATATCATTGCCGATTGCTATTTACTCGGAAATTAATTTTATCATATTCAATTCTCTAAAAGCCATACTTTTGATCAGTCTCCATGAATTATTGTGTATGCAGGAAATGGAACCATGCCAAAGGTGAATGACAAAATCAGAATCATCACTAACCATTGTGGAACGCATAGAATATATAAAGTGGATGAAAAATAAATTTCGGCGTTTTCTTCAATGAAAATTCAATAACCATTAAACGTGTACGCCCGCGCTTTTCTTTTGATGTTTTTAATAGTTATTTATATTATTTGTAGGCTGCAAATTTAATTATTTCAAGGTGATACGGGATTTGCTTACAAATTAGCTGGAGGTGACCTAGCAGTAGTTGATACGGTAAAATACCTAGGTGTCACATTCACAAAAGACTTAACTTGGGGGACTCACATACGTAAAGTCTGCGGTCAAGCATATAAAAAATTGGGATTCATTAGACGCATTGTCGGCAAAAGTGACTCGAAGGTCAAGGAACGTTGTTACCACGCTCTTGTAAGGCCTCATTTAGAATACGCATGCAGCGTGTGGGATCCGAGTGAAAAAGGTCTCATTCGGGAAATTGAGAAGGTTCAACGCCGGGCAGCCCGTTTTGTAAAAAATTCCGACGATAAAACGCAAAGAGTCACCGAAATGCTCATGGATTTGGGGTGGGAATCATTGGCTGAGAGACGATTCAATGCAAGATTGAAATTATTAAATAAATTTAGATCCGCATGTTTCAGCACCGAGGTCTCGCAAATTATTCGTACTCCTACATACATTAGTCGCTTGGATCATGCATATAAAATTCGGGAAATAGATGCCAGAACTAGCCGACTCAAGGACTCCTTCTTCCCACGGACAATACGGGATAGCAACTGCAGGGTTATAGATAGCAAAAATTCCACTTGCCACCCTCAGCGTCTAAAAAATAATTAGTTGTATTTAAATACATGCTCTTCCACTAACCTTATGTGTTTTGCTATAATAACCCATTCTTTCCGAATGACCTCATTCGTGTTCCGTTCATCTGTTTTTAAGTCTCCCTTTCAATCCCTCGTCCCTCTCCGCGGGGGCAAATTCCTGCTACCTGCAACGTTGGGTCGCATTCCCTGCCATTTAGAGACTCTTTGGGGGTAGAGTGTTTCGTGGTGCATTTTCATGTGGTAGTGATGTTTCAATTTCTTGCTTGTTGTGTCCTGGCTTCCGTGTTGTAGGATGTCTTTCGTGCTGCATCATGGGGTGCAGTTTTTTAGTTGTTTTTTTCGGTTTATGTGTTTGCATGAGTATTGGATGAAGGGATTTTTGCATGAGTGTCTGCGCTGCTGTGGGTGTTATTTTCCGTGTTGTTTTTTTTGCATGTGGTATTTTTCTTTTTTACGGTTGGTGACCTAACACCCCCCGCCACACGCCCTTGCGGCGGCTTGCGGGGTATTATGTAGATGTAGATGTAGATGATATTATGGAAATTTTATCAATTGGCTTAATCCTAAAACAAAAATGACCACTTAATGTAAAAAACTGACATATATACAATGGATTTTACGAGAATGATTATAATATTTTATTTTTATCACTTCCAATGTCTTAATTAATGTTATGTAGACCCTATTTATCATATTTTTATTAAAATAAGGGAAAGAGAGATAGCCCATCAGGTTTTTAATAATTTAAATTATTAAACAATTCAAAGGCGTTGATCAATGGAATTTCATTCAACGCTAACAATTTCATTCACCATGTTTTTAATACTACCTAAAGATAGCATTAACAAAAATATTAAAAATTAACGATAGAGAGAAGATATTTAAAGTAATTATTTGGTCAAGATTTCAAAAAAAAAATATTTTTTCAAATGAAAACCCCTCTGTCATGTAAAGAGATATTTCACGTGAAATACCTTCTCTGAGAATATCATTACAGTCTTTATGATAAATTAAACATTATTAAAGCAGTAATTTTTTTGTGATTTATTAAACTGTCATGAGAAATGTCAGTGTGGGCATAATGACAGAGTTCAAACCTGCTAAATTATCTGATTATATAGAGTAATTACAATTTTTTTGAAAAACCAATATTCTACGATGAGGCAAAGGGTTTTCGCGGATTAGATTATCTAGGTTAGTTCCATCATCTATTTGGCCTTATTTACCGTTGTAATCGAATATCTCTCTCTCTCTCAATGAATACATTGAATTCCCAAATAGACCTTTGAGTACTACCGCCAAACCCTGTCATAGCAGAAGATAAATTAGAAATTCTATGGCATTCGTAGGATTTTAATTTTATGACTATAATTCCTTCTACATTACTCAGGACTGCGATAGTAATATCTGTATCCCGTCAATTATTCGTGGTCGAAACTGTACCATTTTTTGCCGTAGGATGCAAAAGTGTTGAATTATCAAAAGATATGCAGAGAAATAATTGAATCATTTTTGTTTCGTTTCAGGATTAATAAATATTTTTGGAATATCAAAAAATCTAATAACATAAGAATTTGTGAAATAAATACTTCAAAGAACCTCAGATGAATTTAAAGAGTACGTACCGAAATCTACGCTCAGAAGTTTCTCGTATTCCGTCTGAAAAAATTCCTAAAAATAAAAGAGAGAAAGCAATGAGTTCACTAGATAAAATACAGCCAGACAATGAAAATATGATGTAAATACAGTAGAACGAATAATAACTAGAACCCTTAGAGCAGTACTTTTCAAATTTTTCATTCTATGCTAAAATATACGAGTACATAGATTTCAGCCACCCAATTCACTTATTATTCCACAAATATACTAAATTATAGTAGCAGATGCCACTAAATTCATCATTCCACTCTTATATTCGGTGTAATTCGTATTTACAATAATTCTACGAGGAGTAAATAAGGAAGCTAATTTTAGTTAAACCTGACACGAGAAAAACCATACTGGAACAATTCAACTGGCCATCACTAATAGCAACTATGGATTTTATAAAGAAGAATGCATTCACTCATCATCAGAAGCCGTATTATTAACAGATGTTCCATTATTTAAACGTAGTTTTGGGCAGTACCTAAAAAATATTACTCATTACCCCATTAGGAATTTTATTTGTCATAATTTTTTTCCCCAACAACTCTTAACATTTTCCACCTGCCGTTTCGAGTATACAGATCGCTCATCCTTATATTAAAGACCTTGATGATTATTCATCCATCTTTTCAAGGCCTTCAAATTCCCAGACTTAGCTTTCAATATTTCATCCTTCCATGCATTTTGTCTTCAACGAAATGTACCTCGTCCCTACATGTCTCTCGTCTTGCATCATACTCGTTAATAGAACATCATTTCCCTTTGGTCAAATTATTGTCTCCCTCAATAATTGAAAGCATCATAACATTTTCAATTAATCGAGGAAGAAGGATATTCTAAGCACGTCTTGTATTTCACTTGAAGAATTTGAACGCAAACAAAATGACGACAGGACCTCAGCGGTCCCTCCTTACCCAGAAAAATATTACTTGCCCTCCAGGAGAGACGAGTTGGAAGGCACAGGTGTGGGCCGCTATTCAGAGAGTATTCGCCCCATTGAGCGACTGAGAACTCCTGAGAGGTTTCGACTCTAAGTTACCCTTCCAAGGTGATCTTAGATCTAACACGAGGACCTTCATTTAAAGCGAAGCGAAGCGTGAAGATACTCGCCTCGTCCCTTCGCATACCCTCGGGTTGCTTCCCTCCTGAGTCCGGGGTAAACATCTCACCCAAGGAGGACTGATACACGGGAGGGAAGGCAAATGGAGAGAGACGCAGGGAAATGACGAACGAAACGAAAAAGACAATGTATTTCAAACCTGAGATGGAATGAAATCATCAATAAATTAGAATGATCGTCTCCATGGATCCGAAGAACAATAAAACTCTATTCACTCTACTCTAGGTTGTTTACTGGCTGGTGAATGTAGACGTTACTTTGAAAATTGCTCGAAGTAAAATAAAACATTTTACCGCACAAAAAAATCATCCACCTATATTGGAATTCCGACCTAAATTCCATAAATTTTCTGCCGAGGGCTTCAGTCAGTGGTTAGGGTCACTTGGCCGGAAATTAAAAGGCCCTGGATTGAATTCCGGTCTAGGGGAACGAATTATTCCACCGCGAAATTCTCGCAATAGTGTGCAAATCAGCGGGTAACTCCGTTAAAGTTAGCGTTGCGTCATTTACCGCGTAGTCTTTAAATCCATGTGAATCTGAAATTCACACAATTTGGATGTCACCGGCATTTTTCTTCGCTATTCCGGGTCGGTTTACGGCAAAATTCTGGAAATCAGATGATAGGATACCATCTGGATATTAATTATTCTGCGAAACTAAACTTTTGTGAAGTAGTGTAATATCCATTGGTGGTATTTAGACACTTCGTCATTTTTAAAGCAGTTATTAAAATGCCGGTTAATTTTGACGACACAGTGATATTGCAATTGTAAAATTCGGAGTAATTGAACTTTGAAAATGATGCCGTGACGCTCATATCGATTGGAAAATTAAAACTGCATAAAAAATGCTAAATTAATAATTATCAACTATCAGTACTAATTGGATTTTTAGAGCGGTTTTCTATTGAATTTAAATTAGAATTAAAATTCAAATGCAATCCTGGGATCCTTTGGGGAGAAGCTTATGTCCCACTCAGTCAAAAGTACAATAAGCTTACGTGAAATTGATTACATGGGAATGAATAAATTAGAAAAATTGACTTTGTTTATTGATTTTGTAAAATATTGGCACGCTATTTAGGTCCTTGAAAAAATTGTTCCGCATAAAAATCAAGTAGCTACAACGACGAGATATTTTATCCAAGGAATAAATTCTACAGCGACGCGTTCCTGAATTTTATATCGAAGTCACAGTTCAAACCTATCTGTTAAAAGGTATGACTTAGCAGGTGGTCAAATTGATATAGAAGGAGGATTTCATTCGTAATTGGTTTCTCATTAATTCACATCAACGCGTCATAATTATTCAAAATGCATTGAGAGGTATCATCATAACTATAAAAACAGGGAAATGCATTCATAACATTTTTCAAATAGATTTTTAAGGATAGATATGACGAATTAGATTCATGACATAAAATTATGAAGGAATGTAGAAGGGAAACAAGGGAGCAAGAAGGGAAGGACACGAAAATAGAAATAACATTAGTTTTCAAACTCTGATGGTGATTATTTGATGCATTATTATTTCCAAATTAACCAAATTATTCCATTTGGATTTCGATCAGTTTGATAAACGTGGCAGAAAAGACCTTCCAATTTCGGAGGTGCATTTAGATTGAAGAGATTTCATGCTGTGGCCGTTGTAAAAGAGACACTTCTGCTTGACCACGATCCGTCTGATGGTCTATTCCGGCATTGGGGTAACCTCATTTGGCTCTGATGCATTGATTGACTATTCAAAATTTGCAATTACTTCATACTTAATGAAACAATCAGGTTAAATGTCTTCAGTAAATATCTCTCTTGGCTTCAAAACTTCCAGAATTACAACGATCGTTTAAGCATGGGGCACGTTTCACCATCTGCTTAATGAAATCCCCCATCGAATGAAAGTATTGTACACTCTCTCACACCAACTTTTCCCCATTAATATTCATATACATTCGTTGCGTATCCTTCATGTGCGCCGAATTTAAAACGAAATGAGTGATCTAGCAGCTTGAAAAAATAGAAGTCTTTTCCTGGGAGTATAAAACGCACACTCCAAGTAATTATCTTACCGCCATATATGTACATTGGCTGGTGCAATATTTATTAATAACTTGAAATATCTTATTAAGTTCTGAAAATTTCCTGAAATGTTAAACATCCCTTTCAAAATTTTGAAAAAAATTATACATCAGAAATTTAAATTACTCTAAAATACTGTCGCCATCGGTTGATCTAAATTTCTTCTATAATTCATGATGTGTACAATTTTTATTTCCTACCCCTACATGAATCATTATCAATAATATTTATTTTATTGTACCTGTAAATTTCCATGTTTACTCCATTGCATCAACTTCCACTTATTCCATGGAAAAACCTTTATTTTCTCCAACTCGTTTCCTAAATAAAAATATGCACTCGCATATTTCTCCTAATGTGTCAAACGTTTCGATTGTATTCCGTTAATTCAGCTTAATACGTAAAACTGATCACAAATATCAAACAATAAGGGAAATTTAATAAAAAAAATATCCAAATTTATGAACAATAAAATAACCATCTAAATAAGTGGTCTATGATAAGTTAAAAACATTTTATCGCTCTAGTCTTCCATGTGCAACTATCTTACGTCTTCACGGTTTCTCTTTGCTGTAAATATACCTGTATCATCATTTCTTCATTTGTTTCATCCTTTGTCTTTCACAATTACTTTACATTCATTTTTTGAGGCTACTGTCTTCATAGGACCTGAATTATATCCTTTCAGATATATCTACAGTTTAATCGTTTCTCTCATCATTTTCTTAGAACTTCTTTCTTATTCATTTGATAGCTTAATTTGATACTCAGATTACTCTTCATTACCACATTTAATTATTTCAACTACTTTCAAATCCTTTCTGGTGACATAATTTTGCCCATGCGTCATAATTATAAAGAACCAGTCCCTAGGCTTGCTTTAAATTCAAGTTCTGTGCTCTTTTTGCGGCTGTTTGTATTGCTTTTTTCTTGTTGGAATATCTTGACTACAGGCGTTTTCCCACTAATGATTTCCAAATTGCTTCCAAAATTGTTGACAAATCGGCTTATAATGATTCTTTGCGAAATATTGTCTATCGTAGACTTTAGTATAGTATGTTACCAAAATAATGGGAATAAAACTTTGACATAACCAAAACTTTAATGCTATTTACGACCGATTTCAATACAGCGCCAACCGGCAGAAGATAATACGGTAAATAGTAGAAATAGTGCTCCGTGCGGAACAGCAACATGTTTTCCCATTTCATATCATACCTGTAATGTGACTCTGCCAATCGAGATCAATCGAAAACGTATAACTCAACTAACAATACAAGTACATAATTGAGTATGGATATTGAAAAAAACGGGTTCAATAAAGATTCAATTCTAAAACAACCCGTTTATCGATTTCCGATTTCATTCTAGGGGTCTAGGGAAACCGCCGTAAATATTTGTTCATTGTGACAGTGGCTGCTATTGATGCAGAGGTGAGACTTTGCGGTACTTTGAATGGAAAAACCAGGCAAAAACCTGCCGCCTGTTTACCATTTAAGAGGGTGATGAGAACACGCCTTTTCGAAAATGTCAACCGGGGGCCGTAAAACAAGGGACTCCTTCATCCTCTCATTTTTGTCTGCAATTTTTGCGCAGTATAACAGTATTAATGAGAGGACACCAACAATGCACTGGGAGGGAAGCAGCGCGTCCCAACCCCAAGAGATTCCCTTCCTTCACACGCCAAAAACGACCTCTCACCATCCGCCCCCCCCCGTCTCCTATACGACCCCCTCTGCTCACCTCCCTCCCCCCAGCGACTCATAAGTACTTCATGCCGACGCGAGCGCCTTTGAGGACGTAATGGGGCACTTAAAAGTGGAAAGACTGCCAGGGGGAGTGACGGCGATATGTGAGGGGTTGTGGAGGGGAGGCATTATACGGCTACGGGAAGTGACTACGTACTCTTCCTCCCTCTCCTCCTCCTCGCTCGGCGGGCGATTTATTCCGCCCGAATGAGAGCGTCTCCTCCCTCCCGCCCCACCAAACCCCGTTTGAGGTAACACCTCCACGACAGGAGGGTGAGGAAAATAGTTTATTGCCACCTTTTCCCTTTTTCTTTTCCACAGCTCACGGAAGGGTTTAATAAAGATAGGGGGTGCTATGCAGAGACGCCGTCATCGTCCAAGAAGCGAAAGCCACGCTGGAATGTCCTCAGAGATTGCTGCTGCGTCTAAATCTAAACGTTCAACGAAATGGATGATATATAATCCAAATTTACATGATGCTCCCCTACGCTTCCAAAGCCCTGTGTGCGTGGCAGAGATGAATTAATGCTTGGGAGCTAGAGGAGACGTCACATGATCTAGTGGCTATACCTGGTGGGATGTAATTATGGTTGCCAAACCCCCACACCAATATTTTTCCCAGATGAATACCCATTTCACTCATTGAGCATTTGTCTGACTGATGTTACACAAATCGTTAATTTATTTATGTTTGAGAAAACACAAAAAAGAAAAACATGGGCATGTTTGATATCTGTATTTTTTTACCTTTCCGTCTTCTCTTTTACAAAACTTAAAAGGCTATAATCAAAATTTCAATCTTTTTGGTTTGAAGAAAACTTAATGAGTGGGTGAAGTTAGGAGCAAATATGCACACAAAAAAGTGAGCGTACCTGTGATACTGACGCAAACATTTCAACGGGAAACTAACTTCATGTCCGGTGCAGTTAGCTGTTGAAAATTCAGAATTAACAAATCCCCGCCTTTCCTATTTCCCCGAAATAATTTTTTTCCTACGCCACTGAAGATCGTCAGAGGTGAATGCAAGAGGGATTAAACATTGCTCTGTATTTTAAAAAATGTTAAATAATAAACAATATTCGTGTAGAGCTATAAGTGCTAACATAACTACATAATTACCATACACTAAAATACTACAAGTTAGCTTAACGCATTCGCATAATCGATCCCTAAGTGATAAATTCACAATTACTATTGCATCAGGAGAACTTTGGCTTGTGTGCTCCTGATTGGTACATTAACAAATATTGGGATGCAAAGTAGAAATATGCGGTGAGAATTTGGGAACTGTCACAGGTACTAATTGTTCCAAAAATAGGAATCGGAAAAATGTTTGACTTCTCGTGAGCAGTAGCCATAAAATAACGCAAAACGTCCCTTAATGTCTACACGAACGACGATGAGAGGGTCCCTTAAACTGATTCACTTGACTGATCTGTGTACAGAGGCATCACACTTGTGTTTTCCCATAAGATATCGAGGAAGTACTTTACTCGAGCAATAATTAATATATAAGGGAGATATTTTTATTCATATCGAACAGAGTGGGGATCGAGATGGTGCGGTGGCTATCATACGCTTCCCACCCAGAAAGCCCGGGTTCCAATCCTGGCGGTGTTGAATATTTTTTAGTGGTATCTCGATCCCTACTTGAGGTGCTTTGTGGAGGGCACTTTGAGTGAGTACGCCGTCCGTCGGATGGGACGTTAAATTGCGGACCTCTTGGCGCCTTTCGTAAAGAGCAAGCTAATGCCGACGTCGGGTTTCTCTCCACCCTTCATCCTTTGCTACCCATCCCTAATGGCGCAAATGACCTCAGTAGTCGATCGCCTACCCTAAACACTACTACTCGAATAGATATACTTTAGAAATACTTTCCCTCTAGCCACCAAAACAGAGGTAATGATAATCTTATGAAATAATTAAATCTTTCTCCTCCGAACTTTACCCAGTACACCTATGCACATTTTCATGCAGGTACCCAAACATCCCCTGCCATACACCCATACGATGGATATTGGGGTGAACAAAGTTACGTTAGCCACAATAAATTTAAATAAAAGAGAAACTTTTAGCGGTTTGAGTACTTTAATGTCAACAACACCCATTCTCCGACCTCATCCTTTACGCCGAATCCTTTCCAGCGTAAGAAACACACACATACACACATTCTGAAACCTCCCCTCCGTCGTCCCTATTATCTCCCGCACCTCCACTAGATCTCCCTCAACCCCGCTCCTCCCAACTCATCCCCTCCTCTCACTACTTACGACGCAACAATGACGTGTCTGGGCCGTAGAGTGGCGGCATAAGACCGACTCCCGAGGGAAGCGCTCACAACTTCGACAAAAGGTTTCGCCTGGCCGTTAAAAAGAGGGGTAGAGAGAGAGAGAAGGAACATTAAAACCGCCGCCACACGGCGACGCTGAAAGGTTTCCAGACGATACGGGGGAGAGAAGGAGAGAAGTGAGCAGAGGAGTGAGGGAGGAGGAAAGGTTCAGTTTATTTATTCCCACATAATATCGTTACGTGAGTTGCAACGTCGGTTTTCCCACAAAACGTTTCGCGATGCTCCGGCACAATCGCACTTTAAAGAGAGACAGACAAAAAAAGAAAACGACGCGAGTAGGCACTCACGCACGCCACCTTGCTTTTTGATCCCACTGTCTTTCCGTAACAACCTCGCTTGTGCTTTATACCATGTCGATCGACCTTGGAGTGTTCGGAAGGGAAAAAGTTGTGCTTTCACATTTCGAAGACATTTACCTGAATCTTTGCTGTTTCAACTCATTTCAATAAAGGATTTTATTTCCCTATGAACATGTATGATTTAAGATGTAGTAAATTCAAATTAATATAACATTATATGATATTTAAAAAATTTAAGTATTTTCAAATAAATTGCGGGAGATGCCGCAACAAAAATCGGGTAACGGGGTGGACGTGGTGGAGTTTTAAAGTGTAAAAATAATTCACCTTGACCGCGTTTCAAACATAATTCCTCCGCTGACTAACCGAGTTCCTTGCCAGTTAAGCCACCAGAGTTACGTAAACTTACGTAACGTAAAGGAAAAATTTAAAAGTGTTAGAACAATTTAAAAGAAAAACACCTTTGTTTGTTTCTGTGTTAAACAATTCTTCATCGTTTGAATAATAGTTATTACATTTGCCTAAACGGCTGAATGACCGCCAAAAACTCTTATAAATGTAGCTCATATTAATGAAGTGGTATAGTGGTAATGTAGTGGTACTCGTACTTCCACAATAAAAATGGGCTTTTAAAGTTCAAGTTATTCGTGAGTACTCTTATAGAGTATAAATGATCTGATGGTATATATCTACAGCTTACATGTTAGTGTCTAATCTTTGAGTTAGATTAATGAAGGATAGACCATAATATTGAAGAACCATTTCTTGATGTACTCGTGTACCATGGCAAGAAGGTATTGGTGCCTCGTCATGTAGAATTTAATAATAGTATCAATAATCTGCTTGGTATGAATAACTTTCACTAACCCAAACTGTATAGTGCAAAAAAAGTCACCTCGATGGATATAACAGCTTGCTAACAGATGAATTCGTGGAAAAAGTGACATTAAAACTTTTTCCTTGAAATCGTAAAGCC